>NC_083403.1:118456645-118769290 GCF_020745735.1 Hemiscyllium ocellatum
TGCTTCTCGGTTGCTGCCTGACCTGCTGTGCATTTCCAGCACCACACTCTCCACTCTAATCTCCAGCATCAGCAGTCCTCACTTTAGCCTATGCTAAGTTTACCAGTCTTCTCTGCCTTTGTTTCAACCATCCGTTCTTCTTGAATCTGTGGCAGTCACAGAACGCAGTGTATGGGAGAGATGCTGCTAGAATTGTGGAGGGTGGGGGGGCTGTAAATATAATCGCTTCCTTGTACATATCCATCTACACATGCAAAGTCACCCAATCTGCACTGTGTAACCAACCAAACTTTATGGGGATACGCTGGCCAACAATATCCACTACAAACCAAACGATTCCCACAGTTACCTTCACTATATATCCTCACAGCTGAATAACTTCTCTTTTCAATCCTCCCACTTCCTCCAAACTAAAGGAGTTGCCATGGGCACCCGCATGGGCCCCAGCTATGCCTGCCTCTTCGTAGGATATGTGGAACAGTCCATCTTCCGCAACTACACTGGCACCACCCCCCACCTTTTCCTCCGCTACATCGATAACCGCATCGGCGCTGCCTCGTGCTCCCACGAGGAGGTTGAACAGTTCATCAACTTTACTAACACCTTCCATCCTGACCTGAAATTCACCTGGACTGTCTCAGACTCCTCCCTACCCTTCCTAGACCTTTCCATCTCTATCTCGGGCGATCGACTCAACACAGACATCTATTATAAACCGACTGACTCCCACAGCTACCTGGACTACACCTCCTCCCACCCTGCCCCCTGCAAAAACGCCATCCCATATTCCCAATTCCTTCGTCTCCGCCGCATCTGCTCCCAGGAGGACCAGTTCCAACACCGCACAGCCCAGATGGCCTCCTTCTTCAAGGACCGCAGATTCCCCCCAGACGTGATCGACGATGCCCTCCACTGCATCTCCTCCACTTCCCGCTCCTCCGCCCTTGAGCCCCGCTCCTCTAACCGCCACCAAGACAGAACCCCACTGGTTCTCACCTACCACCCCACCAACCTCCGCATACAACGTATCATCTGCCGTCATTTCCGCCACCTCCAAACGGACCCCACCACCAAGGATATATTTCCCTCCCCTCCCCTATCAGCGTTCTGCAAGGACCACTCCCTTCGTGACTCCCTCGTCAGATCCACACCCCCCACCAACCCAACCTCCACCCCCGGCACCTTCCCCTGCAACCGCAGGAAATGTAAAACTTGCGCCCACACCTCCACACTCACTTCCCTCCAAGGCCCCAAGGGATCCTTCCATATCCGCCACAAGTTCACCTGTACCTCCACACACATCATCTATTGCATCCGCTGCACCCGATGTGGCCTCCTCTATATTGGTGAGACAGGCCGCTTACTTGCGGAACGCTTCAGAGAACACCTCTGGGCCGCCCGGACCAACCAACCCAACCACCCCGTAGCTCAACACTTTAACTCTCCCTCCCACTCCACCGAGGACCTGCAGGTCCTTGGACTCCTCCACCGGCAGAACATAACAACACGACGGCTGGAGGAGGAGCGCCTCATCTTCCGCCTGGGAACCCTCCAACCACAAGGTATGAATTCAGATTTCTCCAGTTTCCTCATTTCCCCTCCCCCCACCTTGTCTCAGTCGGTTCCCTCAACTCAGCACCGCCCTCCTAACCTGCAATCCTCTTCCTGACCTCTCCGCCCCCACCCCACTCCGGCCTATCACCCTCACCTTGACCTCCTTTCACCTATCCCACCTCCATCGCCCCTCCCCCAAGTCCCTCCTCCCTACCTTTTATCTTAGCCTGCTTGGCTACTCTCTCTCATTCCTGATGAAGGGCTTATGCTCGAAACGTCGAATTCTCTATTCCTGAGATCCTGCCTGGCCTGCTGTGCTTTGACCAGCAACACATTTTCAGCTGTGATCTCCAGCATCTGCAGACCTCATTTTTTACTACTATATATCCTCACACCCACTTCCTGTACGGACTCTATTTCATTCTCCCAGTTCCTCCATCTCCAACACATCTGTCCTGATGATGCCAACTTCGAAAAGGGGACCTCCGAAATGTCCACCTTCTTGCTCAACTGAGGATTCCCCATCATAGTTGACAGCGCTCTCGACTGGATCCGACCCATCTGTCATATTTCAGCCCTCACCCCCTTCTCTTTCACAACTTCATCTACCAACCTACCAGCAACCACATCTAGAGGATCATTACTTGCCATTTCTGCCACCTCCAGCAGTTGGTCAGCATCACTCTCCTCTCCTGTCAGTCTTATGCAAGGACCGTTCCCTCTGGGGCATCCTGGTCCAATTCTCACTCACTCCTAACACACCCCACTGCCCCATGCCATCTTCTGCAACTGCAGAAAGTGGAGCACCTTCCTGTTTATTTCCTTCCTCCGCAGTATCGAAGGACCTAAACACACTTTCCAGGTGAAGCAGCATTTCACCTCCACCTCACTATTCACGCCTGTGCATTGGGGAAATGAAGCGAAGACTGGGTGACCGTTTTGCAGAAGACCTATGTTCTCTCTGCAAAAAAAGACCCTAAGCTTCCAGTTGCCTGCCACTTGAACACATCACCATGTCCCCTAGCCAATACTTCTGTCTCAGGCTTACTGCAATCATCCAAGCACAGCTCAGCACAAGCTGGAGGAACAGCACCTGAGTTTCATCTTGGGAACTATAGCCTGCTGGATTCAATATTGAGTTCAACAATTTTAGGGCTTGATGCACGTTCTCCCATATCCTTACCCCAACACCCGCACACCAGTCCTTGTTATCACATGGTCTGCTATTGCACACAACCTATTGTTAGCTACTAATTATTCCCATTAGTACTTATTCTCCAGGTTGATGATTATCCACTTCTTGTCTGTCCAACTGTTCTCTCTGGGCTCTATCTGCACCTATCATTTATCTCTTATCCCTTCTCCCTAACCTGTCTTCTGCATAAAAAAAGTGTTTTCTTTGCTACCATCAGATCTGAGGAAGGGTCACTGGATCTGAAACATCTGATTTCTTCCACAGATGCTGCCAGACCGGAGCTTTTCAATAATTTCTGTTGTTTTTTCTGATTTCCGAAATCTGCAGTTATTTTGTTTTTTTATTATATGAACTATGTTGGATTGAACCATGATGCGGTGAAAGATCCTGCTGAGCCTCACAGAGAGTAATTCTCCATGAAATACAACAAAAGTGACAACCCCAGAAAACAAAATATTCAGACCTTGGTTTTTTTTGTTGCGTCAGACCAAAGCATCACTCTTTTGAATTGTTACCTCTACTTTAGTTATTTATTGTCATTTGTATTTTATAAAACATTCAGTGTAAAGTATTGTATAATATCTTCACTCTGCAGCGTCACCTTAAGGTACAGAAAAATAAACCAAAACATAGAATATAAAGGCAGAAAAGTAAAAGAAAACGAAAGAAAAAGAATCACAAATTATAGAATTATAAAATCATAGAAAGTTTGCAACACAGAAGAAGGCCATTTAGCCTATTCTATTAGATTAGATTAGATTAGATTTTCCTACAGTGTGGAAACAGGGCCTTCAACCCAACCAGTCCACACTGACCCTCCGAAGAGTAACCCACCCAGACCTATTTCCCTCTGACTAATGCACCTAACACTCTGGGCAATTTAACATTGCCAATTCACCTGAGCTTTGGATCAAGGGAGGAATAGTTCTGACTACCTGCAAAACTAATGCACCCAGTGCCAGTTGGCACCTTTTTCCTGTGTTATTGCAACTTTTTCCTCTTCCATTGTCTATTGCCATCTTCATAAGTGTTAGCACCCGAGAAATTTCCTTTTTTTGCCAATCGGCAAACAGTAGTGTCAACTCATTATTTATTTGTTTTGAGCTCTTTTTGCTTGTGTCAGATTTGCGATTTTACTTTGGTTATATTTAGAGTCATAAAGATATACAGCTCAGAAACCCTTTGGTCCAATTTGTCCATGCCGCTCAGAAATCCTAACCTAATCTAGTCCCATTTGCCAGAACTTAGAGTCATAGAGATGTACAGCATGGAAACAGACCATTCGGTCCAACCTGTCCACGCCGACCAGATATCCCAACCCAATTTAGTCCCACCTGCCAGCACCCGGCCCATATCCCTCCAAACCCTTCCTATTCATATACTCATCCAAATGCCTCATAAATGTTGCAATTGTACCAGCCTCCACCACTTCCTCCGGCAACTCATTTGATACACACACCACCCTCTGCATGAAAATGTTGCCTCTTAGGTCCCTTTAATATCTTTCCCCTCGAACTCTGAAACTATGCCCTCTAGTTCTGGACTCCCCCACCTCAGAGAAAACACCTTGTCTGTTTATCTTATCCATGCTCCTCATGATTTTATAAACATCTATAAGGTCACCCCTCAGTCTCAGAAGCTCCAGGGAAAACCGTCCCAGCCTATTCAGCCTCTCCCTATAGCTCAAATCCTCCAATCCTGGTAGCATCCTTGTAAATCTTTACTGAAACCGTTCAAGTTTCACACTATCCTTCAGATAGGAGGGAGACCAGAATTGCACGCAATATTCCAAAAGCGGTCTAAGCAATGTCCTGTACAGACGCAACATGACCTCCCAAATTCCGTACTCAATGCTCTGACCAATCAAGGAAACATACCAAACGCCTTCTTCACTATCCTATATACCTGTGACTCTACTTTCAAGGAACTATGAACCTGCACTCCAAGGTCTTTTTGTTCAGCAACACTCCCTAGGACCTTACCATTAAGTGTATATGTCCTACCCTGATTAGCTTTTCCAAACTGGAGCACCTCACATTTATCTAAATTAAACTCCATCTGCCATTCCTCAGCCCATTCGTCCATCTGATAAAGATCCCGTTGTAATGTGGGGTAACTTTCACTGTCTACTATATCTCCAATTTTGATGTCATCTACAAACTTACTAACTATATTTCCTATGTTCACGTCCAACTCATCTATATTAATGATGAAAAGCAATGGACCCAGCACTGATCCTTGTGGTATACCACTGGTCACAGACCTCCAGTCTGAAAAGCAACATGCCACTACCACCCTCTGTCTTCTACCTTTGAGCCAGTTCTGTATTCAAATGGATAGTTCTCCCTGTATTCTATGACATCTAACCTTGCTCACCAGTCTCACATGAGGAACCTTTTGGACCCCTTACCGAAGTGCATATAGATCACATCTACTGCTCTGCCCTCATCAATCCTCTTTGTTACTTCTTCAAAAACTCAATTAAGTTTGTGAGACATGATTTCCCAAACGCAAAGCCATGTTGACTATTTCTAATCAGTCCTTGCCTTTCCATATTTATTCATGAACAGCATATTGCTTGTGCTTTATTTCAAAACACTTGGAGAAAATAATCATTCAGTATATTGACTTGTTTTGTGTATGTAATCATTTTTAAAAAATATATCTTATCATGTTATTATCTATTATCTGGTTGTCCTCATATTGTTATAATATTCAAATAATTCTTACTGTTGTGTTTAACTGCTGTACTTTTTCTTGATTTTTCTCTTCTCTCTATTTAAATATTCTTAAAGCATTAAATTCAGGGCACCCTTTCCTTTTCCTTGTTGTATATTGACCAAAACCTATTTGGAAATATTTAGGCCAATTTTAGTGTAACATTTGGCTCCTCACCCATTATGAGAGAATCCTGACTCTGACTGTCCTAAGTGACTGACTGACCATGTCTAAGCCCCTGAAAGGTTACTGGAGACTCACCTTGATTTGCTGTACTGAAACCACCTGACTGAAAACTTCACTGAGGATTGCTGACAACCACAAGAAGCTTCCTGGGTTTGTTTCTGCGCTAAACAGCAAGGCAGTACCACAGTTCTATGAGCCTGGAATCTCCGGCTTATATAAGTATTAAAAGAGCAGTTTATAAGGCCTTTAACAAGTGATAATCGCCTTTAATAGACAACTTGCTGCTGCCTAGCTAGAATCTTACCTCGATACCCAGAACGTAGCTGAAAAATGCAGTGAGTTGTTCCTGACATCATAACAAGTCTTGCTGCACTTCCAGTATGACTGTCACATTTCTCACCATAACCACATCATTCAGACCCCTGTAAGATTCCACTCTTTGACTCTGGAGAATATCAACTTGAACTTTGGAGAAAGAGATATGAATGAAATCTATGCCTCTATCCAAGTTTAGAATTAATACTATCCTGGATTGTTATGCATGTCCACTTATTAATCCATGATGTACTATTATATTATGTTTAATGTTTTGTGTTGCAAGCTTTGTTTGAGAGTATCCTTCCCAACCACTTGAATATTTCTGAGATGAAACATCAGTCAGCGCTGAATGTTTTTGAGTAAGAGAATACTTCGTAGATTCCCACCTCACTTGTGTCAATGTTCACAACATCAAATAAAGCTCCATGCATATACATACAGACACATATATTCAAATAGTGAGTTTAGGTGGCATTCATTAATTCATATTACTCAGGTGAGGAGAAGCAAATGTGAGGAGAAGCAAATGATGATACTAGGAGAGCAGCAGAAACTCACTGGCTGGATAACCAAGTGAATAGCATTCCGTGTTTTGAGGAATGTAGCAACACTTGTCATTCTGGTCATAGAGTCATAAAGATGTACAGCATGGAAACAGCATGGTCCAACCCATCCATGCCAACCAGATATCCCAACCCAATCTAGTCCCACCTGCCAGCACCCGGCCCATATCCCTCCAAACTTTACCTATTCATAAACCCATCCAAATGCCTCTTAAATGTTGCAATTGTACCAGCCTCCATCACATCCTCTGACAGCTCATTCCATACACATACCACCCTCTGCGTAAAAAAGTTGCCCCTTAGGTCTCTTTTATATCTTTTTCCTCTCACCCTAAACCTATGCCTTCTAGTTCTGGACTCCCCGACCCCAGGGAAAAGAATTTGTCTATTTATCCTATCCATGCCTCTCATAATTTTGTAAACATTGATAAGGTCACCCCTCAGCCTCCGACGCTCCAGGGAAAACAGCCCCAGCCTGTTCAACCTCTCCCAGTAGCTCAGATCCTCCAACCCTGGCAACATCCTTGTAAATCTTTGCTGTACTCTTTCAAGTTTCACAACATCTTTCCGATAGGAAGGAGACCAGAATTGCATGCAATATTCCAACACTGGCCTAATCAATGTCGCAACATGACCTCCCAACTCCTGTACTCCATACTTTGACCAATAAAGAAAAGCATACCATAGGATTCTTCATTATCCTATCCACCTGCGACTCCACTTTCAAGGAGCTATGAACCTGCACTCCAAGGTTTCTTTGTTCAGCAACACTCCCTAGGACCTTACCATTAAGTGGATAAGTCTTGCGAAGATTTGCTTTCCCAAAATGCAGCATCTTGCATTTATCTGAATTAAACTCCATCTGCCACTTCTCAGCCCATTGGCCCATCTGGTCCAGATCCTGTTGTAATCTGAGGTAACCCTCTTCTCTGTCCACAACACCTCCAATTTTGGTGTCACCTGCAAACTTACTAACTGTACCTCTTGTGCTCACATCCAAATCATTTATGTAAATGACAAAAAGTAGAGGGACCAGCAACGATCCTTGTGGCACTCCACTGGTCACAGGCCTCCAGTCTGAAAAACAACCCTCCACCACCACCCTCTGTCTTCTTCCTTTGAACCAGTTCTGTATCCAAATGGCTAGTTCTCCCTGTATTCCATGAGATTTAAGCTTGCTAATCAGTCTCCCATGGGGAACTTTGTCGAACCCCTTACTGAAGTCCATATAGATCACATCTACTGCTCTGCCCTCATCAATCTTCTTTGTTACTTCTTCAAAAAACTCAATCAAGTTTGTGAGACATGATTTCCCACGCACAAAGCCATGTTGACTATCCCGAATCAGTCCTTGCCTTTCCAAATACATGTACATCCTGTCCCTCAGGATTCCCTCCAACAACTTGCCCACCACTGAGGTTAGGCTCACTGGTGTATAGTTCCCTGACTTGTCTTTACCGCCCTTCTTAAATAGTGGCATCACGTTTGCCAACATCCAGTCTTCCGGCACCTCATCTGTGACCATCAATGATACAAATATCTCAGGTTGTATTGCTATTCACCAAAAATATTCAAGAATATTTCGCCTGGAAAGAGGTTGTCACTCTTAAGATTGACAGAAGAAATAACTTTGTTACTGCTAGTGGTGTTCTAATTCTGGAATGGCGATAGTGACCTTTTCAACAGATAGTGCACTCCTACAACTTCATTGTTACAGTATAGTTCCTGGACCTGTAGAGATGGTTAATTTTATAATGATGTGTTTCAAAAGTCCAACTCTGTGTTGTCTGAACTCCCTGCCCTCCTAGGCCATTTTTGCATTAACGCCCCCGTGATAGAATGGTTTTGTATTGGTATAATGAGATTGTGGTGAGGAAGATCTGAGACACCAAACATATATAAGGTCTCTTTCTGATGGCCATTGAATTTCATGTGCTATTACCACTGGACGGGACAATGAGAGTTCATGGCAGTCCTGTGAAATAGTGTGGGTGAGGAATCATTTAGGCAAAAGGATGGAAGGAAATCAAGGTTTCCAAAACTGGGATTCTCTGACCAACATTTATTCGGTTATTCAGCAGGGGAAGCAATGGGAATTTTGGTTCAAAAATTATTCTAAAGTAGTTAACAGCAGCCATCATAATACTAAATATTATCTTTTGTCAATTAGCTATTTGAGACAATGTGGTGAAAAAAGTGATTGCGTACAGCTCCTTATTGCAGGTCAAAGATATGGTGTCAGTAAGCTTGGCGTTTTCACTACAGATGCTCTAGAATGCTTAAGGGCAATCATGCAAGTATTGCCATGGCAACACCTAATGTTTGCTGATGGCAAGAGGATGAACATGACTACTTGATCTATTTTTAATTGCCTGCTGACTCACGGAAAAGTAGCCTTGACTGACATATTTAGTGTACAAGAAATAAATTGTTGCATACTTTTCACAACAATGTAGAAGATATTTTCACGAAATATCGTGTGAGACTAAATCACACTAATCAGAATAGTTGTCGATTCAAACTCTGTTCTGTGGTTAACCAGCTAATTTAGCATTTCAGTATGAATAGCACCACTGGCTTTCGCATCCACAGGTGGAACTCAGAAATTGGAGACCAATTGCACTGTTGAATGCGGATGACAAAATTCTGTCAAAGGTAATCGCCAATCGGGTCAGGTCTGCTCTGGGGTCGGTGATTCACCCTGACCAAACCTGTGCTGTACCGGGCAGGATTATCGCTTAGAGTCTCGCACTCCTCAGGGATACAATTGCCTACGTGCAGGAGAGAGAGTTGGACACCTGCCTCATCAGCCTGGACCAGGAGAAAGTCTTTGACAGGATATTACACACATATATGAGAGATGTACTCTCCAAAATGGGGAGGGAATTTGCAATTGGACCAGACTGCTCTACATCAATGTTGTCAGTGGAGTTTCAATCAATGCGTGGGAATCAGATAGCTTCCCAGTCAGATCTGGAGTCAGACAGGGCTGCCCTCTCTCTCCTGTCTAGTTTGTGTGCTGCATAGAGCCATTTGCCGAGTCCATCAGGAAGGATGCGAGCCTGAGAGGGGTGACTATTCCTGGCAGCGGGGGCCTGCAGGTTAAAGCCTCCCTGTACATGGATGATGTTGCCGTTTTCTGCTCGGATCCGCTGTTCGTGCACAGACTCATGTACATATATTACCAGTTCGAACGGACCTCAGGGGCCAAGGTAAACCGAGGCAAGAGCGAGGCCATGCTCTTCGGGAACTGGGCCGACCAATCCTCGATCCCCTTCACCGTCAGGACCGACCACCTGAAGGTGCTGGGTATTTGGTTCGGGAGGCCTGGGGCGTGCACCAAGTCTCGGGAGGAGAGTATCAGCAAAGTGAGGCAGAAACTGGGCAGATGGAAGCTACGGTTGCTCTCCATCGCGGGAAAAAACCTGGTCATCAGGTGTGAGGCACTGTCATTGCTGTTATACGTGGTACAGGTCTGGCCTATTCCCAGAACCTGTGCCGCTGCAGTTACCTGGGCCACCTTCCAATTTATATGGAGATCAAAGATGGACCAGGTCCGAAGGGACTCGATGTATAAAGATCTGGGCAAAGGGGGAAAGAACACACCCAATGCCACCCTCACCCTGATGGCCACCTTTGTGTGTGGCTGCATCAAGCTGTGCGTGGAACCCCGGTACGCAAACACCAAGTGTCACTACATACTGAGGTTCTACCTGTCCCCAGTGTTTCAAAGAATGGGTCTGGCCTTGCTGCCACAGAACACTCCGAGAAGTTGGACCGTTCCGTATCACCTGTCCTTCGTGGAGAAATTTATGAAGAAAAACACCTTTGACCAGAAGTCCATCAGGAAATGGTCAGCACGTAGTGTCCTTGAGACCCTTCGGGAAAAGGAGAGGGCAGATCCTATCGAGCAGTTCCCTGAGCAGACTGTCAAAGTCATTTGGCAGAATGCCTCATCGCCAGCACTTTCCAACAAGCACCAAGACATGGCTGGTGGTGAGAAGGGCTCTGCCTGTGAGATCCTTTATGCATGCCTGGACTCTCAGCCGCACCGCATGCTGCCCTCGAAGCGGCTGCAGGGGGGAATGAGACTGTCACACACCTCCTTCTGGAAGGTGCCTATGCAGAAGAAGTCTGGAGAGGAATGCAGTGGTGTTTGTCGAGGTTCGTCCTGAGCAGCGCTGTGACATGGCACTCCATGCTCTGCAGTCTGTTCCCCGGGATGCACACCGAGATGAACATCAAATGTGCCTGGAGGATCATCAACTCGGTGAAGGATGCTCTCTGGGTGGTCCGAAACCTGTTGATCTTCCAGCTGAAGGAGTTTATCCCGACTGAGTGTTGCACATTCCAAGGTCCAGGACTACGTGTTGAGGGACACGCTGAAGCTTGGGGCAACTGCCGCCAAGGTGCGGTGGGGAAAGACCACTGTGTAACGTCTGCCTGCCTAAGCACAGGGGTCTGACGCAGTGAAAGGCTCTGCTGACCCCCCAGCTAAATATATGGATAGTAATCGTACAGACCTGTATATATGAATGATTACTCTGTCTCTGTATGCAAAGAAATGGAATGTTTACGTATGTATGGCATGATCAATTGTACAGATCATCAAAATATTTTACGAATAAAGTATATTTTTGAAACAAAAAAAAACCACAGGTGGTAATGTTGATGGTAACTGCATGGTCTTTATACAGCAAACCCTGATGGAAATGTCTTGAGTTTCAAACTGAGTACACAATCCAATTAGATTTAGATATGCCTGGCCAACACTTAAAATGCTCAATTACATCCCAACTTCAAAAAAACACAATTGCATAAAATTTCAACCATTGCCTGAAGATGAGTAAGGAAGGGATACAGTATTTAAAAGAGATATAGAAACGTTTGAGTTATATGCATATGTACCCCATAGCTTGCTAAATATCTTTATAGCAGGAGAATCAACGTTTCGGGCATGAGCCCTTCTTCAGGAAGGGCTCATGCCCAAAACGTCGATTCTCCTGCTCCTTGGCTGCTGCCTGACCTGCTGCACTCTTCCAGCAACACATTTTCAGTTCTGATCTCCAGCATCTGCAGTCCTCACTTTCTCCTAAATATCTTTATAATAAAGTAACTGAAACATTGCCAATCAACACTTATAGGCAACAAAGGAATTTAGATAATGTATAGGTTCAGTTTGTAATAGAGTAAACTATTACATGTCAGCTTAGTTGGCAACACACTTGGGATTTGTGCTACCAAATCTAACTGCAGAGCATTAAGAACAAGCTCTGTGATTTCTAGAGCTGCTGCAGTCAATGTGGTGAAGATACTTCTACCATATTACTAGGATGAGTTCCAGCATCTGATCCCCTCATGAAAAAAGAAAGGAAATGTGTTTTCATCATTTTGGTTTGTATCTTGAAAGCAAATGTAGGGATGATAATGTTCCCATATTCCTGATACCTTGCCCTATGTGGTATAGATTGTAGGTTTGAGGGTGGTGTTGAAAAGCTTTTGGTGGGTTGCTCTAGTACACCTTGCAATGGTACAATTAGCAATCATGTTGCACCACTGGTGGAAGAAGTGAATGTTTAAGGTGGTAAGAGGAGTGCTGGTCAAAAAAGTTGTTTATATAGAGTCATAGGATCGTGGAGATGTCTAGAACAAAAATAGACCTTTCGGTCCAACTCATTCATGCTGACCAGACATCCCAACCTAATCTAGTCCCATTTGCCAGAACTTGACCCACATCTCTCTAAACTCTTCCTATTCATACACCCATCCAGATGCCTTTTAAATGTTGCAATTGTACCAGCCTCCACCACTTCCTCTAGCAGCTCATTCCATACATGCACCACCCTCTGCATGAAAAGTTGTCCTTTAGGTCTCTTTTATATCTTTCCCCTCTCACTCTAAATTTATGCCTCTAGTTTTGGACAAGAATTCCATTGTCGTACTGATCTTCTTGAGCATTGCTGGAGCTGAACTGTTTTGAGGCAAGTAGAGAATATTCCGTCACAAATAGATTGCTGCAAATGACACAATCTTAGGAAACTGTAGTTCTTATGTGGCCTGATTAGTTAGGTTTCTGGTGATCCCTTGACGGTGGTGGGTAAGCCAATGAATCTCAATATCAGGGGAGGTGCCACAATATTCTAGATGTGATCTAATAAGCATTGTTACTTGTTTGCAAATGGGTTTCACATTGGCATTCACTTGGGCTCCTTTGGATAGGAACATATTGCTATTGTATTATGTGGTACATGTTTCTGAAAGGCTAATATTGCATTAGTCCTATTGCTCTGTATGATACACGCAGTTACTGAATTGTTATAGTGCAGTAGAAGACTACTTGGCCCATTACATCTGCACTGGCTCTTCAAATAAGAATCATTACCTGATGCCTAGGCCCTTTATCCCCATACTATTGCTCAATGTTTCTATTCAAAGACTAATCCAAAATTTCTCTAGAATGCCTTCACTGGACCAGACTCCATATGTGCATTCCGTATGCTAACCACTTGCAATGTAAAAACTGTATTCTCACATATCCCTATTGTCTTTTGCACATCACTTTTAATCTAAACCCTTTTTTCTATTCATTTATGGGATGTGGGTGTCACTGGCTGGCCAGCATTTATTGCCAATCCCTCAATGTCCTTGACAAGATGTTGTCAAGCTTCCTTCTGAACCACTATAGTCACCTGCTGTAGATTGACACCGCATTACTTTCAGGGAGGGAATTTCAGGATTTTGACCGAATGACAGTTAAGGAACAGTAATATATTTCCAAGTCAGCTTAGGTAGTATTTTGGAAGGGAATATGCTGGTGGTGGTGTTCCCATATATCTGCTGCTCTTGTCCTTCAAGATGGAAGTGATCATGGTTTTAGAAGGTCTTGTCTCAGGATTTTTGGTAAATTTATGCAGTGCATCTTATAGGTAGTACACACTGTTGCTACTGAGCATTGTTGATGGAGGGCCTGGATGTTTGGATACAGTGCCAATCAAATAGACTGCTTTGCCCTGAATGGTGTCCATCTCCTTGGGTGTTGTTGGAGCTGCACCCATTTAGGCAAGTGGGAAGAATTCCAATGCATTCCTGACTTGTGCATTGTAGATGGTGGGCAGGCTTTGGTGAGTCAGGAGATGAATTACTCACCACAGTATTCCTCACCTGCTCTAGTAGCCACTGCATTTATGTGTTGGGTCCAGTTGAGTTTCTGGTGAACCTCTGGGGTGTTGATGTGGAAGATTCAGTTATGACAACATTATTGAATGTCGAGTGGCAATGGTTAGTTTGTCTCTTATGGTCATTGCCTGGCATTTGTATTGCACAAATGTTATTTGCCACTTATCAGCCTAAACCTGAATGTTGTCCAGATTTTGTTGCATTTGAACATGGACTGCTTCAGTAACTGAGGACTCGTGAATTGTCCTGAACATTGTGCAATCACTGGCAAACATTCTCACTTCTGATGTTATGATGGCAGTCATTGATGGTTAGGCCTAAGACACCACCCTGAGGAACTCCTGCAGAGATGTCCTGGAGCTGAGATGACTGATCTCCATCAACCACAACCACTTCCTGTGCGCCAGGTATGACTCCAATCGTCGGAGAGTTTGCTCCCTGATTCCCACTGATACCAGTTTTGCTAGAGGTCCTTGATACCACACTTGGTCAAATGTAACCTTGCTGTCAAGGGCTGTCACTCTCACCTGACCTCTGGAATTCAGCTCATTTGCCCATGTTTAAACTAAGGTTGTAATGCGGAGCTTGTTCTTGTTCCCTTTTTTAGCAGGATTCATTCTTTATTACTTAGTGTTTTTCTCTCACACTTACCTGCTGTTTCCATCATTGCCTCTTTGAAATTGTATGGTCCCCTGTCAACAATACTTATCACACCATCAATTGTCAGACTTAGGCAAATCACTCTTGACAACATTATTTGTCATTCCTAAAGGGCCTGCAATGGGATGTCTTTTGCTTGGAGAAATCTGAGCATTTCGAATTACTGTTGACAATATAATTACAGGTCCGAAATATTTTGGATCCTGACCACCTTCTGTGTAGCTGTCTTTGCTGCAATTCTGGGCTCCGGGCACATCAAGGGGCCTGTGCATCACTGTCACAATTTCAACCCACTGCTAAAAAAAGGACTGACTTTCCTATAAGTTACTCTGATTGACTTCACACAGTCAGCAACTGACACTTGCATTACTCAATTGGATAATGTTTTGGAAATGAAATTCTGTATTCCTGGAGTGACCACAAATGTGAAGATTTAATGAAACTACCAAAATATCAAATTACCACTTACTGTGGAGGATAAAAGCAAACTCCACCAGGTTCCTTCAGTACTGTTATAAAACCAAAAATTTGTTGTAACACTCAACTTCAACTAGAACAGTAAAAGAATAGAATTTCTAATTTATGTGTCTGAAAGTTACCCGCTCTTAAATTCAGATGCCCAAAGAATATAGACAAAACACAAATATGAGTGAAGGGTAACAAAATAATCATGAGAACGACAGTTGCGTATCACCCGTCTAAGTTACAAAACCAGATGAGTTGGTATCACAACTTTTTTTGATTTCTTGATGTTACCTATATAGTGGTGATCAGTCTGTTGTTCACTGGTTGTTTGGTTGAACCCAGATCTTTATGGACGCCTTTGGGTTTTAGACTTGTTTCTTGCATTATCTCCGAATGTAGTTTTTCCTGTTCGACAGAAAATTGGAGAGAGCAATTTTTACTGAGAGAGAAATTGATGCAGTTAACATCTGGAGGTTTCTTTACTTCTGTCTGTTTTGTTTTCCTTACAGGATCTGTGGTAAAATGCAGCCTGACCAATCAGAGGGTTGTTACCATGTAGAACCCACCTGATTCCACAACAAATGGTGACAGATAGTATGGAATTAAAGTCTCCAGAAGGTAACACTGTCTCATATGCATTGGTTAGCTTCACTTGTTATTTTCCATGTTGCAAACAATTTCTTATATATTCTCCCCTTTTAAAAGCAACATCCATTTTTTTCTCATTTTTCAGTCCATAGTTGGACAATAAAAAAGTGTAGTCCCTTACACACTGCAAGGAACTAACCTTTGGATAAAGAACATGGAAGAGGGAGCATGATGTGGAGTTGTAAGATGTGAGTTCATTAAAATTTTCATGCCCCTGCCCACCCACACCAGCCCCAAGTCACCAATCACTCCCCACAATCCCAAAGCTGCCTCCGCAGATCAGGAAAAATAGAGTCCATTATCTCCATTCTCTGCCTTCTACTGTCTAGCCATTCTCCAAACCCCACATAATCTGCTGTGAATTTCCATGAGTTGTAATTTTAACTGACATGTCCTTTGCGGAATATTGTTGAATGCCTTCTTGTAGTAAAACTAAATGACAGTCAGAGACATTTCCCTCTCCGATTTGATAAAAAAATTAAATTAGATTTGGTAGAATTGTCTACTATTTTAAGAATCTATGTTGGCTCTCTAACCAGCTAAAATTTCTTCAAATGCTTAGTTACTCTGCCTTCAAATCTGTTATGTCATTTGTGTGTGTTGTATGAGATAATAGTTCTGAAAGGGTTAACGTTGGAGACTGCATTAAGCTCCACCCAATCTGTGATGCTATACGGCTTTGGTAGGGTTATCAGGACAGTAGGTCTGGATCTTAAAGTGGAAAAATTCTCCACCTATCAATAGTGTTAGCAACTGTACATAACTGGTTAATGCAATATGTTCCTGATTGCTATTATCCAACATGTTACACCTCAGGACAATAACCTCTTCATGTTAAGAAGATATAGTGAAAGTTCCTTTACCCTTACACCCAGTCAAAGAAAATGGAAAGGTGGCAGGATCCTTCAATCCCTAAGTTCCACAGTGTACTCTGCCTGAAAATAAACCTTTGGTTCATTGTCTGCTGATCCTTCATCTTGAGCAGTTTTCCTGACCATTTTTGTCAGTACTCTATTGATCCATTTCAGAAGAGGGGGAAGGAGGTAAGACCCAAGTCTACCTTGGCTGGTACAGGACTCAAACTCACACTATTAACATTAGTCTGAACCACATGCTTGCCATCGAGCGAGCTGAACTAACCATGATCCCACTCCCACTCCCTCACTTAATTATAAATTCTAATAACATAGCCAGATGCTAAGCTAACAGGTCAATAATTGCCTGAATCCTCTCACTCATGTATTGTATGGATTTGAGCACATGGAATACACAAATATTGCGGCACAGCAATCCTCCATTCTACTCAAATTAAAACATTTGTGTACAAGTTCATCTAATTGAAAGTAACTTTGTTTTGTAGTGTCAAGGAACAGTTGCTATTGTTAAAAAAAAGAAACACTGCAGAGCGCTGAACTATTTGTCTTGAATCAGCATTGTTGCAGACCTGCTTGGGTTTTGCAGGAATGCTTGGTCATGATTCTACACCCTTGCAACAGTAGTCAACTTGCCAACTTTGAGGGCATTTAAATGGTCATTGGATAGGCATATGGATGAGAATGGAATTGTGTAGGTTAGATGGGCTTCAGATTGATTTCACAGGTCAACGCAACATCGAGGGCCAAAGGGCCTGTACTGCACTGTTATGTTCTATGTTCTAATAAAGAAAAGATACTATTTCATTGGAAAAAGTTTAGAGAAGGCTCACTTGGGAGTTTGGAGAAGTGATCTCTTTGAAACATATCGAATCTTTAAGAGGCTTGACAGGGTAAATGCTGAGAGGATGTTTCCCCTCACCAGAGAGTCAAGCAAGAAGGCCTAGTCTCAAAAGTAAAGTGGTGCCAATTTAAGACTAAGATGAGGAAGAAGTTCTTCTCTCAGAAGGTTGTCAGCATTTGGAGCTCCTTACCATAGAGCTGTGGGGCTGAGTCATGGTGTACTTTTAAGACTGAAGTAGATAGATTCTTGATCAGTGGAGGGATCAAGGGTTATGGGAAAAGGGCAGGAAAGTGGACATGAGGAATATCAAATCAGCCATGATCCTATTGAATGGTAGAGCAAGCTTGAGAGGCCAAACAGCCTACTCCTGTTTCTATTTCTTACAGTCTTATGAGGTTCACCTTCCCCATCCCAATATCCCTTAATACCCCGAGCTACCAACAGTAATTTTACAATTTTCAATTGGTTTAGCTTCAAAAACATTTTTCCAGATTTAAAAGATATTTCAGATATTACGACAGAAAAACACACTGCCAACGTGTAAGTGGATTTCATAAGTACTGATACTTGGATTGACTAAAAGGAATTGACACTAAGCTGATGCCAGGCTGCACAGTTCCTGTCAGATTTAAGGGAATTAAATGGATTTGTGCTGCATAAAAAAAAGTATAAATAATGCTAATCAGAATCATCTTGTCACTCTGATGCATTTTCAGGTTGTATAATAAAAGCTATAAATAATGTTACTCACCATCACCTTGTCACTTTGCCTCATGCATTTTCAGTTCTTTTGGAAAATCTAACATGCATCTGACTTCATCATTTGCTGCTGAGATCCATTGATGCTTTGATTACTTTTGTCATAGTATTTGAAAAATACTTTGTATTTCACGTATGTGCACATTGCATAAAAGTTTAATCTATTGACAAAAAGAAAATGATCGAATTGCGCTTTGAGTTCTGCTAAGGCAGGACTTTAGCCATCTAAATATGATAAATGTTGTTGGGGTACAATTATAAGCATGGTACTTGAACTGTTCAGGTACATACATTCACTGTTAGTAATGCTTGCTTTCCTGGCACTTGCCAAGACTCATACATTCTGCAGCACCCTCACATACCTGGTGCATTTAATGAAGTACATGCCTTACAAGGCCGGTCAATGGGGGAATACACATTATCCCTGTGTCTGCATGGGTTTCCTCTGGGTGCTCCGGTTTCGTCCCACAATCCAAAGATGTACAGGTTAGATGAATTGGCCATGTTAAATTGTCCATAGTGTTCAGGGATGTGTAGGTTATGTGCATTAGTCAAGGGTAAATACATGATAATAGAGTAGGGGAATGAGTCTGGGTGGGATACTCTTTGGAGGGTTGGTGTGGACTTGTTGGGCTGAAGGGCCTGTTTCCACACCGTAGGGATTCTATGATTCTAAGTACCATGCTTACAATTGTACCGCCAACAACATTTTTCATACTTAGATGGCTAAAGTCACAACTGTAACTGTGGCTTATGACAGCTTTGCACAATCCTATGACCAAAGTAGAACGCAAAAACAATGTTGCCCATGTCCTCACCAGGGTTGTGATGGAGCAGGTGATTGGGCTGCTGAAGACATGGTTTTGTTATTTGGAATGGTCTGTTTGGGTGCCACCAATATAGTCCAGGCAGAGTGCCCTGCATTATCCTGGCATGCTATGATCCGTACGACTGTAGCAGGCAACAAAGTGATATGATGAATCCTTAGGAACTGGGGGAACAAGAGCAGTTTGAGGAGGAGAAAGCTACTATTGTCCATGATAGAGCTCAGCGCAGTTGAATGCTAAAGCTAGACAAAACCTCATTCACATTAGGTGACAGCTGGCTGCAGTAGATAATTGTTGACTGGAAAATAGTCTTTGATCATGATACAGAAATGTCGTAAGCATTATGTGGGAAACTTCAGATCACTTGACCCAAAATGTTAACTTTGATTTCTCTTCACAGATGCTGCCAGATCTGCTGAATTTTTCCAGCAACTTCTGTTTATGCCTCACATTTATATATTTGTTTTTGGATTATTTGCTGGCGTGGGATATTCTTCTAATGGACAGTGACTAGTTGCAGGTGTCCAGTGTGTACAAAGTAGCTATGGGTTATTGAGGCTAATTCGATGCAGTCACTAAGGATAGATACACTTTGTGTGGTGGTGGTGAAACAAAAACTAGAGCAAGAGAATTGGTTGTATGTGCAATGGAGTGTTAGCCATGCTGGCTATGGACCAGGGGCAAGTTGGCTTTGAGGCTTCTGCGCCATTATGTTGGCAATGAAGCAGGACTGCCAATTCTTGTCTTTCAAGGATGATCCAGGCACAAGAGGGATTGAATGTCTGCTGACATGTGAGTAGTTATGGGAATGGCATGTGGTAGGATGGGATGGAAATCGGACATGAGGGAAGCCATAAGGATGTGATAATTAATGAAGCTTCACTTCTGATATAGGTTACGCAACTCCTGTTGTGCTGCCAATAAGTTATAGTTTACAATTAATTATTGCATATGCTTCTGTAATGTCAAATTTTACTCACTTTGTAGGATTTAGTCTTAATTTCTGGAAATTACAGATTCAAATCCAGAGGGGAGCTGACACAAACTTTAGTATTTTTTTATTTGTTCATGAGATATGAGCAGACTTGAGTAGGACAGAGAATGGCAAGGGTTTAGGATGCATGGCCAGGAAGGTAGTTGAAGTGAGTAACCTTGTGATAGCCAATTGAGCAATATGGTGTGGCAGAGGCAGATTGGTATAGGACCTTTGTCTTTTGAATGTTTAATGTAAGGCCATTGCTCTTGTATGTCTCAGTGAAGGTATTCATGACTTCACCTTCCAAATGTGTGCAAATGTGAACATCGTCTCCAAACTGTTGTAGTTTAATGACAGAGGATGAGACAGCCTTGTGAAGGGGGAAATGGCACAGGGCAGGGTGTCACTAGGCACACGAACACACAAGATGGCTGCTGAGCCATAAGTTGGCCACTTGACACACAATATGGCCGCCGGACCACAATATGGGGAGAGACAGCAGAGCAAACAAAGATGCTATTTGAGGCCACCACAATGCCAGCACGATGCACTCACAACCTACTTAATTTGTTTAAGATGGGTGGGGGAGAGAATACACATGAGTAGCATATAATGCCTGCCGAAGTGTCTGGGTCCAGTCAATACCTTTGGTAGAAATGCTAACAGTTCGATATGGACTCAATACAAAGTGTAATAGCCAGGGCTGCAGTAATCATCCTTCTCAGGAAGATCCATTAGTGCCCAATATTGCAGCAATGGACTTCCATGCAGACATTGAAACTGACCATGTCTGTACTGAAACTGACAATGAATGCACTGAAATTAACAAAGGTTGCGCTGGAAATGACAATGACTCCACCAAAACTATCAATGATTCTGCAATGTTTACAATAAACAAACTATGGAGACAAGAACATCATCACTAGCCTATTATATTACAAAATATATAAAAGTATCTTGACATGTGCTCCAGGTTGAGAGAAGACTCACAGCTGAACATTGTGTTGTTGGTCTTTCTCTCCCTGGAGCTCCAGTATTCCTTGTACAATAAACACTGTCATTGAACCCTGACTCTGACTTCAAGGTTGGTGATTTCCACCCACAACAATTGGTGTTGTGAGCAGGGTTTGTATTACTGGTGCCCTGGTCGAAGGCCACAATCAGGGAGCCAGGGTGAGAACCATTTGTACCTGCAAACGGGAAGAGTCAGACCAGGCTAAAGACACATTTTCAAAGGTATACCAATTATAATGTCTAACTTGCTCCAGTACTGAGTTTAAAAAAATTAAGTGCATGTCTATGGAGAATAAGTGTTAACTGTATTAACTTTTAGAAGAATCTGCTGCTTGTGCTGAAACAGCCAGAGGACAAACTAGTGCCTGTCTCAACAACCCTCCTCTAAACTGGTTGTTAAGAGGGTTAGCCCCTCCCTGCACGTCCCCCACCCCACCACCACCACCATCATCACCACCACCACACGAAAGTTGGGATTTGAAGTGGGAATTGAAACGCCAAGGGCACTAGGAGTTGTGAAGCACAAATGGCAACATCAGGGATGAACAATGCAGAGTCCGGTTAGAGTTTAAGTTAAAAGGGTGCTGTTTGTCTTTGTAATTTCCAATGTGGTGAGGCAGAGGAGCTGATCACTCTGACCAAGAGCTAAACCTCTGTGGCGCGCATGTAACCAAGGTGGGGAGCGTGGACATTGTGAGTAACTGTGGTACCCTGTCAGTCCTTAGTAGAACGACAGAACTTGAATAGTGGCGGTGACCGGGAAGGTAAAGAGTCCCACTGGTAGAGAGCACACCGGGCTAGAGGTAAGTTTCTAGGCCTATCGGGAGGCGTTCGGTCAGTCGAGGTGGCCAGGAGGATGGAGGAGTCCCAGTAGAGAGCACACCCTATTGAGCCAACTTTCCCAGCTGACCAGATGGTAGTGACTAGTAATCGTGGCCAGGAGGGTAGGAAAGTCCCACCGGTAGACAGCACACCTTGCTAGGAGGCTGATACAGCTATATGGATGGTGTTGGGACAGTATTATTGGCCAGGGGGTAGCGAAGTCCCCACTGGTTAGGAACACTTTACTGTTGGTGGTATCCGGGGGTACACAATCGCTAAATGACAGATCAAAGTTTTAAGGGGGATGCTGCAGGTTCCCTTATTGAGAAATATAAGGCAGACAGACGAAGGTTGACAGGGCTATTGAAGAAAAGTGGTTGGGATCCAACCCAGACATTAGCATAACAGATAGAGTGGATAGATAAACAAAACTGAAATAAAACTAAAAAGATTGGGGTAATGTTAGTGTACCAATTAGCAGGCCTAATTGAACAAGTTGGTGCCTCCACTAGCAGGTGGAGAAAAGGCCAAGAACGAATTGAGGAGCTGGAGAATGAGATAAAGAAGCTGGAACAAAGTTTAGAAAAAGGACAGGAGGAAAAATACATTGAGTCTTTCCCCTCCTACGAAACTGTCCAGCAGGGACCAACTGCTCCCTCTGTTGGACGAACAGCAAGAGTACAACTTATCACCCGTTACTGGAGGAGGAACAGACTCACAGTGCAACGTGAATTATAAACCCTTCACCCCAGGGGAGAGGCAGCAAATTATGGCCTCCCTGGGCAAATTATAGCCCTGGAGCATTAACACCAGAGTCTGGGAAAAGCTGGATCGTTTATGGGTAGGGCACCAACTACACCTGAGAAATATACTCCAGCTGGTCTGGGCAGCTTGTTAGGCAGGTAGTTGGTGGACCCAATGCCACAGCAGCCCAAAACTTTAGGGGAGCACGGTGGACACATGCCTTTGCCCTTACAGCAGAGATAGATGCTTTTCACTGATTTTAAGGAAGAAATTCAGAGGGTGCTAGGAAATGCTTCCATGAACTGGAGCAAGATCACCATCACTCAGCAACTTAAAGGGGAAGGAGCCTCTGAGTATGGGGAACAATTATTTAGGGTCTATCAGGAATGCTCAGAGCAAGAGAACTCAGATTGGGGGGAACCAGGCATTCATCCTTTTAGAGATGGGCACTCTAGTGCCCACCATCCATCCTGAAAATGAGAACAATAATGTCCCAGGATTATGATGGCCTAGTTGATTGAGCTAGCAGGGTGTGGGAGGCAGAAGCTCCTGCAATAAAGGCAAGACCTGACAAAGCAGCCTACTGGAATGGAGGTGAGAGTAGAATAAAACTATTCTGCCACTACTGTGGCTGGCAAGGACACTTTGCTAGAGAAAGTAGGGTCCCACGAGCAGGAGATAGACCAGGGAACAATATAAAAAATGACAGCCACTGCAACAGAATGGGACACAGAAGCAGTGTGCTGGGAAAAGCATGGTGCACCCCCAAACACCACCCAGAACACTGCGGAACCATGGGAGTCCTGAGGTCAGTAGAGCTAATAATCAGCTAACCACATTCGTGAGGGTAAGCTAGTGGACACAAGAGCTGCTGTATCCATCACAAACCTACCCTTACCCCACTCAAACAAAATGAATTACTTAACTGGGGTAGGAGGGGATAAAACCCTAGCCTACCTTAGTGAAACTACCCTTGCAGAAATAAATAACATGCATATCTCCATGAGATTCTATGCATGCCAAAACAATGAGAGCACCATAATGGTCAATGATCTCATGCGAGAATATAATGTTCTAATCAATTGCACAAAAGGGAAATTGATTTGGCCCAGACTGGACAGTCGAAAGACCGAGATTGGGAAACTTGCAAGTCACCTTGGAACTATGAAAGTGGCTACAGCCACCAGTAGGGACTGGAACCTTGAAAAGGAGGGATTCGGAGCCATCTACACCTCCGTCCATGGAGCATGGGCAGAAACAAAGTTAGACACAAGTCTAGTTAATATAGACCTGATAAGGTTCCTAGACCATGAGCTTAGGCCCCACTAGCAATACCCAATAAACCCGAAGCAGGAAAAGTAGTTGCCGAGATAGTGAAAGGATAGTGAAACAGGGAATCCTGAAAGCAACCACCAGTACAACTAACTCCCCGACGTGGCCAGTAATAAAGCCTGATGGGAGCTACAGGCTCACCATAGATTATACAGGACTAAATAAGGTCACCCCCAAATTGCACCCCATTGTAGCAGACTTCTCCACCATTTTAAACAGCTTGGCCCCCAAACACAAGACTTTTACTGTTTTAGACATAGCCAATGGGTTCTGATCTATCCCATTACACCCTGAGTCCCAGAATAAATTCGCTTTTACAGTAAGGGACAGGCAGTATATGTGGACTTGCCTAACACAAGAGTTCCACAACAGCCCCACTATTTTTCAAAGGGTGATGAGCAACATTCTCAAGAGAATAAATTTACCAAAGGGTAGCACTGCCTTCCAGTATGCAGATGATGTCCTAATTGCCTCAGAGTCCGAATCGGGACACCAGGAAGCTTTATGTCTAGTATTACAGGAATTGGCAGGGTTAAAAGTCAGCCCCGCAAAGGCACAAATTGGCAAAACACAAATCTTATACCTGGTAAACCTTCCATCCCAGGGACTCAAAGAAATGCCCAACAACCGCAAGAAGGCAATCCAAACAATGCCACGACCTGCCACTGTCAGGGGAGTCAGAAAGATCTTGGGGCTATTCAACTACAGTCGGAGCTTTATACCCTTGTTCGCAAAATTGGCTGAACCAATCCAGAGATTAATTATAGGAGGCAAGCCCGCCTTGGAACCTGTTACCTGGGGGCAGAACAGAAGTAAGCATACAGTCAGCTTAAAACTCATCTCATATTGGTCCTCGGGCTAGGGCTGGCAGATCCCAGTAAGGATTTTCGCATCCACTGTAATGATGAGGGAAAGTTTTACTCCGCAGTGGTCACCCAAGAGCACGGTAACAGGAGAAGACCTGCTGGGTACCAGGTTGCCCATGTGCATAACAGCCTGAGACTGTGCTGCTTGGGCCGTTAGCGTTAGCGAGCCCATAGTAATGACAGGGAATGTCATCCTCCCCACTAAACACACCCTAGCAGAGATGCTAAACACAGGTCCATTTCCAATATGAGAAGGGGAAAGTGGGAGGCAGTTCTTTTACTCCCAAGTCGGTCCGTGGGATATGGGAGAAAACCCAGCTGAGGGAATTCTAGACATAGGGGAAGCCACACAACTGTGGGGAGATAGATGGGGATGAAGATAAGGGGAGAATAAAGGATACACCCCTAGACACAGACGAGAAGACCCTCTTCGTGGATGGGTCACGAAAATACATAGCAGGGTGACCCCGAACGGGATGGGCTCTGGCAAATGATAAGTTATGTCTGGGAGGATTGATGGAAGTCAGTCCGCATTGGTAGCAGAACAGCACTCACCAAAGCACTGGAATTAGCAAAGGGAAAAATTGTGAATATATATACGGACAATCAATATGCCTTCAGTGCAGTCCATGACTCCATGGTGGCACCCCGTAGTGGTGAATCTCTATCAGACACCAGTTAAGAATTCAGGCACTATTGCGTGTCAGTGAACAGCCAAAAGAGGCTGCGGTAATAAAATAAAAACCCATCAAAAGGTGCCAGCAAAAGAAAGTCCAAGTTGGCTAAAATTCAAAGGAAACCAGGCAGCATATCAAGCGGCTCAGAAAGCCCTAGAACAAGAAGCCATTGATGAGGCGGCAATAACCACTATTGAAAAGATGCTCTCCAAATTCAGCAACAAGAGGAGCATACCCCGCAGGAAGAGTGAGAGAGCAATGGAAACTGCAGGAGGCATTCACAGGAGAGGATGGTGTCTGGAGGTGAGCAGACAAGGTGGTAGCACCAGCGTGTATACAGAATACATTGCCTGAACAGCACCACTGGCTCTCCTACACAGGTAGAGAGGCCATGATAGCAAGCCAAGGGAGAGAGTGGTGGTGGAAGGGAATGGGGAGAGATGTGGCCAAGTACTGCCACTGATGCATTGTTTGTGCACAACATAACCCAGGGAGATCCATAAAAGTTAGGGGATGGGACACCAGCTCAGACCTAGGGGACCCTGGGAACACCTTCAGATAGATTTTACAGGACCACTACCACCTTCCCCTGGGAAAACACACTGCCTGGCCATCATAGACCAATTCACCTGGTTGGTAGTGGAATTCCCGACCAAATGGTGCACTGTGACCACTGCAGCCAGAATATTAGTGGAGGAGGTAATCCCGAGGTGGGGGTACCCCTCCTGATCAACTCCGACCAAGGGACATATTTACAGGCAAGGTCATGAAGACTGTCTGCCAATTACTTGGCATTAAACAAGAAATTTACTCCCAGAGGTCAGACATGTCGAGAGAATGAATAGAATGCTTAAGAGTATGCAAACCTCAGACAGAACATGGGCTGAAGTGCTACCAGCCATACGAATGAGATTAACAGCCATATGAATCAGGCAACTGAGCTAACACTATATGAATTAATGACTGGGTGAGCAATGCAATTGCCAGAGACAATAATCACAGGTGGCACTTCCACTAAAAGCCAAAATTGGGCGTTATGTGATAGAATTAAGTGCCCAATTGAAAGGGATGCAGAAATCCGTAATAGATAAACAGGACAAAAAGGGCAAGGCACGGGAATTTGAGATTTTCCCTGAGGTCTCAGCAGCAGGAAGCCATGTGCTGGTGCAAGCACTGCCTGACAAACCAGGCTTTGCCACAAAATGGAATGGGGCAAACGACTTGGTAAGAAGTGGGGACACCTGCGCTTGGATAGATAGTAAAGGAAAAGGCACATGGAAGCACTGAACCCAACTAAAACTGTTTAAAGACTCCTATGACCAAACTAATGTCATTGACCATTCCCCAGGTGCAGACAGGGACGGCAGACAAAATGGTCATCCTGGAAGGAGTATTGAAAACCCAACAGAACAAACCACACAAAAGCACCTCCTGATGAAAACAAAGACTTTGACTGATAACTTTATTTTAACTACAAAATGTATATACCTGAATGTATTTCACTGTGTTTAAGTGTCACGACTGTCAGGAGCATGCCAGGATTTGAAGATAACTTCTTCCATAAAACCCACCTAAGTTTACATGGCAACTGAACTGTCTGCTACCCACTGGCATGATCAGTGGAATCACTATTTATGGCCACCTTGGTGTGGACCCCTCGTGACCTGGACATCTCGGGAGCGCCGTGTAAGGGGCAGATAGGGAAATATAAATGGGGACTCCAGGGTAGATGTGTGCAGCTGGGCAGGACCACCAGCCCATGGGGCCAGGCCCCCCAGCCTAGGGAAGGGAAGACGCATTAAACCCGGTAATTATCCACTCTGTTCCACAGGGCAGGGATGGGGATGTGTTTATGCCCATGCGTCCAGACACAGTGCATTTATTAGCACTGTATAGTCACCAGGGGATGTTGAATGTGACCGCAGGCAGACAATTCATATGTGGTCAGTGCAATGGTACCCATTTCAGCTCTGCCATATGAGACGTACCCGTTCGACATTTATCAGCTTGGGGGGGGAAGGGGTGGAGGGCAGCCAGGGGATCGGAGCGACATGAGTGGACAGACAGATGGAAGGTCAGGATGATGTATGTTACTGATCTGCAAAGGGATTTGTTTTTCTATTTAAGGTGACTTATGCGACAGACATTCCAGACCTCCCAAACCTGTTCTCGGTAGGGACAATCGCACCCCTTACTATACCATGAACCAGATGGGGATATGTTCATAGAAGGATAGTGACCCACTCCGTCAGTCAGGGGATCTGTGTTGACTGGCAGGTCCCCATCACTTTGGGGTCATCATTGGGATATGGATTCTTGGGATCTCTATCTTTGGGGGGTGCAGCAGGGGTCGTCAGCACTAAAAAACAAAATTACCTTGTATGTGACCTCATTATCTTAGGCAATAGTACCTCAACGAATTAACAAAGAGCTGGCTGAACTCAGACTCAACATACAGTAGACACGTTATGCAGAGGATTATCAATTAGCGCAGCAAAGGGGAGTTTGTACAAGTATTGCAGACAATTGCATCACCCATGCTATTGATGCTTCTTATAACATTACAGAGGCCATCAAGAATATCCAAGACCAGCTAGATAATTTTTGACAGGGAGCTACAATTACAGACAGCTGGCTAAATTAGTTTGATAGGTAAATCTTGGGGACCCTATCTGGCACACATGATAGTTCTCCACATTGCACTCATGCTGATATTCTGGTGTTTAAAGCTCTGCTGTAAGGCACTACTGACAAGAACTGTACCTAAGCGAGTTTCACCATGGAAGAGCCCCCAACAAAATTGGCACTCCATGAGACCCCTTGGGAGGAGGAGCTACTAGAGATGACCTACCTCTACATGAAGGTTGGGTGGTCTGCCGGACATATCCGAAGTTGCGTCCTTAACCATAAAGGGGGGAGCGGTGTGAAATGTCACGGGACAGAGTGACACTAGGCACAAAGGCGCACAAGATGGCCGCTGAGCCATAAGTTGACCACTTGACACACAAGATGGCCAGTGGACCACAATATGGGGAGAGACAGCAGAGCAAACACAGACAGTGCCTGGGGCCACCAAAATGCCAGCACAATACACTCACAGCCTAGTTGATTAATTTAAAGCAGGTGGGGGAGAGAATACACATGAGTAGAGTATACTGCTCGCCAAAGTGTTTGGATCCAGTCAGCACCTTTGGTAGAAATGCTAACAGTTTGTTATGGACTCAATACAAAGTGTAATAGGCAGGGCTGCAGTAATTGTCCTTCTCAGGAAGAGGCATTAGTACCCATTACCACAGCAATGGACTTCCATGCAGACATTATAACTGACCATGTCTGCACTGAAACTGACAACGAACGCACTGAAATTAACAAAGGCTGCGCTGGAACTGACAATGACTGCACCAAAGCTATCAGCGATTCTGCAATATTTACAATAAACAAACTATGGAGACAAGAACCTCATCACTGGCCTATTATATTGCAAAATATATAAAAGTATCTTGACCTGTGCTCTTGGTTGAGAGAAGACTCACAGCTGAACATTGTGCCGTTGGTGTCTTTCTCTCCCTGGAGCTGCGGTATTTCCTTGTACAATAAACTGTCTCGTTGAACTCCGACTCTGGCTCTGAGGCTGGTGATTTTCACCTCTACACTTATACCTGGCCTGGAAGTGGCCCAGGTTGAACAAGTTTCCCTTTATTCTGTGATTAGCTCCAGTCTAGCAGGAAGCTTGCTGAGGGTAAAGTGGAACATTGCAGCAAGGAAGATAGAGAAGAGAGTCAGTGTGATGATACAGCCTTGCTTGACCCTAGTCTGATCATGAATTGGGTCTGTGCTGGATCCATTGCTTAGGCTTGTATATCATCATGGGAGCAGGTGGACAATGGTAACAAACTTTCCAGGGCAGCTGAAAAGGAGGAGGACTGTCCACATGATGCTGTTAGAGGAATTCATAAGAGCAAGGAAAGCCACATACGCACATTTCACTGTATATCTCTTCCAACTGTAGCACAATGAAGATCATGCATTGATGTGTTCCTTAGAAGGTGGAATCAAAATTGTGACTCTGGAAGGAACGCTTCAGCTACAGAAAAAAGAGATTGAGGAGGGTTCTTGCAACAACTTGCCTTGTAGCAGATAGCAGGGAAATTCCTCTGTAGTTACTGCAGATGAACTTGTCACTTTTCTTGAAGATGGTCACAATTATGGCATCTGTGAGAGCTGCCAATTCTCTCCCCCTTCTAGCCTAGGCATGCATTTCCACCATGTTTTAACGCTTTAGCAGAGATTCTTTCTGCTCCTTCCACCTTGATGGATTTCAGTTGCATGGCTTTTTCTACCTCACCCTTGGAGGTGTTGTGCTGAGATGGTGGTGTGTAGCATGCTACAGAAGTCAACAGCAGTTACACTGAAGGTGGAGTCTCTGCTAAGGAGACCTTGGGAGTGCTCATTCCAGTCATTACCAACTGTCATTCTGATCTTAATCAGTCCCTCTCCTTTCGCGGTCAGCAGCGGAGTGGGATCTTTGGTGCATGGAGTGTATGTACTGAAGAAAGTACACATACCTTGGTTACTGGCTGACTGCTGGTTCTCCTGAAGTCTTTTCACCCACCATCAACATTCCCTTTAAGCTGTATGACTGTGGGCACATGTAACTGCTCTGAGTTCCTACACAGATCACAGTAATAATTTCCAGTTTCAGAATTCACTGCCATGCATGGTCCTTGGAAGTCTGTGCAGAAGAAAAAAAAATGTTGAGGGAACTCTCCCTGCTGCATGTTTTTTAGGTGCAATTTTCTGTTTTTCTGGATTTTGTCTTCAGTCATCTGTTTTCTAGTCCTCAAGTTGGGTTGCTGTCTCAGGTTCAGAAATGCCTTGATCCTGGATCTCCTATATTCTCATTGAACCAGTCCTGGTGTTTGCTAGTTGAGTGACTGAGCACCTCTCCACAGATGTTGATGAAGGAGGCCTTGAGGGCAGACCAGGACCTGGGGATTCTCTGCATCTCTGTATCACCAGGTGTCACTGACAGTGAGGTTCTGGCTGAATAAGGCTCTCTTATCAGGGCCTCTAAGTGCCTCAATAGTGATTTTCTTAAGACAATATTTCTGTTGTGAAGTTGCTTTGGGGCTATGCTGATGTTGATGACAGTGAATTAGGTAGTGATCTGTCCAGCAGTCATCAGCTCATGTCATAGTGTGGGTAAGATACACAACCTACCAGCCCCTCAGTCAGATGATGAAGTGGTCAAACAGATATCAGTTCTTGTAATGAGTGGATAACCATGATTCTTGAACTTGTCGTTCACATGGAACAAGGTGTTGATTATGATAAGGTCATGTTCTCAGACTTTTATCAGGGGCAAGGTAGTGTTACTGTTGGATTTCCCTACCCCTCTCTGCTGATGACGTTGCCCCCAAATTCAGTGCCCTTTCCAACCTGGCATTTAAGTTGCCAAGCATGATCAACTTGGGACAGGGGCAATGCAAGGTCAACAGAAAATTCTTCTTTGGACTGATCTGTAGCATTTACTGCTGGGGCTTACACATTGAGGATTGTAGTGTTTTGGTTATGGGCAAGAATGAGCCGAAGTATCATAAGTCATTTATTTATACTGCAAAGAGAGTTCTGATGTGGCCAAGCATATGGGCAAAAACTTGGCAGATGGAATAGAATGTGGGAAAATGTGAGGTTATGTACTTTGACAAAAAGAGTAGAGGAGTTGAAAATTATTTAAATCTCAAAAAGCTAACATCGAAGTTGTTTGGAGAAGGCAAATAGAATGTTGGTCTTTATTTTGAAAGGGTTGGAGTTTAAAAATAAGAAGGTTTTGCTAAAACTATACAAGGCACTAGTCAAACCACAGTTGAAATACTTTGAGCAGTTCTGGGCCCCTCAAAAAGAAACTAGGTTCACTAGGCAGATAGCAGGTATGGAGAGACTCTTTTATGAGGAGACTTTATGTAGATTGGGCCTAACATCATTGGATGTTAGAAGGTGATCTTACTGAAACGTTCTTGGGGACTTAACTGGGTAGATGCGGAAAGGTTGTTTCACCTTGTGGAAGAGTTTTGGACAAGAGGGTGTAATCTCCGAATAAGGGGTCACACATTTAAGATAGTGAGGAGGAGTAATTTCTTCTTTCAGGCAACTGTGAATCTCACTGCAGAGGACTAGTGATGTTTGGTCATTAAACACAGTAAAGGCTGACATAGGCAAATCTTACTCAGTAATTGAGTCAATGGTTATGGAAAGAAAGGCAGGAAAGTGGAGTTTAGAGCTTTCAGATCAGCCTTGATCCCATTGAATAGCAGAGTAAACTCAAAGGACATGCAGCATTGCACAGCTGCAGTTTAAATGTTGTGTTGGTGGCATGATCACTGGAAGGACCTAGCAATGGCAAATATTTCTGCTGATTGCAAGACGGCTTAAGTGCGGCAACACAGAGGTGTGCTGCATAACTAAAGAGGTGAGGCCAAATAAAATTGTGTGAGAAATTTGTTAGGGCTAAAAGAGGGAACCCCTTCCATGAACTACATCTCTCCTCACCAAAACTCACAATCAGTTAAACTTTGGGAAAATTCAGCTAACGCATCGTTCTAAAATAAAAAAAAAGTATTGTGGATGCTGGGGACCTGAAATAAAGACAGAAACACAGCTGCTCTTGACAATCACTTTTTATATCGAACCTCACCCAAACCAATGTCAGAAAAGGAAATGGCTGTGGCGCTTACCGGTTGTGCCTCCTTTGTCCCAGTGCAGTTACACAATAGCACAGAGCAGCTGACAAACTGTGGTTTGACTAGTGCCTTGTATAGTTTTAGCAAAACCTTCTTATTTTTAAACTCCATCCCTTTTAAAATAAAGACCAACGTTCTATTTGCCTTCTCCAAACAACTTCGATGTTAGCTTTTTGAGATTTAAATAATTTTCAACTCCTCTACTCTTTTTGTCAAAGTACATAACCTCACATTTTCCCACATTCTATTCCATCTGCCAAGTTTTTGCACATATGTTTGGCCACATCAGAACTCTCCTTGCAGTATAAATAAATGATTTATGATATTTCAGCTCATTCTTGCCCATAACCAAAACACTACAATCCTCAATGTGCAAGCCCCAGCAGTAAATGCTACGATCAGTCCAAAGAAGAATTTTCTGCTGACCTTGCATTGCCCCTGTCCCAAGTTGATCGTGCTTGGCAACTTAAATGATAAGTTCAGAAAGGAAATGTTTCCTTTCTAAAGACCCATTTCATCACCACCACCACCCTTCTCCCATTCTACACACACACACACACACACAATAAATCCATGGATATATTATCGGCCTTGTAGAACTAGCTGTACTGCTTTTGAAACATTAACAGTTTTTCTCTCCTAATTGTTCTTGCTGTTTATGTAATGTTTTTGATGAAGATTTTCATAAGATGTCACCATAAATAAATAATTTTGAAAGGCACAAATGTAGTAAGCTCACCAGGGATATTCTCCATGTTACAGACCAATGTCTTTTTTTTTAGATTACTTACAGTGTGGAAACAGGCCCTTCGGCCCAACAAGTCCACACCGACCCGCCGAAGCGCAACCCACCCATACCCCTAAAAAATTTTAAAAAATTTTTAAAAATGTCGGACGCTTTTTCTCTGTGATGATGCCCTCAAGTGGACAAGTTACCTTGTGAAGTTTACCACAGTCAGTGTACAGCCTGTTTCTCCTTGTCATTTACCAAGTTGGCTATATTACATAAGATGTAAAGTAACTTGCTGCTAATACATAAAATATCCCTGAAATTCCCAGACTTGGTGAACACCAAGCAATGGTGTTTGAATTTGGTACAGGATCCAGGGTGAAATTCTGCTCGGAGTACAGTTGCCTTTAATTTCCAATCTATTATCAGAAAAGGAGGTGGCTATGATACTCACCAGTTGTAACTCTTTTGCCCTAGTACAGTTTCACAATAGCACAGAACAGCTGACCACAATTAAGTTAATGATAAGTACAGAAAGAAAACTTTTTCTTCAGGTAAACATGGCCAGAAAGACCCATTTCATCATCTCTTGATACTGGTTCAAAAAGCAGCAAAAAGCCATTTGGTGATTTCAGGTCTCCACAGGAGATATATATCTATATATATCTAAGGAGCACCACAAATGGTCTTGTATTCTCCCTCACTGCACTGACAGGTCCAAGATTTGTGATGAGATCTGGGAGGACCAAACTTGACTGCACTTTGGTGGTGCAGTGGACTGTTGTGAGTTTACAATAATTCCTTACATACAACTTCACAAGAAAACTGCTTAAGGTTTTATTATGATTCCTTGGCTAGTGTGTTATAAATCTATCCCCTCTAATCCTGGGGTTATTACAAATGTGAACATTTGATTAAACCCCTGAATTGAACAACTTTACATAATTGTCAAATTCAGGTTTAAAGAATATGCACACCAGGTTTATATCATTAACAAGCAAATTATTATTATTTAGTGCAATCAAAGTTTTAACCATTACAAGAAAGAAACATTAATTGATAATTTATAATTCTATAACGTAAACTCTACCCTTTTAAAAATTGTTCATATACTTTCAAGTAGACAAATAAAGAGATAAAGAGATAAGACCAAAAACCAAAGTTAACAAAAAGATCAGTAAAGTTTTGGCATCAGTCTAATTTACAGGCATTGGTGAATTGTTTTTTTTCTCCAGTTCCCTTCCAATTCCATTTGATTCTTTAATGAAGACATAGGGTTGTGGACACAAGATGTTTGATCTTTCAATAAGTGGTTGCAAATTTGTACTTTCAAAGTCTCCGACAGTAGTTTTTTCCCCTATTGGAGTCATAGAGGCTTAGAGATGTACAGCACTGAAACAGACCCTTCGGTCCAACTTGTCCATGCCGACCAGATATCCTAAACTAATCTAGTCCCATTTGCCAACACTTGGCCCATATCCCTATAAATCCTTCCTATTTATATATCTATCCAGATGCATTTTAAATGTTGTATTTGTACCAGTCTCCACCACTTCCTCTGTCGACAAGCAGAAGGCTGGAAGAGCACAGCAAGCCAGGCAGCATCAAGAGGTGGACAAGTCCAGCGTTTCAGGTATAACCCATCCACCACTTCCTCTGGCAGCTCATTCCGCCACGCATCACCCTCTCCATGAAAAAGTCCCTTTTAAATTTTTCCCCTCTCACCCTAAACCTATCGCCTCTAGTTCTGGACTCTCCCACCCCAGGGGAAAGACCTTATCTATTTACCCTATCCATGCCCCTGCAAAAGAATTTACAGAGAAGAGGAGAAGGAGTGGATAGGTGCTTACAATGTTCCTGGAGAGAGGGAGGGAGAGAGAGAGAAAGAGAAAGAGATTGGGTGCTTTCCATTTCACAGTTTGCATGTTGTCCAAACACCACACTGTAGCCTCTCACCCAGAAAACAATCAACAAGTTGTTACTATGCTCAACACACATCAACATCTACATCTACATCCAGTCTTGGTTTAAAAACTAATCAAACATCTCTATACATCCTGGAGCTGAGATGTCTAACATCCTCCCCCTCACCGCTGTTGTTTAAATAATGCAATATGAATTCTAGTAACTCCTTTTGTAAAAAAAATTGCAACATCTTCTTCCACTTCCCTTGGTTTCAGGCACTATTTTTTTCCCCATTTTCACTCTACAGTTGATAAAAGAAAAGGGATCTTTACAATTTATATATCATTATCCTCTCTTAACCAAAACCATTTGTTTTCAGAATTATTTGCATTTTCCAAATGCATCTTACATGTTCAATTTCATGGAATCTCAACAGTGTGAGAGCAGGCCATTCAGCCCATTGAGTCTACACAGACTCTCTGAAGAGCATCCCACCCAGAACCACCCTCTCTATCCTATCCCTGCATATCCCATGACTAATCCACCCAGCTGCACATCCCTGGACATTATGAGCAACTTAGCATGGCTAATCCACCTAACCTGAATATCTTTGGGCTGTGGGAGGAAACCAGAGCACTCTGAGTGGGAACACAGACATAGGGAGAACATGCAAACTCAACACAGACAGTCTCCTGAGGCTAGAATTGAACCCGGGTTCCTGGCATAGTGAGGCTACAGTGCTAACCACTGAGCCACTATACCACCCCAATACTTTGTTAATTCTTTAACCCTACCTCTCCTCACCCTAAATTTGAAAGCCATCATTCTTTTTCAGGGTTGTACATTTAGTACTACCCGCCCCATACTCTTCACCTTCCACAGCTGGCTTTCAAACTGTAGTTTGGTCTCAGGATTCTAACCACTGTACAGGGAAAAATTAGTTTTATCAAGTGACAAGAAAGGATCTATTCTAGATTACTATAGATAACAGACTATACAATTGAACTTGGACAAGTTTAGTCAATAGTGTGGGAATGCATCAGGAAGGCCGAGGCCTTTCTAGTTGCCAATCAGGATGATTCTGCCATCAAGTGAAATCAGGGTGACAAAAGAATCCCTTTTGTAAAGAGACATAGATACCAAACACCAGGTTATATATAAAAAAAATTGCTTGTAACATGCTGTCCAGTAAGTCAGTATGTGAGGTTTCCTGCGGTTGCAGACTGTCTCACACATACTGACAGACATCTTATGCACCTTCTCCAGTTACCCAGGCACAGACAAGGCTGGGGATGAGAAGCAGGTAGCCCGTGTGAGCAACCGAAAAAGTATTTCTCCCATGGATTTTAGGCAGAAACAGCAGCACGGTGGCACAATGGTTAGCACTGCTGCCTCACAGCGCCAGAGATCTGGGTTCAATTCCTGCCTCAGGCGACTGACTGTAGAGTTTGCACATTCTCCCCATGTCTGTGTGGGTTTCCTTCCACAGTCCAAAAATGTGCAGGTTAGGTGAATTTGCCATGCTAAATTGCCTGTAGTGTTAGGGGAATGGGTCTGAGTGGGTTGCGTTTTGGCGGGTTGGCATGGACTTGTTGGGCCGAAGGGCCTGCTTCCACACTAAGTAATCTAATCTAAACCTTCCAAATCTATGTGGGTGGCACAGTGGTTAGCACTGCTGCCTCACAGTGCCAGAGACCCAAAGAATGTACAAACTCAACACAGACAGTCTCGGAGCCAGAATTAGGATTAAACGACAGAGTTTATTGTACAAAGAAACCAGAGCTCCGGGAGAGAGAGAGAGAGAGACGTTCAGCAGCACGGCTGTCAGCTGTGAGCCTTTTCTCACCCTCAGAGCACATGCCATCATATTTCATACATTTCATGGCAGAATGGTCCACATACCGAGTCTTTGTACAGCATGGTTTGTTTACAGAAAACATTACAGAGTCATTGTCAGTTTCAGCAGCTATACGGAAGTCCATTGCTGCAGTGATTGGTCGTGATCATTATTCCTGAGAGGGAAGATCATTTTCCATTACTGCAAATTTAAAATATTAACACTTGTATACAAGCAATCTCAGGTAGTTAACATTTCTATTTAAGGTGGTAGCTGGACCCGCCAAAGTGTCGGGCAGTAGACCTTCTTGATGTGTATTCTCTTCCTAACTCACCTTAAACTAATCATCAATGTTCTGTGTCTATTATGCTAGTATCCTGTTGGCCTCAGGCAGTATCTATGTATGCTTCACTATACTTTTCCATGTATTGGCTCAGTGGCCATCTTGTGTGCTAAGTGACCAACTTATGACTCAGCAGCCATCTTGTGTCTGTGTGCCCCTTGTCAGCATGCCCTGTGTCAACTCCCCCTTTACCCCCTCCCTTTGCGGTCAAGGAGGTGACTTTAGAGATCTCCTGCAGACCACCCAACTCACACATAGAGGCAGTCCTTTTCTATGGTTTCCCCATCCTGACGGGTGTCAAGGAGTACGAGTTTCGTTGCGGGCTCTTCTGTGGTGACACTTGCTCCTGGAGCACCTTACAGCAAAGCTTTAAACACCCAATGTCTAGACAGGATACCAGTATGAGTGAAATAAGAGGAACAATCCTGTGTGCCAAATAGGGTCCCCAGGATTTGCCCATCAGCCATTCTGGCCAGCTCTCTCCTCCTGTGGCTTCTTGTCTGAAGTCATCTGGCTGGTCCCAACTGTTTTTGATCGCCTATGTAATATTGTAAGATTCATCAATGACATGGGTTATTTACTTGTCACCAATGATTGTACATACTCCCCCTTGCTGGGCTAACTGATAATCCATCACGTAATGTGTCTGCTGTTGTAAAGTCTGAGTCCAACCAATTCACCATTGATTGCTTGTAGACCCTTTGATGTATTGTTCCTAAGATTGTCAATCTACACACAATATAGTTTTGGTTTATAGCGCGGACGACTCCTGCTGGCCCCCAAAGACAGAGATCCAAAAACCCGTACCCCAATGGTGATCCCAGCATGGTGGGGATCTGCCAATCAGCGCAGAATTCCTGGCTGATGGTGCGGGTCACTATCCTTCTTCGAAAATGTCCCCAGCTGGGGCATTGTATAGTGAGGGGTCCTATTGTTTCTACTGCAAAAATGGTTCAGGAGGTTTGGTGTGTCAGTAGCATAAATCCCATAAAATAAGAAAAGGAATCCCTTCACTGTTTGATAGCACACAGTGTCGTGTTCGTGGGCCTGTTTGTCTACCCATCTCCCCATTTGTTCCCACCAGCTGGTAGGTATCAATGGGTATGTCTATGTAGCAGAGCTAAGGTGAGTGCTATTGCACTGTCTGCATATCAATTGTCTTCCCATGGTCACGTTCAGACTTGCTGCAGGTGCAGGTAAGTTGTCCCCAGGTGATTGTACAGTGTTGATGAGTACATTGTGTCTGCATGCATGAATGTTTCTAGGTACCAGGGCATAAACACATCCCCATCCTGTCCCCTTGAAACAGAGTGGGTAATCAGCGATGTTTAAGTAGGTCTTTCCTTCCCCCTGTTGGGGCACCCAGTCCCATGGGCCAGTGGGTTTAACCAATTCCACACACCTACCCTGGAGTCCCCTTTTGTATTTTCCTGGCTGTCCCTTATATGGCCCGCCCGGGATATCTATTGTGTATAAGTTGTGAGGGATCCACACAAGGGTGGCCACAAATAGGGAATCGACCAATCGCGCCAGTGGGAAACAGACAATTAAGTTCCCATGTAAATTTCAGTGGGTTTTGTAAAAAGAGGTTATTCTCAAATCCCCACAGGCTTCCGGCTATCACAACACTTAGAAACAATAATATATACTCAAGTACATACATGATTAAAGTTAAAAGAGGTTAATAGTCAGCATCCCTTTTTTCTCACAATGGTAACTGGAAGTTGGCAACTGTAGGTGATTTCTGTATCTTGTCAGCAGTTTTATCCATGCCTCTGTGTGGTTTGCTTGGTTGTGATATCGGAGCTCACCCCTTGGTCACTGCCTTGCTCGCAGTTCCTGTCTGTGCCTGTCATATTAGCTCGTTCATAGGGGTCCTTATATGGTTTGAGTTGGGTCCAGTGCTTCCACGTGTCTTTGCCCCTTATGTCTATACAGGCTCAGGTGTTATTTGTCAGGCAGGGTTCACACGAGAACATAGATCCCAACTGCTGGGACCTCAGGGAAGGTTTTGAGTTCACCTGGCTTCTCCTTTTGCTCTTGTCTCTCAGTTATCGATTTATGCATCCCTTTTAGTTGAGTGCTTAATTCCAGTACATGTCTCCAAATTTTGTCCATTCCCACCTGTTATAATGGCCCATGTTCTTCCTGATGTCTGTCTGGCCTTGGCTAAAGCACTTTTAAGGGTTTTGTTCATTCTCTCTTCCATCCCTGAGCTCTGGGGGTGATATGGGACATGAAATTTTTGTTTTATCTCTAGCAGCTGGCATACCGTTTTCATAAATTTGCATGTGAAATGTGTCTGTTGGTCAGAGTCAATCTGTAGGGGTACTCCCCACCTTGGGATTCCCTCCTCTGCTAGAATCCTGGTTACAGTGGTAGCGGTACAATTTTTGGTGGGGAATGCCTCCACCCCCAGGTGAGCTGGTGACCAGGCAGTACAGTTTTCCACACGAAGGTGACAGTGACCCTGTGAAATCCATTTGGAGGTGGTCCCAGAATCCCCTTGATCTTAGTTGGTGTCCCATCCTAACTTTCATGGGTCTACCTGGATTGTGCTGTGTGCAAACCTTACACCTGCGGCAGTGTTTGGCTACATCTCTTCCCATTCCCTTCCACCACTACTCTCTTCCTAGACTTGCTATCATAGCTTCCCTGTCTGTATGTGAGAGCCTGTGGTGTAGCTCGAGCAAGGTGTTTTGTATGCATGCTGGTGCTACCAGCTTGAGCACTTGCCTCCAGACACTGTCCTCCTCTTTAAGTGCTCCCTGCATTTTCCATCTCTCTCTCACTTCCTGCAGGGTGTCCTCCTGCAGCTGCTGTATGTGAATAGCATCTTCCGCTAGTTCAATTGTTACTATTGGAACTTCATCAATGGTTTCCTGCTCTAAGGCTTGCTAGGCAGCTCAGTCTGTGGCTTGGTTTCCTTTAAATTTCAGCCAGCCTGGACTCTTTCCCTGGCTCCTTTTGGTGTGCTTTGATTTTCATTACTGCAGCCTCTTTTGACTGTTTACTGGCGCTCAGCAGTGCTAGGATTCTTAACTGGTGTTTTGATTTGGAGATGCTGGTGTTGGATTGGGGTGTACAAAGTTAAAAATCACACAACACCAGGTTATAGTCCAACAGGTTTAATTGGAAGCACACGAGCTTTCGGAGCTACGCTCCTTCATCAGGGTATTGTGGAGGGCTCGATCGTAACACAGAATTTATAGCAAACATTTGCAGTGCGATGTAACTGAAATTATACATTGAAAAATTGATTGTCTGTTAAGCCTTTCATCTGTTAGAAAGAAGTGAAACTATCACTATATTCTAACAGATAAAAGGCTTAACAATCAAGTTTTCAATGTATAATTTCAGTTACATCACACTGCAAATTTTTGCTATAAATTCTGTGTTACGATCGAGCCCTCCACAATCACCTGATGAAGGAGCGTAGCTCCGAAAGCTCGTGTGCTTTCAATTAAACCTGTTGGACTATAACCTGGTGTTGTGTGATTTTTAACTGGTGTTTGATAGGGGCTCCCCCAAGTGGTGGTGAACCCTCTTCTTCTCCCATGCAACCATGTAGTCATGTACAACTCTGAATACATATTGGCTATCTGTATAAATGTCCACAATTCTCTCCTTTGACAGCTCAAATGTTAGCGCTACTATCTCTGCTACTTTTGCAGACTGATTTCAGTCAATCCTTCCTGACATAACAGTCTCTAGTTTATTGTTTACCATGGCCCATCCTGTCCGGGGCAATCCCGTTATAAATTTCCATGAACCATCCACGAAGAGGGTCTCCTCAATTGTGTCTAGGGGGGGTATCCTTTATCCTATTCCTGTCTTCATCCCCATCAATGTCTCTGCAACTGTGCGGCTCCCCTGTCTCCAGAATTCCCTCAGCTGGGTTTTCTCCCGTATCCCTAACTATTACCACAGACTGAATTGGTGGGAGGAAAACTGCCTCTCACTTTGTCCTTCTCATATTGGAGATGGCCCTCAGCTTCCTGGTGTTTAACATTTCCACTAGGGTGTGTTTGGTGTGGAGGATAACATTCCCTGCCATTACTATGGGTTCGCTGACCCTCAGCACAAGTAGCACAGTCTAAGGACACTATGCATCTGGACAATCCGGTGACTACTGGCCCTTCTGTGGTAAAGTAATACCCTACAGGTCTTCTCCTGGCACTGTGGTCCTGTGTGACCACTGCGGAGTCAAATCCTCCCTCTTGATTACAATGTATGTGGAAGTCTTTACTGGGATCTGGCAGCCCAAGCCCGGGGGCCGATATTAACCATGTTTTTAACTCACTGTAAGCTTCTTCCTGTTCTGGTCCCCAGGTCACAGGTTCCAAGATGGCCTTATCCCCTTTGATTAGGTTTTGAATCAGTTCAGCCAATTTTGTGAATGCTGGTATAAAGCGCCGGCAATAGTTAAATAGCCCCAAGACCTTTCTGGCTCCCCTTACAATAGTGGGTCATGGCATTTGCTGAATTGCCTTCTTTCGGTCACTTGGCATTTCCTTGAGTCCCTGGGATATAAGGTGTCCCAGATATAGGACTTGTGCTTGTCCAATTTGTGCTTTTGCAGGGCTGACTTTTAACTCTGTGGCTGCCAGTTCGTACAGCATGAGGTATAAAGCTTCCTGGTGTCCTCTCCGAAGCAATCAGGATATCACCCATATATTGTAGGGCAGTGCTCCCTTCTGGTAAATCTGTTTTGTTAAGGATGTCACTCATCACTCGGTGAAAACTAATGGGGCTGTTGTGGAATCCCTGTGGCAGGCGAGTTCACGTATACTGCCTGTCCCTTACTGTGAAGGTGAATTTATTCTGGGATCCAGGGTGCAGTGGGATGGACCAGAACCATTGGCTGTGTCTAATACTGTGAAAATTTTGTGCTTGGGGGCCAATCCATTTAGAATTGTGGAGGGATCTGCTACAATGGGATGCAATTTGGGGGTGACCTTGTTTAGTCCCATATAGTCAATTAGTCTGTAGCTCCTGTCAGGCTTTATTACTGGCCATGTTGCGGAATTGGTTGTACTTGTGGTTGCTTTCATGATTCTCTGTTTTACTCATCCTTTAACTACTTCCACTACTGCTTTCTCTGCTTCAGGCTTGACTGTGTACTGCTGGTGGGACTTATGCTCTGGTCTGTGCATCTCGACTAAACCTGTGTCTAGTTTTATCTCTGCCCATGCCTTGGGTATGGAGGCGCAGATGGCTCCGAATCCCCCTTTTTGGAGGTTCCAGTTCATACGGTGGCTGTAGCTACTTTAATAGTCTTTAGGTGACTTGTAAGTTTCCCAATTTCGGACTTTCAACCGTCCTGTTTTGGCAGGATCAGTTTTCCTTTTGCACAGTTGTTACCCATTGTGGTGCCTTCATTATTTTGGCACACATAAAATCTCAAAGGGATATAAATGTTATTGATTTCCACGTGGTTAGTCTTGCTTAAGTAAGTGTGTGTCTTATCTGCTCCTACTCCGGCAAGGTGGATCATTTTAATTGTGTGGGGTAAGGATAAGTTGGTGATAGATATGGCCGCTCCTGTAATGGGGTCCCGCGATTCCGCAGTGTTCTGTGTGTTGTTTGGGGATCCGCCATGCTTTTCCCAGCCCACTGCCTCTGTATGACCTGTTCTGTTGCAGGGGCTGCAGTACTTTTCGCTGTTCCTTGTCCTATGCCCTGCTGGTGGGGCCCTACAGTCTCTGGCAACGTGCCCCTGTCAGCAACAGCTGTGGCTGGATAGTTTGCTTCTGCCTTCGCCTCCATTCTGGTGGGCTGCTCAGTTGAGTTTTGTTTGTATTGCGGGAGCTTCTGCCTCCTGCACCCCGCTAGACCACTCTACCAGGTAGTCATAAGTTTGGGACATTATCACTCCCATTTTCAGGATGGATTGATGGAAGCTAGAGAGCCCATCTCTAAAAGCCTGAATGAATGTAAGTTCCCATGATCTGGCTTTGCTTGTCCTAAGCATTCCTGGTATACCCTAAATAATCGTTCCCCATACTCAGAGGCTCCTTCCCCTTTACTGTTTAGTGGTCGTGATTTTGATCCAGTTCGTGGGAGAATTTCCTCATAGCTGCTGAATCTCTTCTTTAAAATGGATGAAGGGGGCCTGCTGGGCATCTATCTCAGCTGTAAGGGCAATGGCATGTGGTCACCATCCTCCCCATAGTCTCGGGCTGCTGTGGCTTTGAGTCCACCATCTACCTGTCTCCTTTTGTCTGCTGGGCAGGCTACCTGGACCAACTGGTGTATTTCCCTCAAGTGCAGTTGGTGCCCAATCCATATACTATCTAGCTCTTCCCAAAACCTCATGTTTACACTTCAGGGCTGTAATTTGCCCTGGGAGGCCATGATCTGTTGCCTTTCTCCTGAAGTAAGGGGCTTATAATTTTCTTTTGGCTGCAACTCTGTCCCCCCTCAAGTGACTAGTGCTAGATTATATTCTTGCACCTCATGCTCTGTTGAGGGAGCAGTTGGTGCCTGCAGTACAGTTTTGTAGGAGGTGAGAGAGTCAGTCTCCCTTTCCTCCTGTACTATTTCTAATCTTTGTTTGAGCTCCTTTATCCTCCAGCTCCTCAATTTGTTCTTGGTCTTTTCTCCCCCTGCTAATGGGGGCACCTATTTGTTCAATCAGGCCTGCTAATTGGTACACTAACATTACTGCTATCTTTTAGTTTTATTTCATTTTTCTTTGTCAATCCCATTCCCCTGCTGTACTCATGTCTGGGATGGGTCCCAACCCCCTTCCTTCATCTGTTCTGTCAGTGCTAGACTGTTTGTCTTGTATTTCTCAAATTGGGAACCTGCAGCATTCCCTTTAAAATCCTGATCTGCCATCTCGCAGATTGTGTGGCAACAGTACCCACCAACAGTAAAATGTTCCTAACCTTCTAGCTCCATCAAATGACTGTAGACAACTTAGTCAGGCCCTAAAAGCTGATTTAGGCCCTTCATTTAATTTATTCTGCTGATATCTGCTTATGAACTGAATTTGGTTCACCAGCGTCTCTGTTGTCTTGCTGTCCTACTGTTGGAATCACACTTGTTTTGATGTTGTAAGCAATTTAGCTCCCTTTGTGTGTGAAATAAAATGCAATGTCTGGAGTCTAATATCTGCAGCTTGATGGGCACTTTCAAAATGTCTAACTAAATTGTCAACTTTCCTCTAAGTTTTTGGACTGTATTAGCTGAAGAAGCTTTGTCTATCTGAGCTTGCCAACACTTCAAGGCATTTGGTGTTAGTCCCAGACTTATCTCTTTGGTTTGATTTATTGTTGTCACATGTACCTACGTACAGTGAAAAGTTTTGTTTTGCATGCAGTACAGATAGATCATAACATACAAGGACAAATAGATCATAGAGTGTTTAGACAGAGTGAGGTATACAAGATTATGGCTACAAAGAAGGTGCACAATAGCAAGATCAACATTAGATTTAAAATTAGACAGGTCCATTTCTTACAACCATTCCAACTTTTGAAGTTCAATTCCAAGTCTGCAAAGATTACTAACAATGTTCTCTGAAATCTACTTATAGGTCTGAAGATCCGATAAACTTCCAGACCAGAGCACTACCGGCACTGGATTCATAGGACCAGAGTAAACCGACTGGCCTTTCACAGGTCTGACCTTCCCAACCATGAAGAAACCTGGAACAGAGGCCTGAACTCTGACCCTGCAGTGACCTGACCCCATGGAACCCCCAACCCAACCTGGAACGAAACCAGCCCAAATGCTCTATTGTTTTCAGTATTAACTTGGAAGACTTATTTATTTAGTGAATTCCTGAAACTAAGTGATAGCTTGCTTATTGTTGAGTTAAAGATTACTGGATTACCAGTTAGACTACAGAGGGTTATGTTCCCAATATTGTGCAGCATTGTTTGAGTCTCCCAAAAAGTGCATATGAAGTTTTTCCTGATGTCATGGTGATAGACGTTAGCTGTGCAGAGACCCCGGTTTTCCTTGAACCTAGTTAACGAAGGACCACCCTTTTTCTCATGGTAGTTCAAAGCCTGCCATTTGACAGATGGCTTTGTCACAAGAAATTTGCCAGTGCCTTCCCATGTTTCCCACTCCCGATCAAAAGTAAGTCTGTTGGCAGATCTTACTCATGACAGTTGCTCATTGTGTGTGTGTGTTGGGGGGGGGGGAGGTGGGGACAATGCCAGGATGGAAGGAAGGTCATTGTGGAATGATAAGTGAAGTGACAAGTTGATGATTTCAACCAGTTTGTGGGATTTTGTAAATTGATGGATAAATGGAGAAATTATGTTTATGATAAGTGGGCGGCACGGTGGCACAGTGGTTAGCACTGCTGCCTCACAGCGCCTGAAGACCCGGGTTCAATTCCCGACTCAGGCGACTGACTGTGTGGAGTTTGCACGTTCTCCCCGTGTCTGCGTGGGTTTCCTCCGGGTGCTCCGGTTTCCTCCCACAGTCCAAAGATGTGTGGGTCAGGTGAATTGGCCATGCTAAATTGCCCGTAGTGTTAGGTAAGGGGTAATGTAGGGGTATGGGTGGGTTTCGCTTCGGCGGGTCGGTGTGGACTTGTTGGGCCGAAGGGCCTGTTTCCACACTGTAAGTCTAATCTAAAAAAAAAAATAACAGGAATCCATGGAGGAATTTTGTGTGAAGGGTTCCAGTAATGATAAGCTTTGAAGGCAAGCATGTCTCCCCAGCCCCTTCAAAAGTCTGCTTTCATTGCATTTTAGCTTTTATTTTACATGAAAAGCCAGGAGACAGCAAAAGAAAACATCATAAGTCAGTAAACCTGGGTAGATTTGTAGTTCCGTAAAAATCATTGTTTATTATAAACATTGCTAAACCACAAAAAATATGTAAGGGAGTCATTTGGCAGAGTTAAGTTAAATAACAATGTACAACTATTTGCTTGTTCTCAGACATCATTCTATTTCGACTCAATTGCTTTTCCAGAAGCAATGTAATGCTTTTCATGATCACGAAATATAGTAATTTAGCAAAGTAGATTTTCCTGAATAGGCCACAAGCTGCAAAATGTTGATTATTAAAATTAATGTTTTAAGTAGCACATCAAAATCAATGTATTGTAAAGCACTAATATTTAAAAGTTTGACTGAAGTATAAAATAGTTGATGCTATCATATAATTTTTATGGCATGTGTTATGAGCATTATGATCATTATATGTAATTTATCCATGTTGTTAATAACACCCTTACAACGATCAATTTCTTCAAGCCAAATCCTTACATTACAGATGCAATATATGAATGTCTTTGGGCCTACCTTTTTTGTTAAGTTACTGGCCAAGCTGTTTGTCCTCAGTGAGGGGAATATTTTAGAAATTATAATTTGGACCAAATCATAGTCACTGAGGCAAATGTGGACTGATTAAGAAAAGCCAGCATGGATTTATTAGAGGGTAATTCTTGTATAACTAACTTCAGATTTTTGATGAAGTAACACAGAGGTAACATATGGCCAATGTTATATACTCAGACTTCCAAAAGGCATTTGATAATGTGCAGAACAGATGTATGAGTGGAAAATAAAACATAAATCAGAACTGCAGGAAATCTAAAACAAAAACAGAAATTATTGGAGAAACTCAACAGGTCTGGCAGCATCTGTGGAGAGAAAGCAGAGTCAACGTTTCAGATTCACTGGACCTCAAATGTTGACCCAGACTTATGAATGCATAGAATAAAAGGAACAGTAGCACAAAAGATATAAAGTTGGCTGAGTAACAAGAAACAAAGAGTAATGGTGAGTCATTATTTTGGACTGCAGGAAGCTTTACAATGGGGATCCTCAAGGATTAGAGTTTGGATGTTTGCTCCTCTTATATTGTAATGACCTAGACATTGGTATTCAAGTTTTATGGATGAGGCCAGACACTCTCAAAATGTTTCAAGAAGGTAGCCTAACTTTTTAGTTGTTTTAAGTAGATATTTCAGGAGTGATGCAGCTGGCCCAACCACTCAGTATTTTTTAACAAAACAGTATTTATTTACACATGAACAAAAGAAAACCGAATTTAGAATAGCATAACTATTTAAAAAGCCCAGTCAACTCTTTTACAACTTAACACAGCTGTTCCAAATACTTGCAACATTCCCATAAATACCTCCTTAGCAACAAAAAAGGTAAAATAAACACAGGTTCTTACGGGAGAGGTGCCAGAGAGTAGAATGGATCAGCATGGATTTGTTTCTTTGACCGGCAGCCTCAAAAAACCAACTGCTTGCTAAAACCAAACCAAACCAGAGAAAAGCTAAGCTGGAAGAACTGGCTACTCACATTTCATTGCACAAGTGTTTTTTTTTTAAATTTGAAAGCCTCTTGCCAGAGGCAGTATCTGTTAGCCATAACCAAATTGGCCTTAAAACCCTCATAAACCAGACATGTCAGAACCTATGCATTTATGACCCCTCTGAAAAAAATAACCAAGGACAACCTAACTTTGTTAAAGGAGAAGCATTGCCACACAAGGCACACTTTCAAAACTTTTGGATGATTAAACTTAGAAGTTATTGAGAACTGTAAGGAGGAAGGTATTAACTTTCAAAGGGATATAGGCAGGGTAGCGGATTGGGCTGATAGGTAGCAGATATACGTTAAGGCAGAGAACTGTAAAGTATTTGTTTGGCTTGGAAGATTTTGGAGAGGCAATATAAGATAAAGGGTACAGCTCTAAAGTTGTTGCAAGACCAGAGGAACCAGGTGATTTGTACTTAAATCATTGAAGGTAGTACCAGAGCAGGTTGAAGGAGTAAAACTTGCAAGATCCTGTGCATAATAATAGGTAGAGGCACACTATGCAAAAACAAGTCATTTAAGATGAATTTATATGTAATACTGACTTGTCCTCAACTAAGGTATCATATCTAGATTTTAGGAAGGATGGAAAGGTATTAGAAAGAGTGCAGAAAATATTTGTGAGTGTTCATGAGAGAATAGCATCACTTACATTGATATTTTGGAGTAATGGGTGTTGCTGCTCTTGGAGAAGAGAAGATTGAGAGGAGAATTGATTGGATTAGATTAGATTCCCTACATAATGGAAACAGGTCCTTCAGTCCAACAAGTCCACACAGACCCTCTGAAGAGTAACCCACCCAGACCCATTCTCCTACCCTATATTTACCCCTTACTAACGCACCTAACACTATGGGTAATTTAGCATGGTCAATTCACCTGACCTGCACATCTTTAGATTGTGGGAGGAAACCCACACCAACATGGGAGGAATGTGCAAAGTCCACACAGACAGTCGCCCGAGGCTAGAATCGAACCTGGGTCCCTGGTGCTGTGAGGCAGCAGTGCTAACTGCTGAACCACTTTGCCTCCCTTAGTGTAAACAAAGCCATGAAGGATCTCAGCAGAATAACAGGTAGAAATTGTTCACATTGAGAGAAAGGACAAGAATTAAAGGATATCTATTTTAGATTTTTTTTCTTTCCTTATCAGAAACACTCCCTTTCTAAACTTAACTCTTGTGTTTATGTATGTATTTGATGCCATACTTTTATTACAGTTCTTAGGGTTCACTACAAAATAAAAGTTTGTTGCAATTGACCAAGAAGAAGATAGGAGCAGCTTCCTCTTCTTCACTTGGTTGTAACACCTGTAGTAGCAAATTCCATACTCTTACCAGTCTTTGGAGAAAAGGTTTCTTTTGAAATTCCCTGTTGGATTTCCTGGTGACTATGTCAGCATGATGGCCGCCAGTTGTGCTTTACACCATAACAGAGTACATTCTCCCAGTACCTAATCTGTCAAAATCTGTCATAATTTTAAAAGCCTCTATGAAATCAGTGCTTTTTTTTCTCGAGAAGAGGTTCTATCCGTCAATTATTTCCCGAAATGTGCCATCTCGAGTTCTGTGCCATCTCGAGTTCCTATTCACCATGTTGCAATCTCTTCCTCAAATAGGGTAGGAAGGAAGGTCTCAAATCCATCCCACTTTGAATGAGGATTGATTGCCATGCTATTGGCACCAATCAGGTTCTTTGAGCCATCCACCTAATTAGGCTAACCAACCTCTGAAAGAGACCAAATTACAGTGGTAATGTTCACTTTTACTTGCATGTTGTAGCCTGGAACTAATTTACTTCCATTACATGGTTAAACAGGAGTCTCTCCCATTGCCTCAAGTCCTGGTGTGGGATTTGAACCTTGTGTTTCTGACTCAGAGACAAAGATGCCACACCCTGCCTGACAAGATTTCCTCTCTTGATATGTATACCCACACACATCTGGCATTATCTTTGCAAATTCACTCTGTAGTCTCATCAGCACTTCTACTAGCTTTATGCAAAATGTTGGCCAGAACAGCCTGAAAAGAGCAATTTTCATTTTAAAAGTCTGGGTGTGAATGTGTTAAATGCAATTAATATGCCGCTCTCACTGGCTAGATCATCCACCAGACACTCATTAGGAGCTCATAAGTGACCAAGGTAAAACCTTGATGGTACAGATATAGTGGGACAAAGAGCCTCTTCTATACTGTATTATTCAATGAATCTCTTGTCAGCAGTTCTGGGTGCTAAGATCCACTGGTCCAGGCTCTTTTGGGATTCAGCAGTCAGAATGTATACAGTATATTTTCTTGTCATAGCGTGACAGTCACAGGGATTAACCAAGGCTGGGTTATGGCTTTCAGAAGCCACCCCCTTGCCCCCAACTGTGCTCCAACTGGCATTGGATTTGGGCAATTCAAGGACCCTCAATTTGGGAGACAGTTTGCCATGGTTTTACAGATGGAGAATTAACCACTTTTTGAGGCCATTAACTGATCTTTAATTGATGACTTGTTGATGTTAATTGTTATAGTGTGCTTTAACCAATGTTTGATAGAAATTTACATCACTTCCTTTTTAATTCCATTCTTCTATAAAAAATGTCTTGTGTTTGGTTTTCACTTCTTTTATCACTAGCAACCAATGTGCATATTGTGTCCCAATGGCTCCAATACAATATCAATCACGTTTCTTCCTGTAAAGATCTAAGATGAAATCCAGTCCTGCTTAGGTAAGTATTATTGATGGACTTGTGCAATGAACTGAGTACTATTCAATTGTGAGTCAAATCATTTCTGATCTTATGATGGCGAGTGTAGTGATTGTAACGAGGTCAGCCAGGAGGACTTCTTACAATACGAGTTCTCTGATTGGGGCTGTTAAGCTGGTCTAATCAGTGACTGACAGTAGCGTCAGGATTTGTCCTCATTTCCCTGAAAACTGGTTGACCGTTAGGGTGTGGGAATTGGTTTTGTCGCTCCTCTCCATTGTAAATTGCTGTTTCTCTGCATAAAGCTGTTAATGTTAATTGTTTTTTAAACTGTGTTGTTTAATAAAAAAAGGAAAAAAAATAGAACAGGAGTGTCAGACCTCTGACACACTGAGAGCTAACTCTGAAGGTGTCAAGGACTCTCCACATGTAAATAAAGGGTGACTTGGTGACAGGATACCAGCCTCTGGAGTTATTTCAGCGAGGATTTAAGTGATGAGGCAGCCAAAGATGGTTCAGCAATGAATGCAATGACAATGCAGTGATGGTTCCAATGATCAATCTCCCACAGCCACAAATTTCAGTATTAATTCCAACATTATCCCCATAATTCCGCGAACATCAGTTTCACCAGGTTTTCTAAGCAGCGTACATGGTCACGATCTGCCTTAATGTCAAGGATAGATAATCTCAATAATCGTCTGGCATTTAGTTTGTATTTATGATGGGATCATTGTTGTGGCATATTCTGGAGTCAAAACAATTCTGCTGGAACCAAAACTCTCAGTAGATTATGGCTGAATCATATTGCTTTGTGGTGTTGCTTTTTACTACATCTGTCATTCAGCTGATAATTCGAATGGAAACTGAGAGTGTGATAATGACCAGGTTAGATTTAAATAAAGGGATTTACAATTACAATTTCAATTGGGATCAATTTTATGGAGCATCATTCACTCTGTTTTTCAAAATGGAGAATTTGATTGAGATTTTTGACCTAGAATCCTTTAACTCACAGAAGCAGTTAAAATCAAAGTTGAAATCTTTCATTTTAATAATTTTCAAACCCCAAATCATGCTGGCACCACAATAATTTTCATAAATTCACTGTTTAAAATCTAACCATGAATTACAAGAGAACAAGACTTTCAATTATGTTGCAATCTGCATTTATGTCATAGCCTGGTATTTAATGATCCTTCTTTGATATATTTTAACAGGAGCTTTTCTTTATAATTCTTGAAGTTAGTACAAACCTATTGATTTTTCATTCTGAGAATAGCTCTTACATTACCTTTGTCAACTCTCTTTCTCTCCCCTCGAATATATTTTGACGGATTGTCACATCAAATGAGAAATCAAGGCCATTGTTTGATATATTTTTTGAAACAAGTTGTTGAAGGGAATGTGGGCATCCCTGGCTCGTCCAACTTTTATTGCCCATCCTTAACTGCCCTGGAGAAATTAGTGATGAACTGCATTCTTTAACCACCACTGTCCTTGGGAAGTGGATATAACCACAATGCTGTTAGTGAGTTCCAGGATTTTGAGCCAGTGACAGCTCCAAAAGAAAATAGTTCCAAGTCATAATGTTGCATAGTTTGGAGAGAAACATAGAACAGTACAGCACAGTACAGGCCCTTCGGCCAATCTTTTATTCTACTCTAAGATCAGACTAACCTACATACCCTTCTATCTTCCATGTGCCTATCCAAGAGTCACTTAAATGTCCCTAATGTATCTGACCCTACTGCAAATGCTGGCAATGTATTCCATGCACCTACCACTCTCTGTGTAAAGAAACTACTTCTGACATGTCTCCTAAACCTTAGATAACCTCTGGCTATCCACTCTATCTATGCTTCTCATCATTTTGTACACCTCTATCAAGTCAACTCTCATCCTTCTTCACTTCAATGAGAAAAGCCCTAGCTCCCTCAAACCTTCTTCATAAGACATGCCCTCCAGTTCAAGCAGCATCCTGGTAAACCTCCTCTGCACCGTCTCCAAAGCTTCCACATCCTTCCTTTAATGAGACAAACAAAACTGAACACAATATTCCACATGTGGTCTAACCAGGGCTCTACAGAGCTGCAGCATAACCTCACGGCTTTGAAACTCAATCCCACTGCTAATGAAAGCTAACACATCATACAGTTTCTTAACAACCCTATCAACTTGGGTGGCAACTGTGAGGAATCTATGGACATGGACCCCAAATCCCTCTCTTCCTCCTTGCTGCCAAGAAACCTTTTTTAACTCTGTATTCTGAATTCAACTTTGATTTTCCAAAGTGAATCCTTCACACTTTTCCAGATTGAATTCCATCTGCCACGTATCAGCCCAGTTCTCAATCCTGTCAATGTCTCTTTGCAAACTGCAACAGTCCTCCACACTATCTAACACTCCACCAACCTTCATGTCATCAGCAAGCTTACTAACCCACCCTTCCACTTCCTCATCCAAGTAATTTATAAAAATCATGAAGAGCTGAGATCCCAGAATGGATCCTGCGGAACACCACTGGTGACTAAGCTCCAGGCTGAATATGTTCCATCTACCACCATCCTCTGTCTTCTATGGGCCAGCCAATTCTGTATCCAGACAGCCAGGCTTCCCTGTATCCCAGATCTCCTTACTTTCTGAATGAGCCTATTGTGGGGAACCTTATCAAATGCCTTGCTAAAATCCATGTACATCACACCCACTGCTCTCCCTTCATCAAAATGTTTTCTCACATCCTCAAAGAATTCAATAAGATTTATTAGGCATGACCTGGCCCTCACAAAGTCATGCTGACTATCTCTAATCAAACTATGGTTTTTCAAGTAATTGTAAATCCTGTCTCTCAGAATCCTCTCCAATACTTTACCCACCACAGATATAACACTGAGTAAAAAATGAGGTCTGCAGATGCTGGAGATCACAGCTGCAAATGTGTTGCTGGTCAAAGCACAGCAGGCCAGGCAGCATCTCAGGAATAGAGAATTCAACGTTTCGAGCATAAGCCCTTCATCAGGAATGAGAGAGAGTAGCCAAGCAGGCTAAGATAAAAGGTAGGGAGGAGGGACTTGGGGGAGGGGCGATGGAGGTGGGATAGGTGGAAGGAGGTCAAGGTGAGGGTGATAGGCCGGAGTGGGGTGGGGGCGGAGATATAACACTGTCTAGTCTGTAATTCCCAAGAATATCCCTATTCTTGAACAAGAGAATACCATCTGCCACCCTCCAACCATCTGGCATTACTCCAATGGACAGTGAGGACACAAAGATCATCGCCAAAGGTGTAGCAATCTCTTCCCTTACTTCCTGTAGTAATCTTGGATATATCCCTTCTGACCCAGGGGATTTATCTATCCTTACAATTTCAAAATTTTCAGCACATTCTCCTTTTAACATCAAACTGTTCAAGCATACCAGTCTGTTTCACGCTGTCGTTGGAAATGTCACGGTCCCTCTCATTGGGGAATACTGAAGCAAAGTATTCATTAAGGACTTCCCCTACCTCCTCCGAATCCTGGCGCAAGTTCCGTCCACTTTTCCTAATTGGCCCTACCCCCACTCTGGCCAGAAAATTCAAGAGATAAAAGACCTTTCAATGTAGACAGATGTAATGGAGAGGCAAAAGTGAGGACTGCAGATTCTGGAAATCAGAATCTAGGTTAGAGTGGGTGCTGGAAAAGCACAGCAGGTCAGGCAGCATACAAGGAGCAGGAAAATCCCCGTTTCGATCAAAAGTCCTTCATCAGGAATGAGGCAGGGAGTCTCTGGAGAGGAGAGATAAATAGAAGGGGGGATGCGGGGGTTTGTGGGTCTGGGGAGAAGGTAGCCAAGAGTGGGGATGAAGGTGATAGGTCGGAGAGAAGTGTGGAGCGGAGAGGTGGGAAGGAAGATTGGCAGGTAGGACAGGTCACGAGGACAGTGCTGAGTTGGAAGGTTGGAACCGGGGTAAGGTGGGGGAGGGGAAATGAGGAAACTGGTGAAACCCCTCATCTCCATCCAAGGCCCCAAAGGAGCCTTCCACATCCATCAAAGTTTCACCTGCACATTCACCAATGTCATTTATTGTATCCGGTGCTCCCGATGCGGTCTCCTTTACATTGGGGAGACTGGACGCCTCCTCACAGAGCACTTTAGGGAACATCTCTGGGACACCCGCACCAATCAACCCCAGAGCCCGGTGGCCCAACATTTCAACTCCCCCTCCCACTCTGCCGAGGACATGCAGGTCCTGGACCTCCTCCACCACCACTCCCTCACCAGCCAATGCCTGGAGAAAGAATGCCTTATCTTCCGCCTCAGATGTAACAGATAATGCAAGTTAAAGCCAAAGACCAACCAACGTTCTAAGTTCAAAGAGAACAGATTGTGGAAAAATTATGAAATTTCCAGACTATCTGAATTTGTCAAGTAAGAGACACTCCCTGTATATTTGTGGCCAGTTTGGGAAAAGGTTGTAGCAAGACCACCCAGGGAATTGTACAGCCCACTGCCCCACCATGACCAGGGAATGCTAAACCTCTGCCTCACATTACAGAGGTTCACATCACATCTATTACTCTAATTGGATGGGAAGTTAGTACTAAAATCACTGCAAGGTGACCCTATGAAGAAAAATCACCAACATACTGCCTGTACTTCTAAATTCCAGCATGATATTGCTTTCCTTCTTACACCTCTCAGGCTCCCAATTAATCTCTTTGTTGTTTTTAAAAGTTCTTTCTCTCCACTGCAGATGTTCAGTGGACTGGTCTATTATTGTGAGATGTAGCCTTCTCTTTTTTTTGAATAAAGATATAATGGTCCTCCAGTCATCATATGGGATCTCAGGAGATTTGGAAAATTGTGGCTTGCATCTCTACCCTTACTTTATTCTGCAGCTAAGGATATATCTCATCTCGACGGGATGACATATCCATTCTATTGCCAGTCTTTTAATTGCTGTCCTTTTTATTTATACTGATCTCATCCAATATCTTGGCAACTTCCTTCTTTATCAAAGTTTTGACAAATTCATTGTTCTTGCTGAACACTGATATTTTCTAGTCAAGATTAAAATGGTGCTAGAAATGCACAGCAGATCGGGCAGCATCCGAGGAGCAGGAAAGTCGACATTTCGGGCAGAAGCCCTTCATCAGGAATGAGGCTGGAAGCCTCAGGGTGGAGAGATAAATGGTAATGGGGTGGGGATGGGGAGAAGGTAGCTAAGAGTGCAATAGGTGGACAGAGGAAGGGGTAAAGGTGATAGGTTAGAGAGGAAGGTGGAGCGGATAGGTGGAAGGGAAGATTGACAGGTGGAACAGGTCATGAGAATGGTGCTGAGCTGGGAGTTTGGAACTGGAGTAAGGTGGGGGAGGGGAAATGAGGAAACTGATGAAGTCCATGTTGATGCCCTGGGGTTGAAGTTTCCGAGGCAGAAGATGAGGCGGTCTTCCTGCAGGCGTGGGATGGTGAGGGAGTGGTGGTGGAGGAGGCCCAGGACCTGCATGTCCTCGGCACAGTGGGAGGGGGAATTGAAATGTTGGGCGGCGGTGTGGTGGGGTTGATTTGTGTGGGTGTCACGGAGATATTTTCTGAAGTGCTCTACAAGGAGGCATCTAGTCTCCCCAATGTAAAGGAGACCACATCGGGAGCAACGGATACAATAAATGGCATGTATGGAAGTGCAGGTGAAACTTTGATGGATGTGGAAGGCTCATTTGGGGCCTTGGATGGAGGTGAGGTGGGAGGTTTGGGTGCACGTTTTGCAATTCCTGCGGTGGCAGGGGAAAGTGCCAGGAGGGGTCAGTGGGTTGTTGGGGGGTGTGGACCTGACCAGGTAGTCACGGAGGGAACGGCCTTTGCGGAAAGCGGATAGGGGTTGGGAGGGAAATATATCCCTGGTGGTGGGTTGTAGGTGTTTGTAGGTGGTGGAAATGTCAGTGGATGATAAGGTTTATGCGGAAGTTGGTGGGGTGGAAGGTGAAGACCAGGGGCGTTCTGTCCTTTTTGCGGTTGGAGAGGAAGGGTTTTAGGGCAGAGGTGCGGGACGTGGATGTGATGCATTGGAGGGCATCTTAAACCACGTGGGAGGGGAAATTACGGTCTTTAAAGAAGGAGGCCATCTGGTGTGTTCTGTGGTGGAACTGGTCCTCCTAGGAGCAGATATGGTGGAGGCGGAGGAATTGGGAATACGGGATGGCATTTTTGCAGGAGGTAGGGTGGGTGGAGGTGTAATCCAGGTAGCTGTGGGAGTCAGTGGATTTGTAAAAATTGTTGGTGTTGAGTCGGTCGTCATTGATGGAGATGGAGAGGTCTAGGAAGGGGAGGGAGGTGTCAGAGATGGTCCATGTGATCTTATGGTTGGAGTGGAATATGTTGGTGAAATTGATGAACTGCTCAACCTTTTCACGGGAGCACGAGGTGGCGCCGATGCAGTCATCAATGTAGTGGATGAAAAGTAGGGGAGTGGTGCTGGTGTAACTACGTAAGATGGACTGTTCTATATAGCCGACAAAGAGATAGGCATAGCTAGGGCCCATGCAGGTACCCATGGCTACCCCTTTCATCTGGACGAAGTGGGAGGATTCAAAAGAGAAATTGTTGAGGGTGAGGACCAATTCAGCCAAATGAATAAGTGTGTCAGTGGAAGGGTACTGGTGGGGACGTTGGAGGGGGGGCGGAGAAATGGAGGGCTTGGAGGCCCTTGTCAATGCAGAAGGAGGTATAGAGGGACTGGATGTCCATGGTGAAGATGAGGCATTGGGGGCTAGGGAAACACAAGTCTTGGAAGAGGTGAAGGGCATGGATTGTGTCCCGAACGTTTGTGGGGAGTTCCTGGACCGGGGGATAGGACAGTATCGAGGTAGGTGGAGCTGCATTTGGTGGGCAGGAGCAGGCTGAGACAATGGGTCAGCCAGTGTGGTCAGGCTTGTGGATCTTGGGAAGGAGGTAGAATCGGACGGTGTGGGGTTCCAGAAATATGAGGGTGAAATCTGTGGGTGTGAGATCCCCTGAGGTGAGGAGGTTCTGTATGGTCTGGGAGATGATGGTTTGGTGATGGGGGTGAGGTCATGGTTGAGGAGACAGTAGAAGGAGGTATCTCTGAGTTGGCATCTTGCTTCAGCGGTGTAGAGGTCAGTGCGCCAAACTGCACCCCCTTTGTCCACTGGTTTGATGATGAGTGTAGCGCTGCACGTTGTGAGGGTGAGAGGTTGTCAACTGGTTCAGAAATATTTTTCTATGCCTCTGGAGCAGGTGGGAGTTTAACTCAGGCCCCCTGACCTAGATAGATCGATAGATAGATAGAGAGAGAGAGAGAGAGAGAGAGAGAGAGAGAAATATGCCACCACTACAATCTAAGAGCCCCTTGCTGAACATTAATGCAAAATAGTCATTTAATACCATTTTTATACATCCAGAGTGCTCTTACAGACAACTGAATGACTTTTTCTCCATCACCAAATCACAGGTGATATTATTCATTTAGTAACCACCAGTAGTAAATCATCTAGGTTTTCCAATGGATTAATTTACGTGCAAAGCTCATTCAGGATGGCGGGGGTGGGGGGGGTGGGCGCGGTGGAAGGAGCTAAGTCAAAATGGAGTGGAAGGTGAGAAAAAGTACTTGAGCCTCTGTGGTTCCCACCTCTCTCTCTAAAGGCATCAATAGTATTGGTCGACACCACAGTCCACGTCTACAGGGACACCTGGGCATGAATGTGTAAAGTCTCCATAGGCTGCTTTCTCATTGGAGACAGATGATTGGTATTGGTTTAACCTGACAGTCACCATGCCTCAAGCAAGGGAGAAGTTGAGAAGGAGATCCTCCATGGTAACCTCTGATAAGTGTGAGAACTGCGGCTTTCTGACCCATAAGCTGGGGTAGTACTATCAGACCACAAGTGCTCCTTGCTGAACATTAATGAAAAACAGACAGTTAGGACTTTAGCCATGTCCTCGGCTTCCAATTCTAGATCTCTATTTGGTCCTTAATTGGATCTAGCACTCCTCTAACAATCCTGTTATTGCTCGCCCCTCTACTGTTGTCAGTGTTGCTGGATAATGAGCAGAAAGCAGGGACTTGAAGAAGAAGAAGGATTGTTTGTATCTGTTGTTGATGCTAATTTTAGCTTGCTTTATGCTTTCTTTTACTTTATGTTAATATGATTCTCAAAATCTTGACACAAGTTGCAGAGCTTATTTTTCTTTTCACATTAAATTAAAATCGCTTTAAATCAGCTGGTCTCTTTGGCCACAGAGAGGTCCCATGGGATTGGAGGACAATCAGTGTGAGGAGAAAGTGAGGACTGCAGATGTTGGAGATCAGAGCTGAAAATGTGTTGCTGGAAAAGCGCAGCAGGTCAGACAGCATCCAAGGAGCAGGAGAATCGATGTTTCGGGCATGAGCCCTTCTTCTGATGCTCATGCCCGAAGCGACGATTCTCCTGCTCCTTGGATGCTGCCTGACTGCTGCACTTTTCCAGCAACACATTTTCAGGACAATCAGTGTAATACCATTATTCAAGAAGGGATCAAGGATAAACTAAGAAACTAGTCAGTCTAACCTCTGTGATGAGCAAGCTATTGGAAGCAATCAAGTGACAGAATTCATCTGCACTTGGAGAGCAGGAACTAATCGAGAACAGTCAGCATGGCTTTGGTAAGGAAAGGTCATGTCTACAAAATGTTGATTGAATTTTTCGAAGCGGTGACCAGGTATATAGTGGAGGGTAATGACAAGATCTCACATGGGAGACTGGTAGTGAATGTAAGAGCCCATTAGGAATAAATGAGTTTGGCTAATTGGATCCAGAATTGGCTGGAAGCAACGGGTTATGGTCAGGGGGTGTTTTTGTGACTGGAGATCTGTATCTAGTAGTATTTCCCAGGGATTGAGGTTGCGACCCTTGCTGTTTATTTTATATGTAAAGTATTTAAACTTGAACGTAGGACAGTTGATCAGTAAGTTCACGAATTAAACAAAAAATAATGGGGAGATAAATAGTGAGGATAGCCTTAGATTACAGGAGCTTAAAGAAAGGCTGGTCAAAAGTATAGTAAACAGATATTTATGTGAATAGATATTGATTTAACTAATTGATCTGGTTTGATCTGAGTTGGACATGAGTTTATGCTATACTGTTTTTTTTCTTGATGGGCTGAATGAGACCTTATATTCTCGTACTATTACTCCACTGATCACACATTGTTCCCAAAAAAACACTAAGATGGAAATAAATGTTGGCAGTACAAGCAATAACTAGGTCACTGGTTGTAATCTTTATTGTAAAATAATGTAGTCCATTCATTGTGAATTTTTACAAGAAAATTCAGGCTTCCTTGCACCTATCAATTTGAGGGAACGTTTCAATTTTTAAATTGAAAATCCAGAATATACACATTGTCAAAGCCATTTTCCCACTCTCTCCTGATGGTAACAACTTGTAGTAGAATTAACAAAGTACAACACAAACTCTCTGCCCAAATACCAATTCCAGCAGGAAACTGGAATTTAGTGACAAAGGTACAAAGGTATGAAAGAGTTCATTGACAATTCTCTTTACCAATGGAACTGAGGGAATTCTTTTGTTTCCTGAAATTGAGGGAAATTTATCAATGATATAAGTCAGCAATAGCAAAAGAGGGGATAAATAGTGTGCTAGTAACTAAGGACATAGATTTTGAAAATCATACAAATTGCTAATGTAAAGAATATGAGTAAAAAATGAGGTCTGCAGATGCTGGAGATCACAGCTGCAAATGTGTTGCTGGTCAAAGCACAGCAGGTTGGGCAGCATCTCAGGAATAGAGAATTCGACGTTTCGAGCATAAGCCCATATACCTAATCTAGATAATAGCAACTACAAGTCTTAAACAAACAATATCTGAAATCTGTGACCTTTTTGGTAATATTATTGTATATTTGCTGAAATTGTAAGGAATTTAATGAGAATTAGAAATATTCGTTTAATATTATCTCATCATTAAGAAAGGATTAAATACATAATTGAAGTATAGTTGATTCTAGCTGCATTCCACATTGGTGACTATGACTAATACAATGAGTAGCAATATAGGGGTGAGTCATAGTGCAGATAGCAATAAAATGAACCCAAAAATTAAATATTCCATACAGGGAAGAGGTTGTAGGCATGTCCTCCAATAATCTGTCTCCTGACTCCTAGTAATTTTCATATACTTGTCAATCTCTTGTAATGTTGAAAATGTGAAGTCAAGATCAATTACAGTAAAATCAAACAGATTAAGTAGAACAAGCAAGTGAGAGGGGAGTTCAGAGAGTCAGACAGTGTTGTCTTTCATCCACTTTGGATAAGACCTCAGCGCACCAGATGCATATACCTGGGATTGGTGGGACTACCACATAAATGGCATGAACCAACTAAAATCAGTAATTTTTGCTGTCTCTCTTTTGTGAAACTTCCTCTTAGTTCATTGTAATAAATTGGTATTATCCATAAAACATCTCCTCTCCTCCCCTCACATTGCACACCCTTGCTTTAAAATTTTATTGCGCATAATTAATGGAATGAAGTCGTTTCTTCTTTGGCTTTGAGGGGGTAACCATTTATCCTTTAGTTATTTTGGCTCTATAAGCTATGTTTACTATTGCACAAATGTCTTTGATTCAATATTGAATCACTAAATGCTGGAATGCAAGATATTAACAGCTGTGGAACTACCCAGTGCTGAAATGCAACATAAAGTTCAGGTAATTAAGCTCAAACTAATAAGTCGTTTTGAACAGAACTACTTTCATCAGTTTGAAGTTGCTTATTTTCCAAATAATAGTTCTGAAAGTGAATTTCTATGAATTTTGTGAAAATAATACCGTGAAGGAGGATCAAACAACTACTTAGGTCAACACATGACTCTAATATGCAGCTTAAGTCCATCAGAAGGATTGAAGCTATCCACTGAGATAGTCTAGTGATAACTGTAGAATCCTTGCATGTGTCACCTATATCACAATAAGTGACAGTGGTAGTGCTGTTAGATTGAAAACATTTACAAGGCTAATTTTGTTTTAAGGAGCTGAAATCTTAGAAAAGAAAGTGATTAAAGTTGACACTGATCAATATAACACTGCAGGAAAAGGTAACTAAACAGTTTAGCGCAATCCCATGACATGTGACATTTTAAAGGCATTCAAGAATGACTTAACTACATTAAGTAAATTGAAGAAATCCTATTTGACATAAGCCCAACAAGTGCACTGAGGGATTGTTAAACTCTGATTAATGACACATCTATTTTTATAATCAGAGAGATTTGAGATCCAACAATTGCCCTAAATGTCAATTTCTTATTCATTCATCTACTATTAACTAATGGTGTGCATTGCAAGTTGCATAAAATTGATCAAAATACTTTCCTGAATATCTCATTCAAGAGTCATAATTTGGTGTATTCTTTCTTGCATTTCTTTGATAACAAGGTTTGCATTCGAGTCTGTTGGTGGCTGAGAGTTCTCAGTTGCATCTCAACTGGCAAAGCAGATATCCTGGAATATCTCACGCAAAATATTAAACTCAGTAGGTGCATGTTATTAGGGACATTTAAGAGACTCTTGGATAGGTACATGGATGATAGTAAAATGTTGGGTATTTCGTTAGTTTGATCTTAGAGTTGGATAAAGGGTCAGCACAACATTGAAGGTCAAAGGGCTACGGGGTGCTGTACTGTTCTATGTTCTATTGTTTACCTGATGCACCGCTGATGTGTGTATAGGCTATAAAGAGCCAAATTCAACCTCTGGCCTGTAATGAGTTACCAATTGAGTTAGGTGACTGCAATTAACCACAATGTCACTGTGTTAGGGAATAGAAACATCAGCTTTTGTGAGTACTGAGAGATTAGAGATTGATCACATGGTTGAGATAGAGGAATGCTTCTGATATTTAATTATAATCCAGCAAGGCTGAGGAAGAGGTCACTACCCTAATCTCTTTAAAACAAAATCCAGTAGCGTGAAATGTTAAGGTTGAATTCTGAAATGGTGAAATACAATGGTTGAAACCTACCTCAATTGTACCTGGTGTTTTGTTATTGTGAGAAGAACAGTTCAGAACCTTTGTGGAAAGGAAAATAACATTAACTGAATTAAGATTTGTGACTAAATAACACTCATACAATTAAAATGAACCAGCACTATGCCATTTATTATAAATCTCAGGAAGACTGCAATATAGCATTATCTTTCTGGATTATTAATCCCCAGAATCTAGATACATTTTCCGAGTCCCTGAGTAACATGAGCACTGGCAATTGGGAAAATATGGTAAGATTGGAAAAATGAGGTTTTTGACATTGATGAGAAATAAATTTCATTTTCCACCCAATGTTTGAATGCGGAGATGAGATTATTAGGAATGGTCAGCGAGAGAACTGCTTGCACACACTTACATCTCTCTATAACCTACTCTTGCCTCAGTTGTATACAGTTTGCTATTCTCTCACATGATGGAGAGATAATAGAAGGCCTCAATTCCCAATATGTAAGTCTGAGCAGATACCTGGCAGCTCCAAATCGCAATTTGCTGCTCTAGACCTCCATTTTATGACCTTACAAACAAGGAACAAGAGTTATCCAATTGGCCCTTTGAAGATGCTCTAAGGTTATGGCTGAACTGATTTTTAACCTTAACTTTACATTCCTGAATATCCCGATAATCTTTCATCCTGTTGGTAATCAAGATTCCTAGTCAGCTGTCCTCAACAACTCTCAGTGTGCTCCACAGGCAGTGACAACCTGCATCCTCCCCATCCATATCAGTTGGCATCTGGCATATACTTGCTTCATCATCCAATCATGGCACACCTTCATTTTCTTAGAATACCGTTTTCCATTTTGGAATGCACTGACACCTTTCATTGTTTTGTTGCTCACAGACCACTTGGCATCTCATATATTGGAGAATGGTGCATTAAGGGCTCTTCATTCATTTCTTTACACAACATATGAAACCTGTTATTGATGTTGTTTATTGTATACCACACTGTTTTGTCTTGTTTTCCTGTGATGAGGCCAGTGCTGCAGCCTGGATAATAGACTTTGTCAATATAACTGGCTTTCTCCAAGTGCAGGGTATTATAGACTGTACACATGTTGCATTGAGAATGCCACATCATAGCACAGCTGACTTCATACACAAAAGGGTTTCATTCCATCAAGTCATCTGTATTCATGAGAATTCTTAATTTCTTACTGTTTTTCAAGAGCCAGCTGCCTCACTAGGTTGGTCACTGGAAAAAAGGAGCTACCTTTTGCAACCATGGCTGATGACTTCATTATACAGCTCATTGTGGAGCAGATGATAGTCCTTCTGAAGATGAGGTTCTCCTACTTGGATCAGTCTGGGTGTTCCTTGCAGCACAGAACAGATAGAATGTGCCACATCATCCTTGAGGTCAACTACAGCAAGCAAAGAGGGGATGTGATGGAAATGGAATAGCTGGGAGAATGGTTGCAGTTTTCTGAGGAAGAAGATGAACACATTGAGCAGGAGGATCTGCACCTGCAGCATAATAGAGCTGTACAGCTTTGGGCGCAACAAGGTAGACAGAAATCTATTGACACCCATCTCCAATACAGAAAGACACAGTCCAACTTGGCACCCACTCGGCACTTCCTCCACCATGGCTCTTGTTTAATTCATCAGCTCACATTCCAGCCATTAATCTGAGAAATGGGTTCAAGACCAGGAAATGTTTTCACTGTGAAATATCCTTATCTTTATGGGAAAAAAATTGCTGTAGCACTGTCAAACTTCAAAAAAGATAAATTCAAAAAAGAAAACAGGAGCATTGTCAGATCATGCTCCAACCATGAAAGAAACATGCAAACTTATAAATAAAAAGATTAAAAACCAGCTGATCCAACAAGCTTGTTCCATACTGCCATGGTATTGCTTCTGCATGCCACCATCTTAATTGATCTATTACCCCTCCCATTATCCTTCTTCCTTTCCCAGCCATGCAAACACTTCTGAAACACAAAAGAGGTACTGAAGAAAAACCTATATTAAGGAAAAAAATGCTTGTAATTATCCTTAATGGAGAAGGCAATCCAGAGACCACATTGACTGAGAGAATTCAGCCTCCAATAGCCTCCTACTTGCTAAATACACTTAATTTGGCCACAGTCAGGAAATTGTCCTATTCCCTTTAAATACTCAATAAATCTTCTCTCACTTTATGAGCCAGTACCTTGTTTTAATAAGCTTATTGGTCAGCCATTCCACGACTATCTATCAGCTATATACTGCTTAAAAATAGCTGGAGTTAAGTAAATTTGGAAATAAAAATGAGGCTGTAAGATTCCTTCAATGGTAATAGGATGCCAGATATGCAGGCCATGTGTCTCAGCAACTGTACAATTCTGGATTAGAGTGGTGCTGGAAAAGCACAACACTTCAGGCAGCGTCCGAGGAGCAGGAAAATCGACATTTTGGGCTCGAAACGTCGATTTTCCTGCTGCTCGGATGCTGCCTGAACTGCTGTGCTTTTCCAGCACCACTCTAATCCAGAATCTGGTTTCCAGCAACTGCAGTCATTGTTTTTACCTAATTGTACAATTATGTCAAAAGGTATGTTCCTTCAGTTATTTGTAATAGTCAGAATAAATTCTGGACTGAACCAGTTTGCTCTGGAAATAACTCAAAATAAAATGTCTACTCTTAGCTGTTATTTTGTGATTAGGCAACACTTGCTGAACAACCTTAGTACACTGGTAATTATATTAAGAACTAATTTAAGATCAACAGTCAAGTGTATAACATACCTCATGTATGCTTGCTTAAAGTAGTGACATAAATTCAAACACAAGGAGCCATTCTCTGTAGACAATAAGAATATTGTTGCATTATGTGGGAGCTTGAGGACCCCACAGTGCTAATGCAGTGCTGCAGCCAATCAGTGTCAATCAGGTTAGCCAATCAGCACATTTTTTTTCCTGTTCGTATAATTTGTTGTAATCACAAAAATTTGGCATTCTTGCATTTGTCCTGATGAGTGCAAGACAAATGTTTTATGTGCTTCTTTTCAGCAATAGAACATCTGGACGTTCTACTCTGATGTTGGACCAGGATTTTTATTGTCTATCCATGCCTACAAGAATCCTGGTATCCAAAGTATACAATTTCAAATGCTTGTTGCTCCATTCTGGCTATGCCACTTTTAGCATTGCAATTGATCAACCAATCCTCCAACTGAAACATCACACTCGAGGGAGATAAGCAAAAATGTAGCCTGCAACCTTCAAACAAAATTCTGATCTTTCTTTATGTTTGTGTCTCCTTCTTGTCCGCTCAGCTTTGGTGTCTCTAATTGTTATGACTTTCTGAACTCCATCTGTCTCAGCCTTTGTTCTCTATATTGCTACGGTAGGGAAAAGATCTTAGCTACCCATCCTATCCATGCCCCTCTTGATTTTATAAATCTCTACAAGGTTATTCCTCAGCCTCCAGCACTCCAGGGAAAATCGCTCCAGTCTATTCAGCCTCTCCCTATAGTTCAAACCCTCCAACCCTGGCAATGTCCTTGTAAACCTGTTCTGAACCTTTTTAAGTTTCACAACATCCTTCCTATATCAGGGAGACCAGAATTGCACACAGTATTCCAAAAGTGACCAAACCAATGTCCTGTGTAATTGCAGTAAAAACAAGCACATCAATAGCCTTCTTCACTATCCTTTCTACCTGGGACTCTACTTTCAAGGAGCTATGATCTTGCATCCCAAGGTCTCTTTCTTTAGCAACACTCCCCAGGACCTTACCATTAAGTGTATAAGCCCTGCCCTAATTTTCCTTTCAAAAATGCAGCACCTCACATATATCTAAATTAAACTCTATCTTCCACTCCTCGGCCCAATGGCCCATCTGATCAAGACCCTGTTGTACTTTGAGATAACCTTCTTCATTCCACTACACCTCGAAGTTTGGTAACTTGCTAACTATACCTCCTATGTAACATCTAAATCATTTATATAAATGACGAAAAATAGCGGAGTCAGCACTGATCCTTGTGACTCACCACTGGTCACAGGCCTCCAGTCTGAAAAGTAACCCTTCACCACCATCCTCCATCTTCTACCTTTGAGCCAGTTCTGTATCCACATGGCCAGTTCATTATTCATATACTTATCTAAATGTCTTTTAAACATTCCTCTGGAAGTTCATTCCACACATGAACAATTCTCTGCATAAAAACGTCCCCATGTCTTTTTAAAATCTTTCTCACGGTATTTATTAACAACTTGATAGTATAAAAAGCCACATATTTAAAATGCTGATGATATAAAGTTAGATTGCACCATATAGATTCTAGATTGAAGCATAAGAATGCAAAGAAATATTGATATATTAAGCGAGTGATTAGCAAATGGATTTCAATTTCAGTAAGTAAAAAATATCATCCAACTTGGACTTAAAAGGAATTGAACAGTGCTTTTTAAATGGTGAAAACACAGAGACATTGAAGGCCCAAAGCGACCTGTTAGTTCCAGTCCATAGATCATTAAGAAGAGTCAAACAGGTAGATAAAACCAATCAAAAAGACTGATGGAATGATGGTATTTAAATCTGGAGGATTAGAATACAAGTTGACAGAAGTCATGACTTTTATAAGATTTTGGTCTGAAATGTTTAACTCAAAAGTTTTAAAACATCTCTGCCCACTAATGTCTAAACAACTGTCTCTGTTTTTGAGAGGAGCCAGTCAGTTCTAATCTGTTGTTGGTTGTATTTTTTATCGAGAGCAAAAACAAAGCAAAGAAAATTACAACACAGGAACAGGCCCTTCAGTCCTCTGTGCCTGCATCTACAGATTTTGCCCTTTCAGACTAAAACTGTCTTCACTTACAGGATCCGTATTTATCTATTCTTCTATTCATATCTTCATCCAGTTCATTAGTTCTGCAGTCTACATATATGTGGCATAAATCTAGTTACTAGGAGATAATAATGTCTTTTATCTCATGTTAATGTTGTGAATCAGTTTTAAAACGAATTAGATTATAGACAGTGTGGAAACAGGCCTTTTGGCCCAACAAGTCCATACCGACCTTTTGAAGAGTAACCCACCAAGGCCCATTTCCCTCAACTTAAAGCCAGAGTCCATCAACCCCATTCAGATTTCTAACATGTGAGTGAAAGGAGTAGTTTAGATTAGATTAGGTTACTTACAGTGTGGAAACAGGCCCTTCGGCCCAACAAGTTCACGCCGAAGCGCAACCCACCCATACCCCTACATTTACCCCTTCACCTAACACTATGGGCAATTTAGCATGACCAATTCACCTGATCTGCACATCTTTGGACTGTGGGAGGAAACCGGAGCACCCGGAGGAAACCCACGCAGACACGGGGAGAATGTGCAAACTCCACACAGACAGTCACCAGAGTTGGGATTTGAACCCGGGTCTCTGATGCTGTGAGACAGCAGTGCTAGCTACTGTGCCACCGTGCCCCCCAAGGTTCTTGTAAGTTGCCCTCATTCGCATCATTCTCCATGCTTTAACTGTGTTAAGGACAATTGGATTTCTGCAATGGTCCATAACAGTCCTCACATTGTCCATAAACAACAAATTGATGAGGGGGCATTTTGCCAGACGTCCAGCCAGATTGACCGCAGGTCCTGGCAAGCCCAGTCAGCCACATAGGATAGTAAGGAACTCAGTTGATATTTCTTAAAATCCAGGAAATCAAAACCTCCCATCCCCTGTGGAAGTTGCAATTTGACCAGCTTAATAAGAAGTCACCTATGATGCCAGATGAAAGATCCAAACCAACTGTAAAGTCTCTGTAGTGATTGCCTATGCAGTATTTGCATGGGATATAATAAACGAGGAAGAACATTCATTTTGACCAGAGCTATTTTACCCAACCACGACACTGGAAGATCCTCTCAGCGCCGAAGGTCCTGCCTTATCTTCTCTAGCAACTGCACAAAGTTAGCTTTATATAATTGATTGAAGGCCGGGGTGAGAAATATGTCTAAATACAAGAAACCTCCCTGTGACCACCTGAAAGCGAAATGAATTCCATCCCCAAAATCGGATATTCTAATGAGGCCCCCCACAGGCATGGCTTCCAACTTCATAAAATTAATTTTATACCCCGAAAACAAACAAAATAGATTAATCACCTGTATTAAACAGGGCACAGATATAATTGGATCAGTTAAAAAGAGAAAAATGTCATCCACCTAAGGGTGATCTTAAATGCCTGATCTAACCTCCCGGTTATATTGGGTCCCTCCGAATGGCCACTGCCAATGGCTCAATCACCAATGTAAATAATAGCGGCGAGAGAGGGCACCTTTGTTGGCTGCCTCTGACGATACTAAAATTGTCTGACTTTATACCATTAGTGAGAACCATCGCTTTCAGGTCACTATATAACACTGTCCACCTGAGAAAAACCCCTCCAACACCAAACTGCTCCAGTACATAAAAGAGATACGGCCATTCCACCCGGTAAAATGCTTTCTCTGCATCCAGGGAGACTATCAAGCCTGGGAATCGACCCTTGATGGCTTACCTGGACCATGTTTAATACACTTCTAATATTATTAGTAGACCTACAAACCGTATTAAAACTTGTCTGCTCCTTTACAATGATGGGCAAAATCCTCTCCAACTTTTAACACTAGTATTTTCAACAGAATTTTAAAAACCACGTTCAGTAACGATATGGGTTTGTATGTAGTGCAATCCTCTGGGGCTTTCCCTTTCATGAGAATAAGAGAAATATTTGCTTCTCTCAGAGAGGATGGGAGGCAGTCCTGACTGTATGAGTAGTTGTACATATCCAACAGTGGCCCGGCCAGCATGTCTCTAAACTCCTTGTAAAACTCACTTTGAAATTCATCTGGACCGGGCGCCTTACCACTCTGAAACTGCCTTCTGTATTTCTTGGATTGTCAGGGGGGCATTTAGAAAAGAAGCCTGCTCTGAAGTTGCACCTGGAAGTTCCAGGGTCTTAAAAAAGGATTCCCTCTTCGTCAATCTTCCCTCCGACCGGTACAGCTCAGAGCAGAACTTCCTAAATGCTGTGTTAATTTTTTTGGCATTGCAAGTAAGAGTACCAGTACTCTCTCTGATCGATGTGATAGATTGGGGGACACTCTTCTTTTTGGCCGGGTATGCTAGATATCTACCCAGTTTGTCGCCATACTCAAATAACCTCTGTTTTGCAAAAGAGATTTCCCTCTTTGCTGTCTGGGTGAGCATGGCATTCAAAGTAGCCCTGAGGGCTATAACTCACTGCAACTTGGTTACAGACGGTCTGTCAAAGTATGCTAACTCAGCTGCCTTCAGCCGGGTTTCGAGCAAATGCTGCTGGCTCTCCCCTTGCCTCTTCCATGTCACCAAGTAAGAAATAATCAAATCCTGTGCATAGGCCTTTGTGGTCTCCCAGAGCACCAATGGGTTACTGGCCATACCCAAAATAATGTTCCAAAAGATTTAAATTCCCACAAAAGATATTCTATAAACTTGCTCTTCTTCGAGAGGAAAGGATCCATGCACCGTTGCCGCGAGCCTCTTCCATTACCACCGGCCTTGACTTCCACGTGAAATGGCATCATTCATTGAACTCCATTCTAACATTTCCAGTTCTGTCTCAGCCAATCCAACTTCCTTAATTTTCAAATATGGAGGAGGAAGGTTTAAAAAGGACATGAGGGGCAACTTTTTTACAGTGAGAGTGGTTAGTGTGTGAAATGAACTGCCCGAGAAAGTGATGGATGAAAGAGGTGTGTTTGAAAAACATTTGAATAAGTACATGAAAAGGAAAGGTTTGAAGGGATATGGGTCAAATGCAGGCAGGTGGAACTACTTTGAGAACATGGTCAGTGTGGACTCATTGGACTGAAAGGTCTTTTTCCATGTTGTATGACTTTATGACTCTTTAAGGATTGGATATGAGATTGTGTCTTGTGGGCCCATACGATGTCCCTTGATAGATGAGTAACTTGAAAAAAAAATAATGGAGAGGTAGCTGAATTTAAAACGTCACCAACAGACATGTAGCACAGACCTCTCTCACGGCATGAATGCAGCCAGCCAACATGTCGTACATTTAAAATTAGATTCCTTTCCAATTATATAACCCTTCTGCTGATCCAAAGGTATTGGTCTAATGGTACAATATAACTGGCACAGGTTGTATTCTAACTGCTCTACTTTGAGGTGGCATTGTGGTAATGTCACTGAACTAATAATTCACAATGCCAGGCTAATCTTCTGGGGACAAGGGTTAGAATCCTGTACGGCAACTGTGAAATTTGAATTTAGAATCTTAAATAAAAAAAGGCATGATTTGGAGATGCTGGTGTTGGACTGGGGTGTACAAAGTTAAATCACAAACACCAGTTTATAGTCCAACAGGTTTATTTGGAAGCACTAGTTTTCGGAGCGGTGCTCCTTCATCAGATGGTTGTGGAGTATAAGCTTGTAAGACATAGAATTTATAGCAAATGTTTACAGTGTGATGTAACTGAAATTATATATTGAAAAAGATCAGGATTGTTTGTGAAGTCTCTCATCTTTTAGAATTACCATGTTGATTTCAGTTCTTTCATATGTAAATCACAAAACTTTTTTTAAAAGTTACATTCTCAAGTGAACTTTAACAATTGCTGTCATGTTGGCCCAGATGGTACATTGAAGGTGTGAGGCTGTCTGTGCCACAAAGGTCAGACTGATTCTAATCTAAAAAACGATCGACAGAAACTCACATGGATTCATGCAGTTTTTGAGCAAAATAAAATGTAATATTGCAAGTACAAATTCACCCCACAAGTTTATATGTGTATGTGTGCATGTGGGTGTGTGTGGGGGGGGAGGGCATGGGGTTATGAATGTCTGTGAGAGATTGTGTCTTTGTGTGTGAGTGTAAAGGGGTAAAAGTCTGCGAGAGAGAGAGAGTGTGTGTGTGTGTGTGTGTGTGTGTGTGTGTGTGTGTGTGTGTGTGTGTGTGTGTGTGTGTGGTCACCTGTAGTGTGACATGAATCCAAGGTACCAGCTGAGGCCATCCCCATGGGTTCTGAACTTGACTATCAGTCTCTGCTTGGCCACTTTTCGTTGTTGCCTGTCCTGAAGTCCGCCTTGGATGATGGTCACCTGAAGGTCCGAGCATGAATGTCCCAGGGCGCTGAAGTGTTCTCCGACTGGGAGGGAACACTCCTGTCTGTTGATTGTTGTGCTGTGTCCATTCATTCGTTGCTGTAGCCTCTGCTTGGTTTCCCCAATGTACCATGCCTCAGGGCATCTTTGCCTGCAGCGTATGAGATAGACAGCGTTGGCTGAGTGACATGAGTACCTGCCACGTACGTGGTGGGAGGTGTCCCCACAGGTAATGGTGGTATCTGTGTTGACATTCTGACATGTCTTGCAGGCGAGTAAAAAATGAGGTCTGCAGATGCTGGAGATCACAGCTGAAAATGTGTTGCTGGTTAAAGCACAGCAGGTTAGGCAGCATCTCAGGAATAGGGAATTCAGCAGGTGTCTACAGTGACAAGGTTGTATGGTATTGTCCTGAAAGCCAGGGAGTTTGCTATGAACAATGATCTGTTTGAGGTTTGGTGTCTGTTTAAAGATGAGAAGTGGAGTTAAAGGGAAGGTTTTGGCGAGGTGCTCATCCTCATTGATAATGTGTTGCAGGCTGTGAAGAACATAGTGTAGTTCTTCAGCTCCTGGGAAGTACTGGACAACTAAAGGTACCCTGTCAGTTGCAGCTCGTGTCTGTCTCCTGAGGAGATCATTACGTTTCCTTGCTGTGGCACGCTGGAATTGGAAGTCGATGAGTTGAGCATTGTACCCCATTCTTATGAGGACATCCTTGAGTACTTCCAGGTGCCTGTCACATTCCATGCACATATACGCATATAAGTTTGTGGGGTGAATTTGTACTTGCAGAATTACATTTTACTTTGCTCAAAAGCTGCATGAATCCATGTAAGGTTCTGTAAATCTGTTTTTTAGATGAAAATCAGTCTGACCTTTGTGGCACAGACAGTCTCACACAGGGCAGCTCACACCTTCAATGTATTATCTGGGCCGACATGACAGCAATTGTCAAAGTTCACTTGATAATGTAACTTTTTTAAAAAGTTTGTGATTTACATAAAGAAAGAACTGAAACCAACATGGTCATCCTAAAAGATGAGAGACTTAACAAACAATCTGGGTCTTTTTCAAGATATAATTTCAGTTACATCACACTGTAAATGTTTGCTATAAATTCTGTGTCTTACAATCTTATGCTCCACAACCACCTGATGAAGGAGCAGCGCTCCGAAAACTAGTGCTTCCAAATAAACCGGTTGTACTACAACCTGGTGTTGAATAAAAAGGGTGAGCCTCACAGCAACTATAATATCACTGTTGATGATTGTAAAAGCCCATCTGGTTCACTAATGTACTTTAGAGAGGCAAATCTGCTGTCCTTACCAGGTCTGGTCTAAATATGATTCCAGACCAATAGCAATGTTGTTGACTCTTAACTTCCCTCTGAAAAGGCCTAGACAATCAATCAGTTCCAAAGGAGATTAGCGATGAGCCACAAATGCCAGCCTCACCACTGTTATCTACATTGCAAGAATGATTAAAAAGATGTCACTCTTGATGCGTGAATATGAGGAGTCTATTAATTGGTAGAGTGTTATAGCTGTCTGCAATCTTCTGTTCACTTGAAGAGAAAGATATCTTTGTCAAATGAAGTGGCTAATAAGTTCCTCCATCAGTCATCTAACTTAAGTTCTGGCTTTCTGTAATAAACTTTTCTACATTGATATTTATACTGATAGTAACATTTATTTTGATAACAAATTCATGGTCATCCCTGGTCAAGAGGTCCAAAATCTGAGAACTAAATATTGATTTATTGCAAAAACAAATGCATACTGTTTTAATTGGATAACTTGTATAACATTATTCGGACAGTTAACCCTGAATAACTTAAATTTTCAATAATTGAGTTATATTTATTTGCTTTAAAATTAACTTGAGCATGAATGGTATGTTTTGGCTCAATTATGTTGTTATTCTTAATCCAAATTGATGCTGAACAGACTTGGGTGTGTTTTTATTTCATTTATATGTACTCAAAGGATTGCTCAACCACGGAATGTATGATATAATTTCTGTTGATCAATCATCTGTCAAAAGAAAAATATAGAGAAAAGGAACATTTTAAATGGTGTGCAGACATGTTCCTGTTTTTGAAGAAATTCATGAGGACTTTCAGTGCTTTTGAGAGAATAGTAAAGAATCTTAAAACAGCAGACTGTGTGTTTTAAATTATATTTACAAAGTTGTTAAGCTGGCACCTTGCTGGAGTTTAAACATAGCCTACATGTTTGGTGCACTATTATTGTGTCAAAAAGAAATGAAACTGGACCTGGCATTGACCTTGGTACAGGAAATGACAATGGAAAACACAGCCCCACGGAGCCTTCCTTACTAACATCTGCAAGCTAGTGCCAAAATTGGGACAGCCATCTCACAAATGAGTCAAGCAACAGCCTGAGATAGTCATACCCACAGGTTCATACCTTACATTTACTGTCATAGGTAACACCCCCACTGCCCCTGGGTATGTCCTGACCACCGGCAGGATAGCCCCAGGAAAGGGAGTGAAACTGTATAATACCGTCAATAGGTAGTTGACCTGACACTACACGATGTTGACTCTGAACAATGACATCCATGGCATCAGATCAAATGTAAGGAAAGAAACCTCCTGATGGCATTTGTTTGCCTGGTCAGTGTTTTAGTGGTTAGTATCCCTGTCCATCAAATGGGAAACTGAGGTTCAATTCCCTAACTGGGAGGACAATTTATCTTAACTGAGGTGTGTAAAATGCTAAAGGAGATTGACAAAGTAGACACAGAAAGGATGTTCCCTCATGTGGGGCAATCTAGAATGAGAGGTCATAGTTCTAGGATAAGAAGTACCAATTTAAAACAGAGATGAGGTGAAATTATTTCTCTGAAAGGGTTGTAAATCTGTGGAATTCACTACTTCAGAGTGCTGGGACATTGAGTAATTTAAGGAGCGAATAGGCAGACTTTTAATTAGCAATGGGTTGAAAGGTTATAGAGACTGGGCAGGAAAGTGGAATTGAGGCTGATATGAGATCAACCACGATTATCTCAAATGTCAGAGCAGGTTTGAGAATCGTCTACTCTTGCTTCTGGTTCTAATGTTCTTAAGATTTACCATGTAACCTGCCCTTCCCCTCAGTCAATAAAGCAGTGCTCTTTCATGTTGAACACAACTTGGAAGAGCACTGAGTGCAGCAAGGGTATATCACCTAGCCTGGGTAGGCAACTTCAATGTAAATCATCAAGAGTGAGTTGAAACATCACTGTGGACTGAGCTGGTTGGGTCCAGAAGGCCATTGCTGATAGACAATGTTTGAGGCATATGGGGAAGGAACCAGCAAGAGGGAAAAAACATATTGACCTCATTCTTGTCATCTGCCTGCTGCCGATGCATCTGTTTGTGTCACTATTGGTAAGAATGACCATGCACAGTCCTTGTTAAAACAAAACCCTGTCTTTACAGTGTGGCACTGACAATGTGTAAATTGGATCAACAGAGACATAGAAACATAGAAGATAGGAGCAGGAAGAGGCCACTCAGCCCTTTGACCCTATTCTGCCATTCATCATGGCTGATCATCCAACTCAATAGCCTCATTGAACAATTCAAGACGAAACATCCATGAGGCATGGTGGGCAATCAGCTGCAGCCACATTGTACTCAAAAACAAACTGCAATTTCATGGCCTGGCATATCCCCTGCTCTACCATTACCATCAACCTAAGTGATCAACCCTGGTTCAATAATGAATTCATGGAGGAGGGCATGTCAGGAAAAAGGGCTCACGCCCGATTCTCCTGCTCTTCGGATACTGCCCAACCTGCTGCGCTTTTCCAGCAACACATTTTCAGCTCATGTCAGGAAAAAGACCATGTACACCTAAAAATGAAGTTAAGCTTGTGAAGCTACTAAGCAGGACTCCTTGCATGCCAGTGTAAGCAGTAAGAGACAGTCCAGTCTAAGTAATTAAACTCTACAGTACTGCTACACCAGTTATGAATGACGGTGAATAATTAAACAACTCACTGAAGGATGAAGAATCACATATGTCTCCATCTTCAATGAGGGGGGAGCCAAGCTCAGTCCAAAAGATGAGGCCAAAGCATTTGAAACAATTTATAGTTAGAAATGTTAAGTCCATGTTGGATCCATCTTGGTGTCCTTCAGAGGTCCCAGTATCATCAATACCAATTTGTTTTTTTCAAGTAACAGCTGGAGACACTGAATTCTGGAAAGGCTGTGGTCCCTGACAACATTCCAGCAATGGTACGGCAGATGTGTGCTCGAGACTTGCCATTCCTTCAGTCATGCTGCTCCAGTAAAATTGCAACACTAGCATCTACCCAATGATGTGGAAAGTTTTCCAAGTATGTCCTGTATCCAAAACCCAGGACAAATCCAACCCAATTAATTACTGCCTCATCAGACTACTCTTAATCATCAATAAAATAAAGGAAGGCATCATCAACAGTGCTAACAAATAACAAATGCTGAGCAATCACCTCAAGATCGACATTCAAGATTTGGTTTTTGACAGATCACTTGACACCTGACCTTATTGCAATGTTGATTCAAATGTAGACAAAAGAAACTGAATTCCAGAGATGAGGTCAGAATGAATGCTGCTGGAATCAAGGCCACATTTGACCAAATATGACATCAAGAAGTCCTAGCAAAATTGGAATCAATGGAACGAAAACTCTTTGCGGGTTGGATTCATACCTGGCACATAGGAAGATGATTGTGCTTGTTGGTGGTCAATCTTTTCAACATCAGAACACCTCTGAAAGCATTTCTTAGGGTAATATCCTCGTTCAACTATCATCACTGTTTCACCAATGACTTTCCCTTCATCACAATGTCTGAAGTGGGGATGTTTACTGTTCATGCAAAATGTTCAGCACCATTCTTGACTTCTCAGATGCTAAAGCAAGACATGCCCGAATGTAGCAAGACATTGACAATATCCAGGTTGACAAGTGGCAAGTAACATTTATGCCGTACAAGTAACAGGCAATGACCATCTCCAACAAGAGAGAATCTAATTATCATCCCTTAGCAATTACTATTGCTGAATCCACCCTTTATTAACTTCCTAGAGATTACCATTGAATAGAAACTGAATTGAACTGAATTGGAACCCTACATTGAATAACTCACTACCTGATTGCCCAAAGCCTGTTCACCATCTACAAAGCACAAGTCAGAAGTGTGATGGAAAACTTCCCACTTACCTGGATGATTGTAACTCCAACGACACTCAAAAAATTTGACACCTGCTGTTATGAGCACCATGGGGGTTCAGTGGTTAGCACTGCTGCCTCACAGATCTAGGGACTTGGGTTTGATTTCACCCTCAGGAGACTGTGCGGAGTTTGCACATTTTTCCATGTCCATGTGGGTTTCCTCCAGGTGCTCCAATTTCTTCCCACAGTCCAAAAATGTGCAGGCTAGGTGGATTAGCCATGGGAAATGTAGGGTTACAGGGATTAGGTGGGGAGGGAGAGCTCTGAGAGGGATGGTCCTCAGATGGTCAGTGTGGACTTGATGTGCTGAATGGCCTGTTTCCACACAATGGAGATTCTATATATCTATACCATGAGGACAAATTAGGCCTGTCAATTGACAATATATCCACAAACATTTATTCACTCCATGTCCAAAGTTTATGAGCAATAATGTGTACCATCCTACAAGATATACTGCAAAAATTCAACAAAACTCCTGACAGTACCTTCTAAACCAATGACCACTACAATCTAGAAGGATAATGAGAGCAGGTACATGGGAACATCATCACCTGCAAGTTCCCCTCCAAGCCACTCCACATTCTGGCTTGAAATTGTATCATCATTCTGTCACTGTTGCTGGTCAATATCCTAGAATTCCCTCCCTAATCATGACATTGTGAGTGTATCTATAGTACATGGAGTTCAAGACGGCAGCTCACTACCAATTTCTCAGTAGTGGTGGGCAATAAATACTAGCCAGTCTAGAAATGTCTGCCTCCCCTGAGTAAATGCAAGAAACCTTACTGTCCAAAAGTTTATCTTTCTAAGTAAGCACTTTATAAAAAGAAACACTTGCCTCTAACTCTGCCATGTTTGTAGCATATAGGTAATTCCTTTACATCTTGTATATGGAAAACAGGTAAAAAAAGATAATGAGATCACTAATGGATGTTTTTACTAGTCCCTGTCATGCCTTGAAAAGTAAAACTGTCAGCTTGAAACTTACCTTCCAGCTTTGGGTGACTGCAAATCTATTCTCCAAGTGGCCTACCTTAGCTTCTCTCCACAGCCACCTATCAAAGTCAAAAGCACAGACTTATTTCCCTCCAATTGTTTTCTCTCAATGTATCCCTCATCTAGATGAACTTAAAATAACCCATGCATTCCGGTTACAATGTTGTATTATCTTTATGCAGGAATTTGTCAAGCCATTTATTAAGGGATTTTCCACATCCATTGATGGGCTTTGTATGACAATGCTTTGAGAAGATAAACACTTCCTGACGTCTGATTAATTTCCAAACTTTGAGGACATGCACCTATCACAGCAAAGTGTTCTTTTAGTGTATTAGAGCAACCCAAATTAAAGATTATGGTGGCTATAGATAATAAGACAATGGTAAGACCTTATTCCTAACTGTGGAGAGAGCTGATTCAAAGAACCAAGGATCCTTGGTTGTGGAAATTGCAAAAGTGCTACAGGGTGAGGGGTGAGGCACTAAAGGGATTTGTAAAGAAGAACAAGATTTCAGTTCAGTATGTTAGCAAACACTGGGGGTCAGTAGAAGTCAGTGAGGTTCAAATTGTGTGGTAAATGGGCATGGGAGAGAGGTTAAAGAAAATGAGGTTTTAATTCAGTACAAGTGTATGTATGATGAAGCAGGGCTTTAGAGAAAAAAACATTTTTACAATAGACAATAGACAATAGGTGCAGGAGTAGGCCATTCAGCCCTTCGAGCCTACACCACCATTCAATATGATCACGGCTGATCATCCTTAATCAGTATTCTGTTCCTGCCTTATCTCCATAACCCTTGATTCCACTATCCTTGAGAGCTCTATCCAACTCTTTCTTAAATGAATCAAGAGACTGGGCCTCCACTGCCCTCTGGGGCAGAGCATTCCACACAGCCACCACTCTCTGGGTGAAGACGTTTCTCCTCATCTCTGTCCTAAATGGTCTACCACGTATTTTTAAGCTGTGTCCTCTGGTTCGGCACTCACCCATCAGTGGATACATGTTTCCTGCCTCCAGGGTGTTCAATCCTTTAATAATCTTATATGTCTCAATCAGATCCCATCTCAGTCTTCTAAACTCAAGGGTATACAAGTCCGGTTGCTCCAGTCTTTCAGTGTAAGGTAGTCCCGCCATTCCAGGAATTGACCGTGAACCTACGCTGCACTCCCTCAATAGCCAGAATGTCTTTCCTCAAATTTGGAGACCAGAACTGCACACAGTACTCCAGGTGTGGTCTCACCAGGGCCCTGTAAAGCTGCAGAAGAACCTCTTTGCTTCTATACTCAACTCGTCTTGTTATGAAGGCCAGCTTGCTATTAGCCTTCTTCACTACATGCTGTACCTGCATGCTTATCCTCATTGACTGGTGTACAAGAACACCCAGATCACTTTGTACTTTACCTAAATTGATTCCATTTAGGTAGTAATCTGCCTTCCTGTTCTTGCCACCAAAGTGGATAACCATATATTTATCCACATTAAACTGCATCTGCCATGTATCTGACCACTCACCTAACCTGTCCAGGTCACCCTGTAATCTCCTAACATCCTCCTCACATTTCACCCTGCCACCCAGCTTAATATCATCAGCAAATTTGCTAATGTTATTGTTGATACCATCTTCTATATCATTAACATATATTGTAAAAAGCTGCGGTCCCAGCATTATTCCCTGCGGTACTCCACTGGTCACTGCCTACCATTCTGAAATGGAGCCGTTTACCACTACTCTTTGTTTCCTATCAGCCAACTAACTTTCAATCCAAGTTAGTACTTTGCCCCCAATACCATGCACTCTAATTTTGCTCACTAACCTCCCATGTGGGACTTTATCAAAAGCTTTCTGAAAGTCCAGATACACTACATTTACTGGATTTTCCTTGTCCATCTTCAGAGTTACATCCTCAAAAAACTCCAGAAGATTAGTCAAGCATGATTTCCCCTTCATAAATCCATGCTGACTCTGACCTATCCTGTTACTACTATCCAGATGTGCCGTAATTTCATCCTTTATAATAGACTACAGCATCTTTCCCACCACAGAGATCAGACTAACTGGTCTATAATTTCCTGCTTTCTCTCTCCCACCTTTCTTAAAAAGTGGTACAACATTAGCCACCCTCCAACCTGCAGGAACTGATCCTGAATCTATTAAACTCTGGAAAATAATCACCAACGAATCCACGATTTCTCGAGCCACCTCCTTCAGTACCCTGGGATGTAGACCATCAGGCCCCAGGGATTTATCAACCTTCAGACCTAACAGTCTCTCTAACACCACTTCCTGGGAAATATAAATTCCTTTAAGTTCAGGTCCTTTAGCCACTGTTACCTCAGGGAGATTCCTTGTGTCTTCCCCAGTGAACACAGATATGAAGTACCAATTCGATTCTTCTGCCATTTCTTTGTTCCCCGTAATATATTCCCCTGTTTCTGTCTTCAAGGGCCCAATTTTAGTCTTAACCATTTTTTTGCCTTTCACATACCATAAAAGTTTTTACTATCCTCTTTTATATTTTTGGCCAGTTTACCTTCATACCTCATTTTTTCTCTGCATATTTCCTTCTTAGTAATCCTCTGTTGTTCTTTAAAAGCTTCCCAGTCGTCTGTTTTCCCACTTATCTTTGCTATGCTATACTTTTTCTCTTTTAACTTTATATGTTTCTTAACTTCCCTCATCAACCACTGCCACCCATGCCTCCTCCTAGGATCTTTCTTCCCTTTTGGAATGAACTGATCCTGCATCTTCTGCATTATACACAGAAATAACCGCCATTGTTCCTCCACTGTCATCCCTGCTAAGGTATTGCACCATTGAACTTTGGCCAGCTCCTCCCTCATAGCTCCATAGTTCCCTTTATTCAACAGAAATATTGTCACTTCCGATTGTACCCTCTCCCTCTCAAATTGCAGATTGAAGCTTATTGAATAAAACACATGCTTTATATAAAGTAGAATAGAGGCTGAAACTAATGTGACAGTGGAAGTAAACAGCCTGGCATCACCTGCTTTAGTTTAAATAAATATATGCAGAAAAATGCATCAAGTTTCAGGCAACAACAAAATAAAATTCAATTTTTCTGATGTTAAGAAACCGCTGGCTCATCCATAAACAACATGAAGGGCCCCAAATTCTGGTGGTAGCATTGTGATCCCAGGACTGAGGCAGAATAGGTTTTATTGTGATCCTGATTCTTCTGAAAATTGTGCCCGATAATTTAAATACAGAGGCATATAATTTTCCTCAATATGATCTGAATTGCCCTCAGATATTGTATGAAATTGACAACTCTATCAGTGATGACAATTAATCTCCAAATGGCTGAAGTTGGTGACAGTAAAACATGGGAATGGTGGCAGAGGTGTGTGACAGTTGAAATTAAAAGGCATTACTGCTTAAGAGACTGGTATCAACTGGTCAAAGTACAGCAAAACTGGCAGCCAGATCAAGAAATGATTGCTAAACTCAAGTAAATCAGACCTACACATTCTACTCATGGAACAAGATGACCTGTTTGAGATGGAAATCTTTAATCTTGGGTGAATGCTTTCAACAATTTGTGAAAACAGGTAATGAACAGTGACAGGCATCAGCTTGAGCTCTGGATCTCCTTTGCAGTAAAAATAGGAAATTAATGAACTCACCAGAACAACTAATGTAGGTTAATTGACTGAGAAGGGTTTCAAGCATATTGGTGTTTCCTAAACTAAGTGGAAATACCAAAGACATCTACAAGTATTCCTCCGATAGAGTTGGTTTTAGAACAGTCAGTGCATCCAAAGGGTATGAGGAGTCATTTGGAGAACTAAGAAAACTAACTGTTGAGAGATTTGGGGTAAGATCTAGTGAAGTCTTCAGGATTTCAAATGATTCTATTGTATCTGACCTCTTGTTAGTACTGAGCATTTGTCAGTACTTTGATCCAACATGACTAGAATCTGTTTTTGTGATGTCATGGTTCCCCTTGATGATAGACCATGTAAATAGTTCTCTCAGGCAGTAGCTCACATTGTTGGCAGAATGCAGGCACAGAATATACTTGCAATGGTAATACAAATTGCAGATAGGTCTTCTCAAAACTAGGTCTTCCTAGAGCAGTCCAGTCCAAAGATGCTCATATACATTGCTAGACTAATACTTGAAATAGTCTGATTGTCTTATAAGGAAATGTTGCGCAGGCTAGACTTGTATTGACTGAAGTTTAGAAAAGTAAGATGCAGCTTGAATGAAACACATAAAGATCTTGAGGGTGAATGGAGAAAGGAGATTTCCTCTTGATAAGAGAGTTTTAGAACTGGGAGTAGTTGTTTGAAAATAAGGGGTCATCCGTTTCGGAAAGAGATACATAAGAACGTAAGAACCAAGAACAGGAGTAGGCCATCTGGCCCTTCAAGCCTGCTCTACCATTCCATAAGATCATGGCTGATCTTTTAGTGGACTCAGCTCCACTTACCCATTCTCACACCATAACCTTTAATTCCTTTACTGTTCCAAACAAAATCTCTCTTAGTTTTAAAAACATTTACTGAAGTAGTGTCGACAACTTCACTGGGCAGGGAATTCCATAGATTCACAACCCTCTGGCTGAAGAAGTTCCTCCTCAATGCAGTCCTAAATCTGCTCCCCCTAATCCTGAAGCTATGCCCTCTTGTCCTAGTTTCACCTGCCAGTGGAAACATCCTCTCTACATCTATCTTATCTATTCCCTTCATAATTTCATATAATTCTATAAGATCCCACCTCATTATTTTTCCTAAGTCATGAGTCTTTGGATCTCTCATTCTCAAAATGTAGTGGACGCAGACTTGAATAATTTTAAGGAGAAGTAGATCGATTCTTGAAAAGCAAGAGGTTGAAAGATATCAGAAGGAGCCAGGAATGTGGAAAAATCAAATTATCAGTCATGATCTTATTGAATAATGGAGCAAGTGGCCTATTTCTTGTCTGTATGTTCATTTTCTTTTAATGTTAAATCTTTTTTTGTGAAAGGTCAGGCAGCATCCAAAGAGCAGGAGAATCGACGTTTCGGGCATGAGCCCTTCTCCTGATTCCTGAAGAAGGGCTCATGCCCGAAATGTCGGTTCTCCTGCTCCTTGGATGCTGCCTGACCTGCTGCGCTTTTCTAGCAACACATTTTCAGCTCTGATCTCCAGCATCTGCAGTCCTCACTTTCTCCTTTTCTTGTGAAGCCAAGCAAGATTTATGAAAGAGATTGGTACAATAGTTAGGCCAATGGAATAATAAATGGAAATGCTTGTCATAAATATATTTGCGCAGTGAAACGCTAGTTTCTGATCTGAAGTCAAGTGTTCTGAATTATAACTGTTCTTTTTTAATGTTTGAGAAAATGTTTGTAGGCCAATTTACTAGTGGAAGTTTAGCAACGTCTGTATTTTCATTTTGAACTATTCTTACTTTCGTTAGATATTTCCTTAAGCATGCTGAAGAATGTAATTTGGTGTGTAGACTTTGGTGGAAAAGCACCTCCTGAATACATCTCTCATTGCCTCTACTTGTGAACTCAGATGACAGAAGGCATGTACCTACAGACATAAACAGAGTGATGGGCAATACAAGGAAACAAATCTCAGAAACAATCACCTCTGCTTTGCCTCCTGTTACACATCTCCTTTCTTGTATTATCATGGATTGAAGACTGGTCAACACAAATAATTATTAGCCTGGATTGACAACTAGTTAACATTGGTCCAGAAGACTTGAGGAATGTGAGGACTGCAGATGCTGGAGATTAGAGTCGAGAATGTGGTGCTGGAAAAGCACAGCAGATCAGGCAGCATCTGAGGAGCAGGAAAATTGACGTTTTGGGTAAAAGCCCTTCAACAAGAATGAGGCTAGGAGCCTTGGATGGGGGGGGGGGGGGGGTGGAGAGATAATTAGGAGGTGTGGGGGGCTAGAGGGAAGATAGCTGAAAGTGCAATATGTGGATGGAGGTGGGGTAAAAATGATAGGTTGGAGGGAAGGGTGGAATGGATGGGTGGAAAGAAAGAGGGACAGGTGGGACAGGTCATGAGGGCAGTGCTGAGCTGGAAGATTGGAACTTGGGTAAGGTGGGGGGGGGCAAGGGAAATGAGGAAACTGGTGAAATTGGTACAGAAGAGACAGATTTGGAATTGATGAGTCTTTTTCAGATTGGGAAGATATAACAAATCAAGTGCTACAAAGATCAGTCCCAGGGACACAATTATTTACCTTACACATTAATGACTTGGAGTGGGGCAGAGTGTCCTTTATCATATTTGGTGATGATACAAAAATTCATGGGATGGCATATGTATTGAGGACATAAGAAATCTACAAATGAATATCGATAGATTTAGTGTGAGGGTTATAAATTGGCAGATGCAGTTGTGTAGGAGAATGTGAGATCATGCACTTTGGTAGGAAGAATTAAAAGGCAGATTCTTCTTTAAATGGAGAAAGACTCTGAAAGTATGACACAGAGTGACCTGAGTGTTCCTGTACATGAAACACAAAACATTAATCTGTCGGTGTTGTACATGATTAAGAAGGGAAATGGAATTTTGAACTTTATTGCTGAGGATTTGAAGTTTAAAAACAGACAGGTCTTGTTATAACTGTACTGATGTTGAGTACTCTGGAAGTACTGTGTACAGTTTTGTCCCCCGTATTTAAGAAAGGATATAACAGCATTGAAGGCAATCCAAAGAGATTCACTCAGCTCATTCCTGGGATTGGGGAGAGGTGGTTTGATGGCTCAACAGGCCAAGGCTTTATTTAGAAGTTTAGAAGAGAGATGATTTATTGAAACATACAAGATTCTGAGGGACAAAAACAGAAATTGTTTAAAAAGCTCAGCAGGTCTGGTACCATCTGTGAAAAGAAATCAGGGTTAATATTTTGGGTCTGTGTCAGAGCTGAGGAAGGGTCACTGGACCCACAACGTTAACTCTGATTTCTCTTCACAGATGCTGCCAGACCTGCTGAGCATTTCCAGGAACTTTTGTTTTTTTGTTTCTGATTTACAGCATCCACAGTTCTTTCAGTTTTTATTTAAGGTTCAGAGAGTGCTTGACAGGCTAAATGTTGACAAGATATCTCCACTATTGGAACTGGGGACATGGATAAGCAATAAGGGGACACTCATTTAAAACAAAGATGTGAAGAAAAATATTCTCTAAGGATAGTGAATGCCCGGAATTCTCTGAGGTTATGAAGGCGTTGGAATTATTTATAAAGGTATTTATTGAAATATCAAGGAATTAAAGGTGATGAACTGGCACAAAACAGCAGTTGAGGCCTAGGGGCAGATCAGCAATGACCAGTTGAATGGTAGGGCAGACTTAATGGAGTGAATGGCTTCCTGCTGCCCCTATTTTTTATGTTCTTACGTTCTACAAATCTAGTGCTGATGCAGGAATGTTCAAAATAAACTCTGCTTAAAAATTGCATGCTTCAAATGAAATGGAAGTTGTTGGTAAGGCTATTGTAGGAAACAAAAGAAAAATAGCAAGCATGGGCAACAAGATGTTATGCACTGCAAAAGTAATCATTTCTGTATCCAATAGGTTAAAGTAACTGCAGCTTTATGAAAACTCTCAAACACCAAAGAAAAAACAAATCAACTAGTGCTTATTTGTATGGGAGTGAACAACTTGTAAATTGTTCAGTAGCTTTGGTGTGGAATAAAATTACAGAAGTTTGAGTACACTAGAAGTTCCAATATGCCTATTGTCAAGTCTGAAATAAATAAATGAACATTTCATCATTTCATTCTGCTTTGTTCTTATCCTGAATTCATGCGGCATGGTGATTCAATGGTTACCACTGCTGCCTCACAGTGCAAGGGATCGGAATTTGATTCCAGCCTTGGTCGACTGGCCGCATGGAGTTTTCACATTCTCTGCATCTCTGCATTGGTTTCCTCCAGGTGTCCTGGTTTCCTTCCACAGTCCAAAGATGAGAAGGTTAGGTGGATGACTATGCTAAATTGCCCATAGTGTCTAAGAATGTGCAGGCTAATTGGTTAGGCATAGGAAATGCAGGGTGACAGGGAGATGGTGCAAGGTTGGTCTGAGTAGGATGCTGTTTGGAGGGTTAGGGCGACTTGATAGGCCAAACGGCTTGCTTCCACGCTGTAGGGATTCTATGCTGTCTGACTAGGAGCATAGAAATGTAAGCGTTCAGGAAAGGAGTAGGCCATTCAGCCTTTGAGCCTGCTATATCATTCTACAAAATGTTGGCTGATTTGGTTGGCATCTCAACTCTCCATAACCCCTGACTCTCTTGTCTGTCAAAAATCTACACACCTTTGCCTTGAATAGATTCTATTCAGGAAACCCAATTTACATTGATTTCTGGGTAAGAGGATCTTATATTGACCAATGATCATCTTGGGGAAAAAGAATTTCTTCTCATCACCATCTTTTATGGGTGATCTCTTATTCTATCTCTATCTCCTTGTTCTGGTCTTCCCTGTAAAAGGAAACACACTTCTGTTATCTATCCTATCATGGCCCTAGGATCTTATACATTTCAATGAGATCATCTGCCATTCTTCTCAACTCCAATGGGCAAAAGCCCAATTGTTCATCATTTCTTCAGAGGATCTGGCTTTTGTTCCAGCAATGAGTTGAAACAATTTCCAATGCAATCAGATCCTTTTACAAATGAGGAGACCAAAACTGCAGACCATTCTCCAGATGTGGTCTCACCAGCACTCTGTACAACTGTGGTAAACATACTTATTTTATATTCAATTCCCGTTGCAATAAATGCCAAAATTCTATTTGACTTCCCAATCACTTGCTGTACCTGCATATGTCTTTTGGGTAGCTCATATACCAAAACATCCAGATACTCCTTCACCCATAGAGTTCTGCAGTCTCTCTCCTTTTAAATAATACACTGCAATTATTCCCACCAAAAACTGGACACATTTACATTTCACTGCGTCACACTCCATCTACTGTTTTTTGTATAAACATGACCTAAACTTAACCTGTCTAAATGTCTTTGCCTTTAATATTTATGAAGATATAGATGGGCTTTCTGAACAGGCAATTTTCAAATTGACTCTAATGAAAATGAAGCATTTATTTATGTAAGCAATATGATGTTCTGGCCAAAACTAAAATCACTTAAGTAATTTTGAGGCAAATTTTCAATCAATGATCTTTTGTTTCTCTTCTGTGTCACTTGCATTGCAATAGTCTCTGAAGAAAAAGCTGCAGTTTTTAATTTTGAACATTAGATGGCATTTGATTCCATATATCAAAAATAATCTTTGCAGGAACAGCTTTGCCCGAAGTTCTTTGCGCCAAAATTAGTTTGCGTATTATCTAGCATTGAGCTGTCATGTAGAGCAGTGTTGTCAAGCAGAATTAAATTGTTAACTTTTTAAAAGTTAGAACCTGTTCACACATATCAGTGATTGCGTGGTTACTTATGTTTTCGAACGCTATTCCGGACAGTTAACATGAAGGGGCAAAGGATAATATGGATCAAATGACAAGAAAATCAGTTGTCTATTTTGATTCATTTCTCCATGTGATATTTCAAATATCATTACAATAGGTTACCCTAAATGCAGAAGGGCCAGAGGTTGTCTTTGTGTCCTTGTAGCTTAATTAAAAGAGACTTCTTCTCTAGGTGGGTGTCCATGTTAGTAAAAAAATAGTAGGCTAAATTTTCAAATCAGCATGAGGAACTGGCAGGATTTTGTAAAGGCAACTATTAAGAAATTGTTTTGGGATTTCAGATCTTCATTATATGTATCAATCATTGGATAAAATAGCGAATTAGAATTTATGAACTAGAGTCAGCCAGTGAGCCCCTCAATCCTGTTCCAACACTCAATGAGACCATGTCTGATCTGTGAACTAAACTCTACATACGTACCTTTGCTCCATTTCTTTAAAATCATTAGATAAAAAAACTAGCAGTCCCAGAGTTTAAAGTTGCAATTGTTCTGACATCACTTGCCTTTTGTAGATAGAAGTTCAGAAACCTTTGTGTTTAGACATTTTTTCCTAATTGCGGTTCTGAGAAGTTTAATTTTTAAGACCCTGTCAACATACACTTGTCTAGACTCCTAATGAGAAGAGTTTCTCCCAATCTTTTGCATACTTCTGTCAAATCATTCTATAATCTTCAAAATTCTAAACAGTACATCCCTCATCTATGGACTTTCTTCCCATAACAACTCTTGGAAGCTAGACATCATTCTGATAACTCTATGCTGCATTCACTAGAAGGCTAATGTCCTTTCCAGGGTATGAGATGTCCACAACATATATAGTATATCCGAGATTGCAGCCAACTTTGTTTTACCATAAATTCACCTCTGAACTTGGTTTTGAATCTTACAGTTACTTTTACAGTTGCGTGCATCACGTGTTAAGGGTTCTATACTTTACATCATGTTTAATGTTGATCAGGACTTTTTAATTAGGTCTTATTAATTAGGTTAATTAGATCATTTTCAACTTTTGTCAATATAGCTGTGTCCTTTACCTGCCCTTAGTTCAGTCTCAAAGGATTATGTCCAGGTGAAGATGACATCCATCTGGATTCTAAAACCTGTATGAACAAGTGCACACTTCACATTGTTTATGAAACTAGGTAGAGTATATTAGGTTACCTGATGAATTCACCACAGCGTAGTGCAGGACATTAAATTGAGAAGTCCATACAGTCAAGGTTTGTCACTTCATCTCTCTTTTTAAAAACTGATTAAACAACTTCAGTGCAGTTTTAATCATGAGCATCATCTCCTGAACTTAATTAATTAATTTACTAAATGCCTCTTGATGCTTCATTAATTTCAGTACTGATGACCTTTAAAAGTCATATAGCAGGGTCATTGGTTTGGAATTTGCAAACATCATATTGACATGTGAGAATTTTATCCCTTACCTTATTATAGTCCTACTGTGCTTGTCGACTTGCTTTCATCACTACTAGCAGTGCTCATTGGGTGTTGTTTCTGTTCTGAAGAAATGTAAGGTATTGAACAGTAAAGCTCATACAGAGGCCACTGCCAATCATGTCCAGATCCCTGACAATGAATAACAAGCCAAAATTCTTAAACTTGCCATATGCTTACTTCCTTTAATTTTATGCTTGCTGCACAGTTGTTCAGCAAGTTCTTTATACTTCAATGATCTTGTAATTTAATTGTGTTTTTTCATATACTTTTTCTCAACTTCTTGTACATTTTAAAAGCCTTTTGTTTGACACTGCTCTTCATATGTGCTATATTAAACCAAGTTAAACCAAGTTATTTTTACCTTTGATTTACGCTGAATTATGTAGAATGTGCAGGAAAGAAACAGGCTTTTTGGTCACATTGTGCTTCACATAAGAATTCACAGCAGCTAAATAAACATTGGATTTAGAATGACAGTTTGCACTGCTATAGTTTGAACAAGAAAGGATAACTGGTGATCCATTAAGGCCAATTTTATCGCACGTCAAGATGATAGATATTAACATGCCATTGTTGTACAAGGTAATGGTACTGACAGGGTTAATGTTGGAGGCTGCATTAGTTTTCAGCCAATCCAATGATGTAATACAGTGAGGAAAATCAGGAGAATAGTTCTGGTTCTCAAGGGGGTCAAATATGGCATTTATGTCTCCCAACAGTCTGTTTCTTTTAATATCCTGAAGTGCTCTTGCTAACAGCTCAACATTTCTTTCTGCCATCACCATATTACCCGTGGTCTCCTGATAGTCTTAGTAACAATGGCTAACTAGCTAATGTAACTACCAAAAAGAGTCATTGAGATGTACAGCACGGAAACAGACTCTTTGGTCCAAATTGCCCATGCTGACCAAGTATCCTAAATAAATCTAGTCTCATTTGTCAATATTTGGCCCATATCCCTCTAAACCCTTCCTATTCATATACCCTTCCAAATGCTTTTTAAATGTTGTAATTGTACCAGCCTCCACCATTTCCTTTGCCAGCTCATTCCATACACACACACTATCCTTAGGACCCTTTTAAATCTTTCCCCTCTCCCTCTAGATTTGGAATCCCCCACCATGAAAAAAAGCCTTGTCTATTTACCCTATGCATGTGCCTCATGCTTTTTTTAAACTTCTATAAGGTCACTCCTCAGCCTCAGCTCCATGGAAAATAGCGCTAGCCTATTCAGCCTCTTCTGATTGCTCAAATCCTCCAACCCTGGTAACATCCCTGGAAATCTTTTCTGAACCCTTTCAAGTTTCACAACATCCTTCCAATAGGAGAGAGAGACCAGAATAATTGTTGACATACAATGTTGACAACTTGGTAAGACAAGCACCTCCTGTTAAGATTCCTAGTCATTGCTTCTACACACACTAAACCAAGCAGGATTTCATAGAATCCCTACAGTCTGGAAACAGGCCATTTGGCCCAACGAGTCCACACTGACCCTTTGAAGAGTAACCCACCCAAACCCATTTCCTTATCCTATTATTCTACATTTGCCCCTGACTAATGCACCTAACCGACACATCCCTGAACACTAAGGACAATTTACCATGGCTAACTCACTTAACCTATACATCTTTGAATTATGTGAGGAAACCGGAGCACCTGGAGGAAACTCACGCAGACAGTGAGAACATGCAGACTCCATATAGACAGTTACCTAAGGCTGGAATTGAACCTGGGCCTCTGGCACTGTGAGGTGGCAGTGCTGACCACGGAGCCACCGTGCCACCCACTAGATCAAAGGAAATGGTAAAGGAAGCAATATCCATCTCTCCACAAAAACCATAGCATTTATTTATTGGCTCGTTGCTCAGAACATATTTCACCATTTCACATGATCTTTCAGTTTGTCATATGCACACTATCTTGCATGTAGAAGTGAATCAAACTGAGATCTCAAACCTGTCTTATTGTGCCTGCATAACAGTACTTGAAACTCTTATCTTTGTAAAGCTGTTCCTTCCATCATTGTTAGTTATTCTTAAAGCACATTTTAAAAATTCCATTGTGTAATTATTCAATTATTGGTTTCATTTCAATGAAATCCTTTCAATTTAAATTGAATTCCCCTGACATTTACTATCTTAATGTCCACTGTGTCTACATATTCTTCTTTGCTATACTCATGCATATTCTACTTCTAATGATAAGATTATTGAGTGCTAGCTGTTAGATACCATATATTGATGAATTTAAGAACAGATCCTGATTAGCTGCTCAACCCACCAAATATGTCCTGAAATGTATATAATTTCTGAAATAATATTAGATGTGAGGGGTGTTTAACAACTCAGGATACTCTTCTCTTGCAAACAACACCGTTGCAAAGTTAGACTCAGAAGAAAAATGTTTTTCGTTAATTATAAATTAAACAATATGGCTTTGTAAGGATTGTGAAAAGCTGTCACACTTTGTACATTGGACTTTAAAAGTTTTATTTGACTTTCAGTCTTTTCTGCAAGTTCAGGGCTGATTCTCCAGTGCAACTGTTGGATGTGTTACCTTTGAGATTGGCTAAACCAAGGCATGCTGGCTTTTCTAATGAATGATAAAAAAAACAAACACAACAGTTTTCAATATTATTCAAAGTGTGACCAATAGATACTTGACCAATAACTAAGTTATGATCATTTAGGCATTCATTTTAGTGCAATTTATGAGACCTTGCTGGAAAAAAAATAGTTGCCACATTTCCTGCATTATAATAATACTGCAACTGTAATTACACTTGAAAATATACTTCATTGGCTCTAAGACACTTTAGAATACAGTAGAATCTTGCAATCTGTTTCATATTTTCTTCAATTTACCCCAGCACTGCCCCCTCTTCCCCCTCCCTAACCCCAACAGTAGTTGGTTTTCATGCACTGTGCCCCATACATCAGCCTGTCAGGCCTTTCTTAGTGCAGATATGTAATTGACTGTCCAGCTGAATTAACCTACTCTTTAGTTATTGATGTCCTTTCTACATTCCTTCTGAATGGAGTACCCTGTGTCTTTTCTGGTTGCAAAGTTTACAATGTCATTCAGAACAAAAAAAATCCTGTGAAGCAGAAGCCACCTTTGCAGCATATAAATCAGCATGTCCTTTGATGTCAAATATGTGGCGCTGCAAATTTTTTTCACAGAGTCATGTGAAACTCTTGTGAGGTTAAGCAGAGCAGTTTGTATGAAAGTGTTTTACTTAGACTTCAGGAGAATACTTCAATCCTTCTAATTTAGTAATGCTTCAACGATCTGCAGAATACACATTAAAATGATATGGCTTTATCTATAAGAAAGCAATATATTCTGGGACTGAGAGGCGTAAAGCAAATGTGTGTGGACATTTACATGTGAAATTAGTAAATTGCTAAATTGATTTAAATAATTTGACCCTTTTAAATTATAAAGTGGTCTCCCACTTGACAGCTGTCTGAGTGTAAAAACAGTGAAATCCTTATATTACCAGCGGCCTCATGTATGCGGGAATGTCTCAATACTACATTGACCGAAAGACAGCATAAGCTTATTAAAATAAACACTATTGATAGGAAAATGTACTTTTCATCAAGTAGACCACCCCTGTACACATAGTTAGTCCAAAAGCTTTTGTCAACTGTGAAACACTGCATGTTTAAGAGGGGAGATTATTCATTTAGTACACACATTGTCACTGCGCAATGTTTATTTATATTGTTTGATGGCACCCAGATCTGGTTTAAATACCATTCAGGAAATATTCCTATTTAAAAGCATGCAAAAGTAAAAAAATGTATTCACAAGCTTGTTCTGGATTTTTACAGTGGAGCTTCAATTACTGATCTTCTAAAATGAATGCTCTCTGTGGTTAATCGCCCACCATGAGATAATGTTGTGTTTGAAGACTTTAAGTTGCGGAATAGTATTTTCAAACTTTGTAGTAATGTTATCTGAACTGCAACATGGTAATAAAGAGATAGATATTTTTGCTGAGTTGAGGAATGGAATATAGTCCTCATACATTTACAAATCAATATATTTTTTATAATTCTGTTATTAAAAAGGGCATTCTGAAAGGATTTAATAAAGTTAGAGAGACTTACAGCATTGAAGGAGCCCATTTGGCCCATCATGTGTCCTGACCAATCATGCTAAGCCCCCATACCTACTTGTTGTCCAAACAGTTTAGGTTCCTCACCCTCAGGTACCTGACCATTCCATTTAAAATTATTTACAGAATCAGCTTCTGTTGAACTTTCGGGTGCAGCATTCCAGGCTTCAACAACTCACTAAGGGGAAAAAAATATTCTCCTTAGCTCCTCCCTAGACATTTGTCAATGTTTTCAAAGCAATGAACTCAATGAATTATTGACCAAGTTCGAGAGGGAATCGGTTTTCTCTATCTCATCATTTTGAAAATATCCATTAGGACTCTGCTTGGCCTTCTCTGTTCCAAGAACAGTCCTAACTATTCCACATAACTAAAGTCCTTCACCTGTACTGATAATCCTCCTCTACAATTTTTTAAAGGTCTTTACATTTTTCCAGAAATGTGACATTCAGAGTGGTCTGTAATACTGCTGTTGAGGTCTGGCTCATCTGAAGGTCTGTCATGAGTTGTCTGAGTGACTCGTGTGGAGTGACACCAGCACCAATCGACAACAACATACATTGTTATACTGCCTTTAACATGATAAAGTAGGTCCCAATGTGATGCTCAGGCTTACCATTAAACAAAAGTTGACACAGAGCCGTATAAAGAGATATTAGGATAAATGTCTGAAGACTTCATCAAAAAGGCATATTTTATAGAGTGACGTAAACAGATGTGACTTTGGAAGAGGTCAAGTATCATTTGGGAGCGGGTTAAGTCTCCTTTGGGACTAGGAATGCAGTACTGAGCAAATTGGAGTTGTGGGAGTTGTGGGCTGATGAGTTCCATAATCCTGAAGGTATTCATCTGAGATGTCAGAAGAAATGACTGCTTTGAAGGTTGATGAATTGGTTTTAATTTTCCAAACTGCCCTAGAATTGCAGAAGATCTCTTAGAATGAAACTCATCTATTTGAGAGAGAGATAGAGATTGCAGGAAACTATAGACTTGCTAGCTGTCATAGAACCTATTATTAAAGATTTTGTAACAGCACTTAAGAAAGCTCAAGGTCGTCAGGTAGAGGCAATATGATTTTGTGAAAGGAAAATGGAACTTAGCTTTTTGAATCTTTTTTGAAATCTTTGAGGAAGTAACATGTGCTGTGACTAAAGGGGAACCAGTGAATATGGGCTCATTGTGACCAAAAAGAAGTTTAACGCTTGGAAGTGTGTTGGAGATAGGGAGGTGGGGTGAAGGACAGCTTTAATATTAATTGAACATTTTACATCTGTCTTTATCCAGACCATGGTGATAGGCAGAAATTCTATTATATGGAGAATGCAAAATTGATAAGGAGAAAGTGTCAGATAGATTATCAATACTTAACATTGACAAGACATCAACACAGGATGAGATGTATTCAAGGATATTGAAGGAAATTACAGGGGTACTGGTCATAATTGTTCAGTCTTCTCTAGAATTAGGGGAAATGCCAGAAAACTGGAGAATTGTAGAGATTATGGCTTTGTTCAAGAAAGGTTGTGAAGATAAGTCCTGCAATTACAAACAAGTCAGTTCAAATTTAATGATGGTGAAACCTCGATAGACAATTAGAACATAGAACATAGAAGGATACAGCGCAGTACAGGCCCTTCGGCCCTCGATGTTGCGCCGACCGAGTCCTACCTAACCTATACTAGCCCAATAACTTCCAAATGCCTATCCAATGCCCGCTTAAATGAACATAAAGAAGGAGAGTTCACCACTGATACGGGCAGGGCATTCCATGAACTCACAACCCGCTGTGTGAAGAATCTACCCCTAACATCTGTCCTATACCTACCACCCCTTAATTTAAAGCTATGTCCCCTAGTAACACCTGACTCCATTAGCGGTAAAAGGTTCTTAGTATCTACCCTATCTAAACCCCTAATCATCTTATACACTTCTATCAGATCTCCCCTAAACCTTCTCTTCTCCAATGAGAACAGCCCCAAGTGCCTCAGCCTTTCCTCATAAGATTTTCCTACCATTCCAGGCAACATCCTGGTAAACCTCCTCTGCACTCGTTCTAAAGCTTCCACATCCTTCCTATAGTATGGCGACCAAAACTGCACACAATACTCCAGATGAGGCCTCACCAGAGTCTTATACAACTGCAACATGACCTCAGGACTCCGGAACTCAATTCCTCTGCCAATAAAGCCCAGTACACCATATGCCTTCCTCACAGCACTATTTACCTGGGTGGCAACTTTCAGAGATAAATTATTTGGTTAAAAAAAGTCAGTGGTCATGTGAAAAGGGTGGCTTGAATATTAAGAACCATCATGGATTTCTGAAGGGGAAATCAAGTTTAACTAACTTAGAAGGGCATTTTGAAATGGTATCAGAAAAGGTTGATGAGGGTGATGCTGTTGACGTGGTGTATATGGATTTCCAGAGTGATTTCAATACAGTGCCACACAAAGATTTGTGGGAAAAGTTATAGTTCATGGAATAAAAGGAATAGCAGCAACACAGATACAAAATTGGCTGAATGATAGGAAAATGATATTAATGGTAATGGATATTTTTCAGGCTGGAGGAAGTTTTGTAGTGGAGTTCCCTAGGGGCCAATAAAGGGATCTTTGCTTTTCTTGGTTTATGTTAATGATCTAGATCTTGGTGTGCAGGGAACTATTTAAATCTGCAGATGATATGAAACTTGGAAGCATTGTAAACCATGAGGAGGACAGTATGGAACTCCAACATATACATGATGAAGAAGATGAATAGGTGCCAAATGAGGTACAATGCAGAGAAATGTGAGGTGATATGTTTTGGTAGGAAGAACGTGGAAAGACAATGTAAAATAAGGGATACAATTCTATATGTAACGTAGTTTCAGTTGGACTAGGGTGAATATGTACATGAATCAATAAATGTGGCAGGACAGGTGGAGAGAGCTGGCAATTAAGCACACAATATCTTTGGCTTTATTAATAGGAGTGTAAAGTGAAACAGCAAGAAGATACTGAACTTGTATCAAACTTTCCTTTATTGGTCAGAGTATTGAGTACAGGAGTAGGGAGGTCATATTGCGGCTGTACAGGACATTGGTTAGGCCACTGTTGGAATATTGCTTGCAATTCTGGTCTCCTTCCTATCAGGAAGATGTTGTGAAACTTGAAAGCGTTCAGAAAAGATTTACAAGGATGTTGCCAGGGTTGGAGGATTTGAGTTAAAGGGAGAGGTTGAATATGTTAGAGCTGTTTTCTCTGGAGTGTTTGAGGCTGAGGGGTGACCTTTCAGAAGTTTACAAAATCATGGGGTATGGATAGGATAAATAGACAAAGTCTTTTCCCTTGGGTGGAGGAGTCCAGAACTAGAAGGCATAGTTTAGGGTGAAAGGGGAAAGATATAAAAGAGACCTGAGGGGCAACTTTTTCACACAAAGGATGGTACATCTATGGAATGAGCTGCCAGAGGAAGTGGTGGAGGCTAGCACAATTGCAACATTTTCAAGGTATCTGGACGGGTATATGAATAGGAAGGGTTTGTGAGATGTGGGCCGGATATAAGCAGGTGGGATTAGATTGGGTTGGGATATCTGGTCGGCATGCACAAATTGGACCGAAGGGTCTGTTTCCGAGCTGTGCATCTCTATGACTCTATGACTTGTTAGACCTTAGCTGATGTATTGCATACAGTTCCAGGTGCCACAGTATAGGACAGCTGTGAATTAGATAGAGTGCTGAAGCAGTTTACAAGAATGAATGAGAAACTTTAATTATGAAGATGAATTGGGCAAACTGGTACATTTTGCCTTGGAGAGAAGAAGGCTGAGAGGAGATCTGATAGAGGTTTTCAGTATCATGAAGGGCTGGACAGAATAGATAGGGTGAAACTGTTTTCACTCATACAAGAATGAATAATGAAAGGGCATAGACTTAAAGTGCTTAGAAAGACAAGGAAAGGTGATATGAGGAGCTTTTTTTTCACAAGTGGTTCAGCTCTGGAATGCACTTGCTAAAAGCATGGGTGAAGGAGGTTCAAGAGAGACATCCAACTCGGTGTTGGCAGACTGTTTCAAACTGAAAAAAGTGCAATGGGTTGGGAAAAAGGCAGAAGAAAGGCTTTAAGTCATAATGCTCATTTGGAGCGGTGATGCAAACTCTGGGGGGGGGGCGGAATGGTGGAGTTTGGGGGGGGTGCAAATGGCCTCTTTCTGTGTTGAAACACTTCTGTGATCCTGTGATGTACTGTACTTGGAGTAAGGTATAACACCAAAGGTTATTGCAGAAAATATTGTGCTCATGGTATAGGGGGTAATCCATAGGCATGGAATGAAGTTTGGCTTACCAATGGGTAACTGAGCAATCATAAAAGGGCCTTTTACTGGTTGATAAAATGGAACAAGAAGTGTGTCACAGGGTCAGTGCTGGGTTCTCAACTTTTCACAATTTATAACAATCAATTGTATTTGTTACTAAGCTGGAATATTACCCCTTTCACATCCCATTGTAAATACATGGTAAGGAAAAGAGCATGCACATTGTGAACAACACTCAAGATATTACCCTACTTTGTTCTTACCCACACGAGCTCCATAAGCCCGCCACACACTTCACCTCTCTTCATAGGCTGCCTGATCCTTCCCTCCCTGAAACACGAGACTTACCTGGTTCCAGGATCCATTGAAGCTCTTCCTAAGCCTTCACACAAACACACCAAAGTGTTCTGGTGCTGCTCAGACAGCTACAGCTGCTGGCATTTGGGCAATACTTGTTCTGGCTGAGGGTTTGAATTCCCATTCTCAGCCTGCTTAGTTTGCTAGCTGCTATTATGGCAAGAGTGGGCTGGTTTTCTTTAGGGCCATTGACTGGATTTCCTTACTGGAGGTGGAGAGTCCACCACCTTGTCCAATTCAGACCCATGTCTCAGGGCAAGTTTTTTTTTGTTCTGCTGCTGATTGTGTAGGTTGTAAACCTGGTTTAAGGTTTGGACATGTAGAATGCCTTTGTTAATGGTGCATGGATTGATGATATGCTTTTTGTATGGATCTCTACTCCAATAATTTGATAAAGTGTGTGGAATATGGAGTGTTTGTGAAAAATATGAACAAATGCGGATGCTAGAAATCCTACTGTTGGGTGCTACGGGGACTGGAATGCTTCAATATCCCCAGGGAGGTCAATTTTAATTTGAATTTTTTATGTTTCCATTAGTTTGTTTTTGTTGCAGTACAGTTTCTTTTCCTATTTAAGAAGGGGACTGTCATTTCAATGTTTTGTCTAAAATCTATCATTGTTTGACGATAAAAGGTTTTGTTTGTTAGTGTTGCTGCAAGAAAGGGCAATTATTACCAAGTAATTCATGAAAACTTTGGATAAAAATTTAGAAATTCTGCCAACATGAAACTTTTTATTTGGGAAAATTTTGCATGTGCTTCTTTATTTATGAATTTAAAACTGATTGGATAAAGATGTGCGAGACATAATTGGAGTTAAGAATTGTCAATCTATTGACAAGAAATAATGTTGATTCATTTTATCATGGCAGCCTGAATTATGATTAACTTAGTAGAAACAATGGGAAAATAGTGAAATTTGTTCTTGAAAGCTATGATGGAACTAAAAATATTATCAAAGTTAGAAATCTTAAAGGTATGGAGTTCAAATAGAAGGACCCTTACACACTGGTCAAATTATAGTCTTCCCTCTAATCATTTCAGCATATAAACAAGGAACAAGCGTAGGCCACTTAGCACTTGCAAGCCTGCTTCACCATTTAATAAGATCATGGCTGACCTAATTCTAACCTCAACTCCTGCTTTTCCACAATATCATTCATTACCTTGGCAATCAAGAATCTTCTAAAGAAGGTCACTGGACTGCAAACATAACTTCTTTTTTCTCTCCACAGATGCTGCCAGACTTGCTGAGTTTCTCTATCAGGTTTTGTTTTCATTTATTTAAGAATCTACCTACTTTTGCCTTAAAAATATTTAAAGATTCTGTTTGCCCTGTATTTTGAGGAAAGGAATTCCAAAGAAAGTCAATCCTCTGAAAGAATTATTTTCCCTCATCTTGGTCTCAAATGAGTGACCCTTTATTTTTAACCTATCACCCTTGTTCTAGATTCTCCCACATTCTTTTCCATGTACATCTGTTCGAGACCTCTTAGGATTTTATATGTTTCAATTAAGTCACCTCTGACTCCTCTAAACTCCAGAGGGTACAGGTCCATTTTATTCACACTGCCTTTCCACAGAAAGCAGAGTAACCTAATATTCTTGTAATCCAGAAAAGATAACTTTGCAGACATCACACTAAGCACTGTGTCAGCATAAACAAGCATGATGAATGAGCATTGCTCTGAACTCTCTCCCTTCATGTACTAACGCCACACTGAAATTAATTTTGACAACTACAAGCAATGTGTTCTCCTTCCTATGGAAGAACATGCCATGGAAATGAACCACAAAAGTTATTGCAAGGAAAATGGCAACCTTGACCTTTTGGTACCATGTTCTATTTTTCCATGATTCCTTCTTTTTAGGCTGGCAAAACTACTTGGGGAACAATGTCGACTTTGTGTTGTAGTCTAACACTGGAGTTAAAAATGATGTAGAGCAAGGTGGCAATTCGATATTATTCATTTGGCATTATTCAAAAAAATCAAAATCTACTTTCAATTTTTTAATTTTTACAATGGAACATGCAACGTTTAAACATATGATTTTTAAAAATCGCACAGAGACACAATCTTTTTGCTCCCAGAGTTGCGCAATTTCTTGGCAAAGTGGTCACTTCATTTGATGATATACCCACACCTCCCTGCCTTCTTGCCTCCACCAGAATTAAGTCCGAGGTGGGAAGGCTCATGGTTGATCTTCCTGCCCTGCCACTGGGCAGGGCTTCTGTCTGGGTATCACAATTTCACGTGAAGACTTGCTGATGGCCTCACCAAAGCCTGATCCATTAGCGAACCTTGTCTTACAGAGTTAGTTCTCCCACCAGCTCTCTAGCCAGCTGACAAGAACTGATATTCTTCTTGTTAAGATGCCATTCAATGTCTGTAGTTGAACATATTCCATTTAAGGTCAAACTACAAACAGCGACTCTTGATATATTGCTCATCTTTGTTTTGATTTTTAACAATATCACCTAAGTAATCTTACATACTGTAAAAGCAGGGTCGACTGCCTTGAAGTGATAAGCAAAGCCTTCTGCCCATAGTAAATATTAACAGTTTGTATTTCCTTGTTTGCTTGGTAGCTGTAAGTTTAGCATTACTTGATAATGTAACAAGATACCCAGAACATCAATAAATGAGTTTGAAAGGCTTACAACCAACACCAGAACATTTGTCATAACTTCTACCACCTCTTGCTAACCTTCAGGCTGCAGTCTGTTAGCCGTCAATGTGAACTTGCTAAATGCTTTTCAACTCAGAAGCACAATCCATGGGATAATGAGACAGTGTGCAACCAAGTTCTCCAGCTGGGCCTTGTGATTAGATTCGCATTAAACTTCAAGGGATCAACCAGGAAGGAAAACAGATTAATGGAGTTGATAATGGAGTCGCTCTAAGTTAGTGACATGAATTATATATGGAACTAAAGTAATGTTCACCTTTACCTTTAGAGTAATTCAACATTAAATGAATCAAAACTGGTCATTGCATGAAGATACATGTGAATTTAACTTACAGAAGTAAAATGCTATGTAACTCATGAAAGTTACACATGAGTGAGTTATGATGAGATAAACACCCTGATTTTCACAGTAATGGAAAATGTCTCCAAGAAGTTGGGAACTTCAAGTCCCATGCTGAACCCAGCCCTGCCCATTTTCCTGGGGATAGGATTGGAGGTGAGCCTTAGTTCAACTCTAAGAGAGCCCAAAGACAGCTGGCCATTTTAATGTTTTTATTCATTCATGGGATGTGGTTATCACTGGCTGGACCACAATTTATTGCTGATTCCTAGTTGCTTTCTTGAATCACAGCAATCCATGTAATGCAGGTGGACTCACAATACTGTTAGGGTGGGATTTCCAGGATTTGACCCAGCAACAGTGAAGGAACGGTGATATATTTCCAAGTCAGGATGGTGAGTGACTTGGAGAGGAACTTGCAGGTGATGATGTTCCCATGTATCTGCCGCCCTTATCCTTCTAGACCAGTTGAATTCCAAGACTTTACATACAGGAAAATTTCCCTTGTTAAATTGGAAACTATATAAGTATGTTGATCTGCTTGGGTTGATACCAGTTTGTATCAGTTATGTTACAAATTACTACTGTAAGGGATGCGTAACAGTGATGACAAAGCTTCAGTTATTTTCTTCAATTTTCTCCTCTTCACTTTTGCATTCATAAAATCAGGCTGCCCACAGAGTCCTCAGACCAGAGAGCTTGGGGAGATCACCATACTTTAGGAGAAAACTGGTATGCTGAGTGTGAATAAATAATTTAACAGGTGATCCTTAAATAATTCTTATGCTGCTTTCACTGTCTCTCACTGGGGGCACCGGAATATGGTTCAGGAATCAGATTCCCATCAACCAGAGATGCAAAATCAATTGTCAATACCCTACTGTCACCTCAATTAATGCCAGTTATCTCAATAAACTCAGGGACTGAACTCAAGGCATTCCTGTTCGGCATAGCTCAATATTATACAGTGCATTTTTTAAAATATGGGCATTTTATGGCAGATTGGGACAAGTTAGGGTGAACTTATTAAAACTTACAACATTTGAAGAAATAAATGATCCACATTTGATAAGCTACTTGTCTCACATCGGACGATGTAAAAATTTAAAATATAAATTGTCGACATACAAATATTCTCCAATTTTATGGTGCCTATCTTTACCTCAAGACACCTCAACACTCTTTATAGCCAAAGAAGTTTTTTTTTAAGTGTCATCCCTGTTCTAACCCCAGCAGCCAAATTCTGCCAGCAAGGCTCCAGAAACACCAACGTGACAATGACTAGATCATATACAAATGTCCACTCATTAGCTGTGACTTGTCTGAATTTAGTTCAAAGTAACACAGTTTTCAATACTCCTGACTTGGTACTCAGTTTGCTAGCCCTAACTGACAGAGAAATTTATAGAGTGTCAGTTGTTGAATCAGTTTGCATGATTCATAAAATAAAAAGAGCAAATGAATTTACTGACTTAAAAGTCAGTTTCATGTTTTGCAGTTGCTAAGGAGAGGGAGGAAATGGGGAAGGGAGAAACTCCACAGGGGCATAACTTCTTTATATTGTCACATTGTTGCAGTACTTGGCAGATAAATCAAAGAATGACAGTTCAAGGATAATTTATTTTGCTTATAGGAATCTTCTATAAAATGCATTCACCTTCTATTTGAAAAGTAAAACCAAGTCCTATTATCCAAGAGCATCCACATTTGTGAACTAATCTTCAGCATAATTAGGATATAGCCTTGAACAGACCTTTATAATAAGCTTAACTGAGAGTTATCTTACCAGACAAAATGACTAATTGTGCACTGATTTCATTTCAAATGAATAAAGGGGGTATCCAATTAACATTGAAGTCTGTCACATTTGTAGCAGCTAATCGTGTTAGATTGAACATTAAACCTAAAACTTGGATTATTAATTGAAAAAGTTCCTTTGATAATATGAAAGCCAGGGATTTCCAATAGAAGATGAAATTAGTCACAAATGACGCACCAATTCATGTGTAAAGATTTATAGATTAAGCATATTTTCCCAAGGTTGAGTTCTGAAGTAACTATCTCAGGTCACACGCCTGTTGGCACTTTTTACCTGAGAAAGAGTTTGTACAACGGAATATGCAAATGATGATGTCATTATTGTGGCATCAGCAGAATAAACCAAAGGGAAGTATTTAAGGAAGAGGACTTAGACACTTTACTAGAGAGCTATATTCAGTATTCTGTCAATATAAAATGTGAACAAAGCATGTTATAGTACTGAAGGAGGTGAGAGAATCTTACTCTGGGATAAAAACAAACCAAACACATTGGAGACCAAGAATGGTGACAGTCTAGTAAAAAGGAAGCAAGTTTAAAGATGCACATGTAGATATATAACATCAGAGATATGAGGTGATTCAGTGTGCTTATGCGAATAGCAGTGTTAGCATAAAGCTACCAGAATAAAACACTGTCAATGTCTGAAATGCAGTTCTGTTGTATATATTGAAACATAAATTCAACACTCCAGAATTCCAATGGCATTGCAGGTCAAGATTTTCATAGACCTTGCTGACTGATGAATTAAATTCCCACTTCTGCTTTGTTCAGTGTGTGACCCAGTTCACCCTATATGTGCTTGTATCAAAATGTCACGGCATTAAAAACAAAAAATTATGGAAACTTTTAACAGGTCAGGCAGCATCTGTAGTAGATACTTGATCAAGAAAGAGAAAAGAAGCACAAAGTAAAGTAGGTGAATATTATGGTAAAGAATACAAATGGAATGTCCATTGGAATGAAGACCAGAACTTCATCAAGAATTCCTGTAAGAGCCGTGACAGTAAATTATAAAAGTTGTTCAAAAGCAATATTTATGGATGTTGGAAATTTAAAAAAAACAGATTTTGCATCTAAATACAACACTCAATCATACTGCTAGTAGAGGAGTGAGGGATATTAGGTTATAGAAAAGCCACAATACAACTAGGCCCTGAAGATGACTAGCAACAGAATCTGTCATCTCATCAGCTCCATGGTTGACCTGGCCATGTGTGTATCCTGGCAGAATTGCAGAGTTTGATAAGGGTTGGGAATATTTCCATTTTGAGAGACAGTACCATTGTCCATATCCACTTGAGACATGCCTCTGCTACAACACACTCCAACTCCTTGGCCTCTCAATGCCATGACCTCAAATCTGATGACAGCAATGAGATCCATAATGTCTTTCAAAATGATTGCTCTCGATGACTTTCAAACCTGGTGAAACTGGCTATTTCTGTCTGGGACTACAATAAAAGCCCAAACATTTAACTGCCCTTAAAGGTGATAAAAGTGATAGATAATTGGGACAGAGAAGTTCACTCCAGAATACTGTCTAGTTAATGCATACTCAATGGTAGATTACAATGTTGCACAATTATCGCACAAAGCTCTGCATGTGGAGACAATGGATGCCTCAATTTTCACTTCCATTTGCAGTCCACTTTAGGTATGGCACCAGTACCTTAACCAAATGTTGATTCCTAAGGCAATTTTATTTTAAATGCAGGAATACAAACTGGCCCACACAGCAGCTAGTTCCTCCTGTTCCTTTGTCAACTACTGTTTACTTGAATTTATATCTTACTCAACACACTGCCTAATTCAATAAATCCCCTGTGGTGGAAGGATCTGGGCTGTTTATTGTGAGGAATAAAAGCGAGTGCTGGGTGTGATCTAGGAAAGGCTTATGTGAATGCATGTAGCATGTCTGTTTTAGTTTTCTGCAGAGCACCTAGGGATTACAATGCTGTCTTTATATGCAGTCTTTACATATAGCTGCAGTTGGGAGAGTGACAAAGTACTTCAGTATGTCTTGTGGTAAAAGTGATTGAATAAGAATAAAACAAGAAGAAAATCACAAAGTTACTACATTTCCTGATCTGGGGCCTTTATTCCACAACTCCAATTCCCCCACCACCCAATCTTCCCTATCTATGGAAAGAATTTCACTCTTCAATTTGTTTTTCATATATTATTTCATTACTTTAAAAAAAACCAGAGGAGAAGTATATTGTCTTTATGATGAAAAGTTATAATCAACCACCTGGTGACATTAGCATGAAATTAGTTATTTTGGGATGACAGAAGCTGTTGATGTATTAAGACTCATACAGAACATTTCTCTCCCTACTGCCTCAGGACTAACATCACATCACTGTACATTCCTTGCTACTGGATTAGGAGACTGTGATTATTTTTTATAATTGTTTCGGTGAAGTCATTTCTTACTGCATGGCAGTCAGTCTAAATTAAAAGACATTGTTGGTTAATTTATATCTCATCAGCTTTTAATTATATCTTTCAAATCCACTTAACATTATATTGACATTTGTGATCATTTTAAGAGATAAGTTGACATTTATTTAAATTGAGTAACTTCTCTTGATGAGGTTGTGAGGGGATGACTGTTTAAAAAAAGTTTCTAGCTGTCCAAATGTTATTCTCAATCCTCAGGCCTTGAAATATCAAAACTGTCTAAATGTTGATAGTTGATATGCAGCACAGCAGTTTTTGTCAGTCAGTTCCTTTTAAGAAAATTATAACAAAAGAAGATAAAGCCCTTAAGATATGACAAGTTGAGACCGTCTAGAGGAAGCTGTGAAACAAAGAATACAATACTCTGTCCCCATGCTACAGTGAGGTAAAACATGAAGTCAGTCTGTCTTAAATAGTATTGTTCATGAAAAACATAGTGAGTCTATTGAAGGATTCCTCATGGAAAATATGTTATCAGAAAGTGGGAGCTGTTTCATTGTCTAGTTTCACATGTATTTTAATATCAATTCTGTCATGAAATGTGGGCTGATTAAAACAAAACAACAGTGATTTCTGAATAAAATAGGAAATAAAGTGCTGTTTGTTTTGGAGGATGGAGAGTTTCATATCACCATTATTCTTAGTTTAAACTTGTTGACCATTTGTAGATTGTTCCTCCACAAATAATCTTATTTGTCATTTAATGAGGGGATGAACTTTGTAACATAGCTAGTTGCTGTCCCCTGGCATTGCCTGTGAGGTCAACAGTATGGTTCTCATGATTATATGAATAAGCTGGGTTCGCAGTTAAAAACACTGAAAAGTACATCTTGTTGAAAACTAATAGTTGTTGATGTTTCTAACTTATTCGCTTGTAAAGTGTTGGCTTGGCTTGGCTTGGCTCAATGATAGCACCTCAACCTTTGTAAGAAAGTTTTGTGTTTAATTGCTACATAACCTAGGCTGGTACTTCAAAGGAATATTGTGGGAGAACCACATTGCTAGAGTTCTCTAACAGAATTTATTTTGTTTTGGATTAAAATTCACAATGCCTCTCTAAAGTTACAATTTAGGCAAAGTTATTCAAGATACGAGGGCAAATTTTGCAGCAGCCCTTGTTACTGACAGGACCTCAGGTACAACATTTGACTTCTCAAGAGATTGCGATTGTACTGTTTCAGGATTTCCATGGAAAGTTGGTCTCCTGCGAACAGCAAAAGTTATGGAAAAATGTAATAGCAGTGTTCAAAATTATGATTGAGTTGATGGATGAAACTACTGGGTTTTCAGATGGAAGGTCTGGCACAGACTGAATGATTTTTGTTCCTGTTCTTTATCATTCTAAGGTTTCATGTTTAAAATTAGAGAAAATTGTGTCAGTGATTTATATTTCTTTGCAGCCACCATTTTTCACCACCACCCCCACCCCCCCAAGGTATGTGAGCCTCATTGACAAGGCTCTATTTATTTTTGATCTGAACAATTTCAGAGGAGTAATGTGTAGACCAGACAAGAATAGTAATGATTTGGATGGGGTTTTACAAAAATGGATGGTAGTTGTCATAGCTTTACATTCGCGATTTACTAACTGCCACCGTGGGAGTTAAATCCATATCCCAATATCATAAACCTCGGCTCCCAATTACTAGCTCAGTGATAATACCAGGAGAAAGTGAGGACTGCAGATGCTGGAAATCAGAGTCGAACAGTGTGACACTAGAAAAGCACAGTCGATTGGACTGCATCTGAGGAGCAGCAGAATCAATGTTTCGGGCATAAGCCATTGTAACATTCCTGATGAAGGGCTTCTGCCCGAAATGTTGATTCTCCTGCTCCTCAAATTCTACATGACCAGCTGTGCTTTTTCAGCACCATATTTTTCAGTGATATTACCACTATGTTATCATTTCCCCTTATACATAATATCCTGACTGGTTCTGTGCTGCAACCATAACATTCAAAAGCCACTGCATTTAGTTTCCCGGAAGCTCTTGAGCTGAGTTTCCATATTAAACTATAAAATGAGTTAAGAAGCCAAGAATAATCCGTCTCTGACTGATTTGAATGTCTTCATCTCCCCTAGCAATAGCTACAGGCCCGTCTTTCTTCTCAATTTTGGAAACCACTAGAGATCCTAGTGCAATGTAAATGGAGTGGACAACCACTGAGGTGGGCCTCTTACTCTTTCTCTTGATCCTTGCATCTGGGGAACTGATTATTCTGGGAGGCACTGCAGAAAAATAAAGCCCAGATGATTTTTGTTCAAGAGTGGAATGAAGCAGAAAGTTGTGCTATGGAAGAAAATATCTGAAAGTTAACTCTACAGAACAATTTTCATACTTATTCAAATACTAAGTGAAGGCTGTACTGTTTGCCAAAAGCATTATCTTTAAAAAAAATTAAGTTACTTCACATTTGTCTATAAGTTTAACAGTGTAAAATGTAAGCTCAGTCCCTGAGGAAGGTTAATGTTGTTTCAACAGTGACTGAAGTTATTAGCTGACCTTGTAGAGACGAGTCACTTTGATCAGTTGTCTACAAACACAGGACATGTTTTTATACTCCAAACATAATGTTGTTTTAGGAGTCTGGTAAGACGTGACACTAAATGTGCCACTATTATACACCTTTATCTGACACAATAATATCAGCGCATCCTGTGACACAAATAAATAACTCTGCTTTTTACTGCAACGTTTAGAAAATTAGCTTCAGTCGGCTCCTGAGCCTTCACTCCTTGAAGGGCTTTAACAATGTATTTGGTAATTAAACGTAACTGCTCAATTACTCTCGGGCAATTTGGGATAATTTGAGGCTGTAGGTCACTGATGGGAGCACAGGGGAGGCCCCATGACCATGAAGCTTGCTCAGCTCAGAAGAAAGGAGCTGAAAGGAATGAAGGAGTCAGACATTATGCAGCACATTAACTGATAACCCATAGCATTAAGACCTCTTCTCTCAGTGTTCTCTCAGGATCCTGTGACACAGGACAGTAATATAAACTCTTCAACAGATTAAGGTATATATATTGCTCAAAAACAAAATCTATGTTGCCAGATCTGGAAGATGGACTAGAATTGTATTCAACTTCGAGTACCTTCCCTTTTCACACCAAGATCTTGTGTTGTTAGTTGTATTATTTTAGGTGCTATACACATTTTAGAATATGGGAACCCCATCCTCCCCATGGCAATGTTTCAGAGTTGACACCTTTATTGCTTCTTATATGCTAAGTACTCCTCGGGCAGTAGGGACAATAGAAATACTGTCTGGGAATATCTAATTTTCTTCCCATTGATAGCAACCAAAAATAAATATGGTGAATTCAATAAGTGACTTAGAAAGATTTTTGACTTTGTTTTTCCTTTTTTTCCTCTCCATCCAGGCAATATTTAACCCAGGAAGTAAAGAAAAACCTTTACCTCTGTTTATCTCAATTACTTTACAAGGTTTCATCAGCCTTTGAAGCAATAACTACAAAATACAAAGTTAACAATCATGCGACACCAGGTTATAGTCCAACAGGTTTATTTACAAGCATTAACTTTCAGAGTGCTGCTCCTTCATCATTTGGTTATGGAGTATAACATCGTGGGACACAGAATTTATAGCAAAGATTTGCAATGTGGTGTAACTGAAATTATATATTGAAAAAGACCTGGATTGTTTAAGTCTCTCATCTTTTAGAATGGGAATGTTACTTTCATATGTAAATCCCAGAACTTTCTTAAAGTTACATTCTCAAGTGAACTTTAATAGTAGGTGCCATGTTGGCCCAGATAATGCAGTAAAGGTGACGCGCCCTATGTGAGGCTGTCTGTGCCCCAATGTTCAGACTGATTCTAATCTAATAAAGGGATTTACAGAACCTGACATGGATTTAAGCAGTTTTTGAGCAAAATAAAATGTAATTCTGCAAATACAAATTCATCACACAAACTTATATGTGTGCATGTGGGTGCGTGTGTGTGGTGTGGGAAGGATATGAGTGTCTGTGAGAGAGCACGTGAGTGTGTGTATGTGTGTGAGTGTGAGTGTAAAGGGGTATATGTCTGTGAGAGGGTGCTTGTGTGAGCGTGTGAGTGTATGTGTGAGCATATGAGAGGGGTATGCATGAGTGTATGGGTCTGTGGGAGTGTGTGTGTGTGTCTGTAGAAGTATCTGTGTGTGTAGTGCAGTGGTGTCATCTGTAGCATGACATGAACCTAAGGTCCTGGTTGAGGCATCCCCATGGGTACCGAACTTGGCTATCAGCCGCTGCTCGGCCACATTTCATTGTTGGCTGTCCCAACATCTATCTTGGAAGATGGTCACCCGAAGGTCCGAGGTCAAGTGTCCTGCACCGTTGAAGTGTTATCCAACTGGGAGGGAACACTCCTGTCTGTTGATTGTTGTGCAGTGTCCATTCATCTGTTGCCATTGCCTCTGCTCAGTCTCACCAATGTACCATGCTTCAGGGCATCCTTGTTTGCAACATATAAGATAGACAAGTTGGTTGAGTCACATGAGTACCTGCCACGTACATGGTGGGAGCTGTCCCCACGTGTACTGGTGGTATCCGTGTTGAAACTCTGACATGTCTTGCAGCATTTACCATGTCAAGATTGTATGGTGTTGTCCTGAAAGCTGGGCAGTTTGCTGCGAACAATGATCTGTTTGAGGTTTAGTAGCTGTTTAAAAGTGAGAATTGGATGTGGGGAAGGTTTTGGCGAGGTGCTCATCCTCATTGATAATGTGTTACAGACTGCGAAGAATATGGCATAGTTTTCAGCTCCTGGGAAGTACTGGACAACGAAGGATACCCTGTCAGTTGCAGCTCATGTCTGTCTCCTGAGGAGGTCATTATGGTTTCTCACTGTGGCACGTCAGAACTGGTGGTCAATGAGTTGAGGATTGTTCCCCGTTCTTATGAGGGCATCCTTGAATACTTCCAAGTATCCATCATGCTCCCCCTCATCTGAACAGGTGCTGTGTATGTGTAGGGCTTGTCCATAGGGGATAGCTGTTTTAATATGTTTTGGGTGGAAGCTAGAGAAATGTAGTATTATGAGGTTATCTGTGGGTTTGCGGTAGAGTGAGGTGCTAAGGTGCCCATCCTTGATGGAGATGCATGTGTCCAAGAATGTGACAGATAGTAGAGAGTAGTCCATTGATGTGGGATGAAATTTGTTGATATTACTGTGTAACTTTTTCAGTGACTCCTATCCATGGGTCCAGAGGAAGAAAATGTCGTCAATGTACCTGGTGTATAGTGTTGGTTGGAGGTCCTGAGTAGAGAATAAGTCTTGTTCAAACCTGTGCATAAAAATGTTGGCATATTGGGGTGCAAATTTTGTCCCCATGGCTGTTCTGTGTGTCTGGATGAAGAATTGGTTTGCAAAGGTGAAAAGGTTGTGGTCGAGGATAAAGTGGATGAGTTGTAGGACAGTGCTCAGAGATTTACATTGAGCACTGAGGCTGTTGCCGCGATGCCATCATTGTGGGGGATGATAGTGTAGAGTGCTGAAACATCCATTGTGACGAGGAATGTTCCTGGTTCGACTGGTCCATGGGTGCTGAGTTGCTGTAAGAAATCTGTAGTGTCATGGCAGAAGCTGGGGGTCACCTGTACAATGGGTTTCAAGATGCCTTCGACATAGCTAGAGAGGTTCTCACACAGAGTCCCAATGCCTGATATGATAGGATATTCTAATGTATTGTGTATCTTCAGAAGGCAGTAGAAGTTGCCTACGTGAGATATACGTGGGGTGAGGATGTGTAGGGAACTCTGAAGTACTGGAGCCAAAGTCCTGATCAATGTATTTAGTTTATGGGTGTACTCTTTGATTGAATTGGCTAGTAGTTGCCTGTAGTGTTCCTGGTTGTTCAGTTGTCGGTACACTTCCTTGCAGCAATCTGTTCTATTCTGAATGATGATGGCTCCTCCTTTATCTGTCGGTTTGAAGACAATGTTGTAATTGGTTTTAAGAGCATGGATGGCGTTGCTGTGGGTACTGCTGATGAATGTGGCGTTTATATATTTCCTGACGTTTTGAACATGCATGTCAAGCTCAGGGTAGCGGCCCTCCGGTGGGGGTCAAGTTAATTCTTTCTTTGGTTGCTCCTCTACGGTTCCCTGTGATGACTGTTCCGGTTCCTCAGTGGACTTATTGGGGTCACTGCTGGCATCTTGAAAGTGGCAGAAACAAACTATTATTATTGCAGGAGGAAACATCACAGAAGCGCTGCACAGGAGGCTCCCAAGCACTGAGGATGCCACCTAGGCTGGGGACGAAACGTCTGCAACACAAATTCCCAGCTCAGCGAACAGAACCGCAACAACAAGCACCCGAGCTACAAATCTTCTCATAAACTTTGAATCTTGAAAGAATTCCTGGATTTTCATTCATCTGATGAATTCCACTGTGTCTGCTGCAAGACCCATGGGGTCCATTTTGGTGGTGGGGCAGAAATTGACATGCCTGCTAAGAACTTCAATCTCTTCCACTTGAAGGGTGTGCGCTGATAAGTTGACGGTCAATTTCCCCGCGGTGATAACGTTTTTCACCGTGGTGCCAGGGTGGGCTTGGCTAGTGCTGGTGATGATGCCAAATTTCTTGTTTTTGGTGTGCATATAGGTGGTGTAGTTTTGTCGCCTTGCCCGTTTGGCAATGTCCCGTAACTGTACTGCTGTATCCTGAGTGCAGTCTGAGAGTGTGGACGCCATCTTAATTTCAAGGTTGTGGCATCTGCTGTAGAGTTGGTGCACGAGATGATTGAGGAGTTTATGAGAGGTGCGGTGGCAAAGTCTTTACACGTAGCCAGTATTGTAGGTCAACTTGAGTGGGTTCGTGATCCATAATCCTTTTGGGATCTTTCCTGCATTGTCTGAACACTGGGCATAGACAGCCTCACACATGACACCTCCCACCTTCACTGCACTATCTGGGCTAACATAGCACCTATTGTTAAATTCATTTGAGAATGTAACTTTAAGAGAGTTCTGGAATTTACATAAGAAAGAAGTGAAATCAACATGCCCACTCTAAAAGATGGGAGACTTAACAAACAATCCAGGTCTTCTTCAATATATAATTTCAGTTATATCACACTGTAAACTTTTGCTATAAATTCTGTGTCCTACAATGTTTGACTCCAAACCACCTGATGAAGGAGCAGTGCTCCGAAAGCTAGTGCTTCCAATTAAACTGGTGGACTATTATCTGGTGTTGTGTGATTTTTAACTTTGTACACTCAGTCTAACACCAACACCTCCAAATTATAAAATATAAAGAAGAGTCAGGTCATCTTTTAGATGGTTGAAGGATGTGGTTCTTGCTGGGGATGCACAAGGCACTGGAAGTGCTGAGTCAGGCAAGCAGTTTGGCTGTGTTGAAGAAAGGCTAAGAAGATGGAGACAGTAAGGACTGCAGATGATGGAAGTCAGAGACAACAGATCTGAATCTGGAAGAGCACAGCAGGTCAGATTGCACCTGGGGAGCAGGAAAGTCAATGTTTTGGGCCAAAACCCTTCATCAGGACTCAAAGAAGATGATTGTCTCCACAAAAATCTGTAAGAGCTTTCACTGAGATGTATTAGGGCAGGATTTTTGCAACTGAGAAAAAGTCCTCACATCAGGATTGAATTTTGGATAGCCTCATCTGCAAACATTATTATTTAGCTGGTGGGAGAACAGGCCAATAGAAAGTTCCAGCATGTCAAAGAGAGGCAACAACAAATTTGAGAAGCTGTTGACATCCTTCATACAGTTGGTGCACAGAGGGAATTGGGAAGAGTGCTAACAAGAGATCTGTGCGAGAATGACAGATTACCTGTAAGGTTGTCTTCACAGTTTTAAGATCTCAGTTGAAATATTACTGCAGGGTGGCATATGCCCTTCAAAAGCTCAAATACCAACATGCCATTCAGAGTGCCCATTTCATTCAAAGGAATAAAAAAAAGGAGAGCAACCTGTACTCACAACAGCTACTGACACCTGGAGAGCACAATTTCAAAGTATCTGGAAACTTTCTTACAAATAAATATAGTTGTACTGGAATTCTCAGTGGGTGATTGTGTTTTGCTAATGCCAAATTGCTAGGTTTAACAGCCTCAATTGCTTGTCCATGTCTACCCTGTTTACTCTCGGTTCTGCTGAGACATTTGTTACGTAGCAGGAGGTTATCTAATTCCCACTCTGTTGTATTCCCCTGCCATTTTGACTCACCATCTCCCTATGGCTGATTAACTTTGAGGTTAGAATTTTTCTGAGAATAATTTAGCCATCATTTTTAAGATCACTTAGTGATTGGGGCAAGAATGATGAGTTCTTTATTTATTTTTGTATGATAACACAAAATAATCTAGATTTAATTGAGTGAGTCTGATTGTAATTACTCTGTATATTCAATAAAGTAACTTAATGATTTAGATCTGACCAAGTCCACCACTAGAGAAATTGAGAAAATGTACAAAAGATAGCATCAGGTCACAAAGCAGTTCCATTTTTCACCTGTTACAGTATTATTCATTTGGGTATAGATCAGTGTGAGTGAACTGTCATCAAAGAAAGATGCCCAAAGTCTCAGAGGAATGATCGATACCACTGAACTAAAATCTATTGCAGAGCCGAGTTTGTAGCAGGTTAAATAGGTTGTGTTGAGTTCACAGCTGCAAATGAGTTCACGTTAACAGTAGACTCGACGTGGTCTATAGAAAGTACAAGCTTAATGAGTCACCAAATTTCTCAATTAATACTAATCTGTGTTCTAATCTGCTTTATGTACTTAGCCCAGTTTGTTTACATTCTTCATCAGAAGATTGAGTGTAGGAGTTGGGAGGTCATGTTGTGGCTGCAGAGGACATTGATTAGGGCACTTTTGGAAAATTGTGTGCAATTCTAGTCTCCCTCCTATCAGAAGGATGTTGTGAAACTTGAAAGGGTTCAGAAAAGATTTACAAAGATGTTGCCAAGGTTGGAGGATGTGTGCTTTAGGGAGATGCTGAATAGGCTAGGGTTGTTTTCCCTGGAGCATCGGAGGCTGAGGGGTGACCTTATTGAGGTTTATAAAATCACGAGGGGCAGGGAAAGGGTAAATAGGCAAGGTCTTTTCCCTAGTACGGGGGAATCCAGAACTGGAGAGCATAGAAAATTGAAAAGCCACCTAAGGGGTAACTTTTTCTTGCAGAGAGTAGTGCATGTATGGAATGAGTTGGCAGAGGAAATGACGGAGGCTGGTACAATTACAGCGTTTAAAAGTCATCTGAACGAGTATACGAATAGGAACGATTTAGAGGGACATGGGCTAAATGCTGGCAAATGGGATTAGATTAGGTTAAGATATCGGGTTGGTATAGATGAGTTGGACTGAAGGGTCTGTTTCTGTGCTGTACATCTCTATGACTCTCTGACTGTATGAGATGTCCCACAAATGTCAAGACCAGCACTGAAATCTGATGCAGGGCTGGATAAAATCTTTATACCTGGACAGTTTAAAAGATACTGAATTTTATTCCATTTAATGCTGGTCAATAATGCTGTTCTTGGCTTATGATTGTTAGTATTGCATCAAGAGGTGAAAGATATATGCAGCTTTAGAAATGAAACATTTTTTCTTCAACATAATATCTGACAAGCAGATCTTTGTAGATATCTAATCCTCAATAACACAATAAGGTGATGATAGAGAAATGTATGGAACAAAATAAAATTCTTTCTTCGAGACAGACAATAATTACAAAGGAATTAGGTTGTGTTTGTAGTTAAATACAGATTTGCTGCTGCATGTCCTGAAGGCATAATTCCATGATATGAAAATTACTGTTAAGAACATAAGGAATAGGAATCTATCATATGGCCCGCAAACCTATCATGCCATTCAATAAAAAAGTGGCTGATCTTCTGCATTAATTTCAGCCTGTCAAGAGCATACAATGAAAGTGTTTAGTATTTTAATAGAGATGTACTCCTTTTTCTTTTAGATTGATTTGAGAGTTTCATAGGATCACATAGAACAGAAGAGGATCTTAGCCCATCGTGTCTCTACCAATAAAAAAACTCTAAATCTACACAAGTCCCACCTTCCAGTGGTTGTCCCAGAGCCTTGAATGTTATAGCATTTCAAATGCTCATCCAAGTACTTTTCAAAAGTTGAGATTTCCTGCCTCTTACTCACCTGGGTAGTGCATTCCAGATTCCTACCACCCTCTGGGTGAAAATCCTTTTCCACAATCCCCTTAAGCTCTTGCCTTTCACCTTAAAATTATGCCCTCTTGTTATTGACCTTTCAACTAAGGGGAACAGCTGTTTTCTATTCACCTTGTCCATAACCCTTGTACTCTTATGCATCTCCATCAGGTCTCCTCTCAGACTCGTCTGCTCTAAAGGAGATCATGAATTTTTGAATGATAAGATTACCTGCAGTAATGTTTAGCTTTTTACATTTGTAAGTTTGCCATAAATTTAACATACCTCATCCTCCAACTTCAAGTATATTATACTATTAAATTAATTGCTTCAGTGCTATAACAGAGATGGTGAATTAGATACACACAGATTTCATAAGGGAAGGTTTTCTCTGTATTTTCCTTTGGAAAGCAAATCTTAGATAATGTGACTGAATGTGCTAGAAATGCTGAACAAGTGAAATCTCCTCCCTATTCTTGAGAAGATGGAAGTGTGACATTCTCAACTTCATTCCTCCCACACATTAATGGCATGAAAAGATATGAAATGTGACATGAAATTTTAAAACAAGATTAACAAATGATTTCAAAGAGATAGGAGGAGATTATTAAATCCCCAACAATTTTGTCTTTTATTTTGATAGCTCTCACTCAATCTTCTCACCATCTTCCTAGCCATTCTTCCAACCGAGAAAACAGACAAAGTTGTCTCAAGGACATTAATGACTGCAGATGCTGGAAACCAGATTCTGGATTAGTGGTGCTGGAAGAGCACAGCAGTTCAGGCAGCATCCAAAGTGCAGCGAAATCGACGTTTCAGGCAAAAGCCCTTCATCAGGAATAAAAGCAGTGAGCCTGAAGCATGGACAGATAAGCTAGAGGAGGGTGGGGAGGGGGAGAAAGTAGCATTGAGTACAATGGGTGAGTGGGGGAGGGGATGAAGGCGATAGGTCAGGGAGGAGAGGGTGGAGTGGATAGGTGGAAAAGGAGCTAGGCAGGTCGGACAAGTCCGGACAAGTCATGGGGATAGTGCTGAGCTGGAAGTTTGGAACTCGGGTGAGGTGGGGGAAGGGGAAATGAGGAAACTGTTGAAGTCCACATTGATGCCCTGGGGTTGAAGTGTTCCGAGGTGGAAGATGAGGCGTTCTTCCTCCAAGCGTCTGGTGGTAAGGGAGCGGTGGTGAAGGAGGTCCAGGACCTCCATGTCCTCGGCAGAGTGGGAGGAGGAGTTGAAATGTTGGGCCATGGGGCGGTGTGGTCGATTGGTGTGGGTGTTCCGGAGATGTTCCCTAAAGCGCTCTGCTAGGAGGCGCCCAGTCTCCCCAATGTAGAGGAGACCACATCGGGAGCAACGGATACAATAAATGATATTAGTGGATGTGCAGGTAAAACTTTGATGGATGTGGAAGGCTCCTTTAGGGCCTTGGATAGAGGTAAGGGAGGAGGTGTGAGCACAGGTTTTACAGCTCCTGCGGTGGCAGTGGAAAGTGCCAGTATGGGAGGGTGGGTTGTAGGGGGGCGTGGACCTGACCAGGTATTCACGGAGGGAACGGTCTTTGCAGAAGACGGAAAGGGGTGGGGAGGGAAATATATCCCTGGTGGTGGGGTCTTTTTGGAGGTGGCGGAAATGTCGGCGGATGATTTGGTTTATGCAAAGGTTTGTAGGTTGGAAGGTGAGCACCAGGGGTGTTCTGTCCTTGTTACGGTTGGAGGGATGGGGTCTGGGTGCGGAGGTGCTGGATGTGGACAAGGTACGTTGGAGGGCATCTTTAACTATGTGGGAAGGGAAATTGCAGTCTCTAAAGAAGGAGGCCATTTGGTGTGTTTCCTCATTTTCCCTTCCCCCACCTCACCCTAGCTCCAAACTTCCAGCTCAGCACTGTCCCCATGACTTGTCCGGACTTGTCTGACCTGCCTAGCTCCTTTTCCACCTATCCACTCCACCCTCTCCTCCCTGACCTATCACCTTCATCCTCTCCCCCACTCACCCATTGTACTCTATGGTACTTTCTCCCCACCCCCACGCTCCTCTAGCTTATCTCTCCACGCTACAGGCTCACTGCCTTTATTCCTGATGAAGGGCTTTTGCCCGAAACGTCGATTTTGCAGCACTTGGATGCTGCCTGAACTGCTGTGCTCCTCCAGCACCACTAATCCAGAATCAAGGACATTAATACTGCCTGACTCAATGACCAACTCTGATAATTTATTCCACAGGTTGAATACCCTTTCCAAATCTTGAATTCCTGATTCAGACTGTAACTCAGATAGTTGAACTCTCTTTAAGTTTGGTTCATTGATTTGTGACCTGCACCATTTCAAAAACAACCAACCTAACATTATTGACTTATAGGCTTCAATTTTCTGACCAAATAAAATGTAGACACTTATGTTTGGAACAGTTCTTTGCATGAAATTCTAGGCTGGGAGTTTTCCCACTTGGAATAATGCCCTCATGGGCCCCAGCTATGCCTGTCTCTTCGTAGGATATGTGGAACAGTCCATCTTCCGCAACTACACTGGCCCCACCCCCCACCTTTTCCTCCGCTACATCGATGACTGTATCGACGCTGCCTCGTGCTCCCACGAGGAGGTTGAACAGTTCATCAACTTTACTAACACCTTCCATCCCGACCTCAAATTCACCTGGACTGTCTCAGACTCCTCCCTCCCCTTCCTAGACCTTTCCATTTCGATCTCGGGCGACCGACTCAACACAGACATCTACTATAAACCGACTGACTCCCACAGCTACCTGGACTACACCTCCTCCCACCATGCCCCCTGTAAAAACTCCATTCCATATTCCTAATTCCTTCGTCTCCGCCACATCTGCTCCCAGGAGGACCAGTTCCAACACCGCACAGCCCAGATGGCCTCCTTCTTCAAGGACCGCTGATTCCCCCCAGACGTGATCGACGATGCCCTCCACCGCATCTCCTCCACTTCCCGCTCCTCCGCCCTTGAGCCCCGCTTCTCCAACCACCACCAAGGCAGAACCCCACTGGTTCTCACCTACCACTCCACCAACCTCTGTATACAACGTGTCATCCGCCATCATTTCCGCCAACTCCAAACGGACCCCACCACCAGGGATATATTTCCCTTCCCTCCCCTATCAGCGTTCCGCAAAGACCACTCCCTTCGTGACTCCCTCGTCAGGTCCACACCCCCCACCAACCCAACCTCCACTCCCGGCACCTTCCCCTGCAACCGCAGGAAATGTAAAACTTGCGCCCACACCTCCTCCCTCACTTCCCTCCAAGGCCCCAAGGGATCCTTCCATATCCGCCACAAGTTCACCTGTACCTCCACACACATCATCTATTGCATCCGCAGCACCCGATGTGGCCTCCTCTATATTGGAGAGACGGGCCGCTTACTGGCGGAATGCGTCAGAGAACACCTCAGGGACGCCCAGACCAACCAACCCAACCACCCCGTGGCTCAACACTTTAACTCTCCCTCCCACTTCACTGAGGACATGCAGGTCCTCGGACTCCTCCACCGGCAGAACATAACAACACGACGGTTGGAGGAGGAGCGCCTCATCTTCCACCTGGGAACCCTCCAACCACAAGGAATAAACTCAGATTTCTCCAGTTTCCTCATTTCCCCTCCCCCCACCTTGTCTCAGTCAGTTCCCTCAACTCAGCACCGCCCTCCTAACCTGCAATCTTCTTCCTGACCTCTCCGCCCCCACCCCACTCTGGCCTATCACCCTCACCTTGACCTCCTTCCACCTATCACATCTCCATCACCCCTCCCCCAAGTCCCTCCTCCCTACCTTTTATCTTAGCCTGCTTGGCACACTCTCCTCATTTCTGATGAAGGGCTTATGCCCGAAACGTCGAATTTCCTATTCCTTGGATGTTGCCTAACCTGCTGTGCTTTAACCAGCAACACATTTTCAGCTGTGATCTCCAGAATCTGCAGACCTCATTTTTTACCCATAATCTAGTCAACCCAGGATTCCCCACAGTCAGCAGCGGAGTGGATTGGTGTTGAAATCACATCCCTTTTTCTTCACACTAGCTACCATATTCCAAGATCTTTATAAGAAGAACTTATTCTCTGAGGATTATCCTTTTCGCAGCAGAGAGCGGCGGGAGCTGGCGGAAGTTCAGGTGGAGCGCAAAGCCGGTCAGGAAGGTAAGTGATTGCTATTAGAGTGCGTATGTTCTAAACCCCAGGTCCTACAAAGTAGGGTCTCCCTCCTCTAACCTAAATTAAGAGTCCACAGACTTGCCACAAAAAGAGGGTCTAAGGAAGTTTGGATCGAAGATTGAGGCTTTAGCTCAGGAGTCTTTGACAAGGAGGTTGAATGAAGTGATTACGCCACAGTTGAAGACGGTGAAGACATGACTGCCCAGCTGGCTCAGTGCGCTACGTGCTTGATGTGGGAGGTCAACGACTCTGGTGTGTCTGGCTCGTATGTGTGGAAAGTGTGTGCACATTCAGATATTGACTGAGCATATTGCAGCACTGATGAAAGAACTCGAGGACCTTAGGCTCATCCGAGAGAACGAGATCTTTCTGGACAAGACCTTCAGTGAGGTTATTACACCAATCATGCCAGAAGAGAGCAGAAGAGAGCAGACGATGAAGAAGGCAGAGAGGAGACAGGTGCAAGAGACCCCGGGAGAAGTACCTGTCAGGAACAAGTTGAAGCTTTTGGAAACAGTAGAGACTGATGACACTGCCAGTTCGCAAGACGGCCAGGTCTGTCAATCAAAAGTTGGCACAGAGGCAGAGCGGAAGAGTCGGACATCGCACAGAGCCGTGGGAAGAGGGGACTCCATCGTGAGAGGAACTGACTGGGGTTTTTGTGGCAGCAGACGGGATTTAAGGATGGTGTGTTGCCTTCCTGGTGCCAGGGTGAAAGACATCGCGGACAGAGTGCGGGAAATCCTCAAGGACGAGGGTGAAGAGCCAGAGGTGGTCGTACATGTTGGCACAAATGATGTCGGGAAGAAGCAGAGGAACATACTCCAGCGGGACTTCGGAGAACTAAGAAGAGGGCTGAAAAGCAGGACGTCCAAAGTGGTTATCTCCGGTTTGCTTCCAGTTCCTCGGGCTGGTGTGGCCAGAAACAGGGAGGTAATGGACTTGAACGTGTGGTTGGGGAACTGGTGCAGGAAGCAAGGATTTAAGTTCTTGGATCACTGGGATATATTTTGTGGTCAGCATAAATTCTACAAGAGAGACGGTTTGTACCTTAATAGGTTAGGGACCAGCATCTGGCAGGCAGGTTTTCTACTGCAACACCGCTACATTGAAACTAAGTAGTGGGGGGGGGCGGTGGGGAGAGGGAGGGAGGGGACAAACTGGATGTTTAAAAAGGAAATTGAAGGGAAAGTTAGAACAAGAGAATTCAAAAAAGACAACTGTATCAATGAGGCAGAAAATTCGGAAAGGGATCATGCTGTAAGGTTGAGTGAAATAGGGGTTGATGGGAAGGGTGAGAGCAGTAACAAATTAAAAATACTATATATGAATGCACGAAGCATTAGACATAAGATGGATGGGTTTGAGGCTCTTTTGGAAATTGGCGGATACGATATTGTGGGGATAACTGAGACGTGGCTTCAAGTGGACAGGGCCTGGGAAATGAATATTCAAGGCTACACGTGCTATTGTGAGGACAGACTGATGGGCAGAGGGGGTGGGGTGGCCTTGTTGGTAAGGGAGGATATTCAGTCCCTTGCACGGGGGGACATAGAGTCAGGGGATGTAGAGTCAGTGTGGATAGAGCTGCGAAATACTAAGGGTAAAAAGATCCTCTTGGGAGCATCTACAGGCCCCCAAACAGTAGTCTGGATGTTGGATATAAGATGAATCAGGAGCTGAAGTTGGCCTATGGTAAAGATGTTACTACAGTTGTTATGGGGGATTTTAACATGCCGGTAGACTGGGAGAATCAGGATGGTATTGGACCTCAAGAAAGAGACTTTGTGGAGTGCCTCAGAGATGGATTCTTAGAGCAGCTGGTGCTGGAGCTGACCAGGGAGAAGGCAATCCCGGATCTGTTGTGTAACGAACCAGAATTGGTCAGAGACCTCGAAGTGAAGGAACCATTGGAAAGTAGTGACCATAATACATTAAGCTTCAATTTGCAATTTGACAGGGAGAGGGTACAGTCGGAAGTGACAGTACTTCTGTTGAATGAAGGGTACTATAGAGCTATGAGGGAGAAGCTGGCCAAAGTTCAATGGTGCAATACCTTAGCAGGGATTACCGTGGAGGAACAATGGCGGATATTTCTGTGTACAATGCAGAAGTTGCAGGATCAGTTCATTCCTAAAAGGAAGAAAGATCTCAGGAGGAGGCATAGGCAGCCGTGGCTGACGAGGGAAGTTAAGAAACATATAAAGTTAAAAGAAAAAAAGTATAACATAGCAAAGATAAGTGGGAAAACTGAGGACTGGGAAGCTTTTAAAGAGCAACAGAGGATTACTAAGAAGGAAATACGTAGAGGAAAAATGAGGTACGAAGGTAAACTGGCCAATAATATAAAGGAGGATAGTAAAAGTTTTTTTAAGTATGTGCAAGGCAAAAATGGTTAGGACTAAAATTGGGCCCTTGAAGACAGAAACAGGGGAATACATTACGGGCAACAAAGAAATGGCAGAAGAATTAAATGGGTACGTCAGATCTGTGCTCACTGGGGAAGACACAAGCAATCTCCCTGAGGTAACAGTGGCTGAAGGACCTGAACTTAAGGGAATCTATATTTGCCAGGATTTGGTGTTGGAGAGACTGTTAGGTCTGAAGGTTGATAAGTCTCCGAGGCCTGATGTTCTACATCCCAGAGTACTGAAGGAGGTGGCTCGGGAAATCGTGGATGCGTTGGTGATTATTTTCCAGAGTTCGATAGATTCAGGGTCAGTTCCTGAGGATTGGAGGGTGGCTAATGTTATACCACTTTTTAAGAAAGGTGGGAGAGAGAAAGCAGGAAATTATAGACCAGTTAGTCTGACCTCAGTGGTGGGAAAGATGCTGGAGTCTGTTATAAAGGATGAAATTACAGTATACCTGGATAGTAGTAACAGGATAGGACAGAGTCAGCATGGATTTATGAAGGGGAAATCATGCTTGACTAATCTTCTTGAATTTTTTGAGGATGTAACTCTGAAGATGGACAAGGGAGATCTAGTAGATGTAGTGTACCTGGACTTTCAGAAAGCTTTTAATAAAGTCCCACACAGGAGGTTAGTGAGTAAAATTAGGGTGCATGGTATTGGGGGCAAAGTACTAACTTGGATTGAAAATTGATTGGCTGATAGGAAACAAAGGGTAGTGATAAACGGTTCCATTTTGGAATGGCAGGCAGTGACCAGTGGGGTACCACAGGAATCCGTGCTGGGACTGCAGCTTTTTACAATATATGTTACTGATATAGAAGATGGTATCAGCAATAACATTAGCAAATTTGCTGATGATACAAAGCTGGGTGGCAGGGTGAAATGTGATGAGGATGTTAGGAGATTACAGGGTGACATGGACAAGTTAGGTGAGTGGGCAGATGCATGGCAGATGCAGTTTAATGTGGATAAATGTATGGTTATCCACTTTGGTGGCAAGAACAGGAAGGCAAATTACTACCTCAATGGAATCAATTTAGGTAAAGGGGCAGTATAAAGAGATCTGGGTGTTCTTGTACACCAGTCAATGAAGGCAAGCATGCAGGTACAGCAGGTAGTGAAGAAGGCTAATAGCATGCTGGCCTTCATCACAAGAGGAATTGAATATAGAAGCAAAGAGGTGCTTCTGCAGCTGTGCAGGGCCCTGGTGAGACCACACCTGGAGTACTGTGTGCAGTTCTGGTCTCCAAATTTAAGGAAAGACATTCTGGCTATTGAAGGAGTGCAGCGTAGGTTCACGAGGTCAATTCCTGGAATGGCGGGATTACCTTACACTGAAAGAATGAAGCAACTGGGCTTGTATACCCTTGAGTAAAAAATGAGGTCTGCAGATGCTGGAGATCACAGCTGCAAATGTGTTGCTGGTCAAAGCACAGCAGGCCAGGCAGCCTCTCAGGAATAGAGAATTTGACGTTTCGAGCATAAGATTCCTGATGAAGGGCTTATGCTCGAAACGTCGAATTCTCTATTCCCGAGATGCTGCCTGGCCTGCTGTGCTTTGACCAGCAACACATTTGTATACCCTTGAGTTTAGAAGACTAAGAGGGGATCTGATTGAGACATTAAAGATTATGAAAGGATTGGACACTCTGGCAGTAGGAAACATGTTTCCGCTGATGGGTGAGTGCCGAACCAGAGGACAGAGCTTAAAAATACGGGGTAGACCATTTAGGAGATTAGGAGAAACATCTTCACCCAGAGAGTGGTGGCTGTGTGGAATGCTCTGCCCCAGAGGGCAGTGGAGGCCCAGTCTCTGGATTCATTTAAGAAAGAGTTGGATAGAGCTCTCAAAGAGAGTGGAATCAAGGGTTATGGAGATAAGGCAGGAAGAGGACACTAATTAGGAATGATCAGCCATGACCATATTGAATGGCGGTGCAGGTTCGAAGGGCTGAATGGCCTGCTCCTGCACCTATTGTCTATTGATTGTATGACATTGGATGGTTCTGCCTCAGAAAGTGTTGGAATCGGGGTTTTTGAACCTTCTTAAGAATGAGGAGGATAGATTCTTATTAGATGAGGTATCAAAGATTATTGGGGATGGATAGGAATGTGGAACATGGATTGGAAACAGGTGGACCTCATTGACTATGAGGTCCTTGAAAGGGTTTGTTAACCTGGGCCAATCAGGAGGCAGTGGCTGACCAATATTAACAGGGAATTTTCTTTACTGTGTCTGACACCTGCACATACATAACATGGGTGCTGGGGAAAAATAAGCACTACTGCTGTTAGACGGGGGAGAAAGGGAAGAAAAATAAATTAACAGGGACTTTAGAATCACCTCATTTCAGGGGACTGGCTTTGAGCTGGCTGACCAGCCACAGACAGCATCCTGTGCATAAGTAAATAAAGGGTGACTTGGTGATGGCTCACCAGCCTCTGTGCAATTATTTCAAATTTGCAACACAAACAGGTCAGCCATGACCTTATTAATTATTGAGGAGTCTTGAGGGGCTGAATGGTTGTCTTCTGCTCTTGTTTTACTCATTCAGATGTTTGTAATTGCCCTGAAGAAGGTGATGGGAGCTGCCATCTTTAACTGCAGCATTCCATGTGATATATTACATACATTCCGTAGTGCATTGCCATTAGGGAACAAATTGTATAATTGTGACCTGATAAGGAACTGATAAATTTCCAAGTCAGGATGGTGAGTCGTTTGGAGGGGAACTTGAACATTGTGGTACTCCCATCTGCCTGCTGAAGTTGTTTTTCTAAATGGTTGGAGTATGGGTTGTGCTGTCTGAAGAATTTTGGTGAATCTTTGTACTGCATTTTGTAGATGGTATTCAGCTCCTGTAAGGCATTGCTTTGAGGCCACTCGATATTAAAATGCTGGGACATCAATAAGTTAAATGAAGGGGGAAAAAAGCAGAAAAGCAAATTATGTTTGAAATGCTCAAGTCAAGTGAGAGAGAAGCAGAGTTAATGTTTCCAGTTCAGTGACCTTTTATCATAACTGGAAAATTTTGGGAATGTAATAGGTTTTTAACCTCCATTGAGGCAAGTAAAATGGAAAACGGTGGAAATGTAATGAAAACAGTTGTAGGATTCATTTCAGCTTTTTCTGAGAATTAGTTGACAACCTGACCTGGAGAATAGAGAAAAATGTCATCGGGGAGAAGAATTGAAGATAGATTATAAGCAGCTGAGGGATGGGTTGAACTTTGAAACAAAGTTGATAACATTTGAGTCCACCCTACACACCCCCACCACACCCCCGCCCCCACCCCCCAACCACCATCACCAAGGATCTGAGGAAAAAATATAATCAGGTCTGAGTGGGATGAAAGCAAATATACAAAGCATTCTAAACACTGAAATCAAGGATTTCTAGCTGAGTGCCTAATTTACAAGAATTATGTGCTGTTTGAATTTTAGGAACTATTATATGAAGGAATGAAAAGACAAATACAATACTCAGCATAGAGTCATGAGATGTAGAAAATTATAATCATGGAAATGAAGTTCAGATCTATTTCCATTTTAATAATGGAAGGGTCTGTCAAATGATTTAAGTGTTTAAGTTATGGAGCAGTTTTAAAGGATAAATAATTCTATTGGCAGTGGGAATGAGGGGAGAGGCCAACTGAAATTGCTCATGCTGAAGGTTGGAGTGTGACATGTTTTGCTGTGGACAATGAGTAAGCCAGTGACTTGGATAAATAGTTGAATCAGAAGATGGTGCAAGGTTGTGGACAGCTTGAGAGCAGTCAGACTAATTTTGGATTGCTTAACTGACATGCCAGCACAGACATGTTAAATCAAATGATTTTTGTCTTTAGTTTAAAAGTCAATGGGTTTGGAACATGTTGTAATAACTTCTGATGATTCTTATGTTATTTACAGCAATGACAATTTAAGTACATATTAAAATTCCAGCCAGTAAGAAAGAACTTCCATTGACATACTCTTGTACATTCTCAGTATGTCCCAAAGGAACAGAAAAGGTCACTGTTTTCTCTCCTGACAGATGCTGCCAGACCTGCTGAGTTTCTCCAGCATTTTCTATTTTTGTTTGATTGATTTCAAGCATCTGCAGTTTCTTTCTTAAAAATAAACATCTATACCATTTTGGTGGGTTTGATTTAAGGGTTAATGTTGGCTTGCATGCTGGAGGAATTTCCAGCTCAGCTTGTGAAACGTCCACGAGATTTTCCATATCTATTCAATAATTTAGCTTCACAGCTACAAAGTGGCACAGGTCTCTCTTGATATTGTAGTGAAGTGTCACGTCAAATTACATCATATAGTGGGGCTTCAACTTACAACCTTTGTGATTCTGTAACACTCTTGTTACAGAACTGTTCAACCAAGAGATTATTTGCCAGGCTTTGAAGTGGAGGCAACAATATTTTCAGCAATTAACATAGTTGAATACTATAGGCAAGGTTTTCAATATGAAGTTATTATGTTACTGACAGAAGTCATGGAATTTGTGCTGGGGCTCCATGTTTTCCTTTGGGAAGTAAAGGCGATACCTATATGTCTTTATATAGTAACATTAAGTTTCTCACTAATGTTCCATTTTCTTATTACACAGTGAAACAATATTCACTATAAACACTTCAATAAATCATAATACTTAATTAATATCAACAACAGAACATCAAGCTCCCATTTCTGTTTTGATATGAAGTTGAAGTTGGAAACTGTTCCTTTCAACCTTGCCACTTCGGAGTGGAAAATCCAAGCCTACATTTCCTTTCAGAGTCTCGTCTGCTGATCTCTCTTCCTCTACTGTAAATGATTGCACAAAAACCGTAACATCAGAATCAAAACAAATGAGATATCTTGAATCAGAGCTTCCCATAACTGGAACATGAATCACCTTTATTTGATCAGCAAGTGGAATTTTCCAGAAATGTCAGTAAGTGATCGTGGTCAGGTTCCAGTGACTCTCACAGGGTTCAGTACCAATGTATTTTAATCTGAAATCAAGAGCTAGGCTCAAATCAAATTTGGGGTGCAGTGTTGTCCCTCACTCTCAATGGTAGGTTTGGAGGCAATGGATTATTTAATCAGGCAGGAAGCTGATGGGTTGGGACTACACCACAATCCTGCCGCAACTCTAAGTCAGTGTTGTGAAGAGCTGTGGACAGTCACCTCCCCCCCACCACCCGCCCCCCCCCCCCCCCCCCCCCAGTAATTGAGGCCTTGAACTGGGAACTTAAGGCCTTGTGGGGATGATAACAAGCAAACCAAGTGGGATTGCATGTGGGGTCTGGGAGGGGGGAATGGGGGAATTCATGGTTCTGATGCCTTAGGTTGCAAGTTTCTTCCTTTGCTCTTCCAACTGAATTTACCCCCTTCGCCAGCAGTGACCCTTACCGGAATACAAACAGAGATAACTTTTTTTTCAAATTAACATAGAGTGGCATTTTACAGACATTTTCAATTAAATTAAGCAAGTAGCAAACATCTTGATAAGTGTCCATGTCTGGGGAATTATAAAACATTCTTCTGTTCTCAATGTGACAGGCCAGTTATTTAAGTGGCAGAGCTGCAGTCAGTTATTTTTCCAGGAGTACAAACTACCAACATGTCTCTGTCTGATACAGGAGCGTGTGGTAGTGTTTGCGAATGTGAACAGATGGCTTGCTCCACTCTGTTGACATGGCTGATAGTGATTTTGTGGCAGCCTTTTCAAATAGCCTTTTTTGAAGTGTTGAAACAGAATGATCTTTGGACAGACTTTTTCTGAAGGCTACTATACTGTGTAAACATTTCAGAACAAGCCCCCTCAAACTCTGTAGTAGACAAAGTCTGCTATTGTGCCTGTGTACCATTGCTGTTCACATAAGTCAGGACATAGATATTTTACAATCCCTGTAGAGACCAATAACATGTAAAATAAATTCATGCTTGCAATAAATAGAATGACTACAGTGTGGAAGCAGACCTTTCAGCCATGTAGTCCACAATTATCTGAAGAGGATCCCACCCAGACCCATACCCCTACCTTTTCCCTGTATTTCCCATGCTAATCCATTTAATCTTTGGACTGTAGGAGGAAACCAGAGCACCCGGAGGAAACCTGTGCAGACATGGTGAGATTGTGCGAATTTACACAGACAGTTGCCTGAAGGTGGAACTGAACCTGGGCTCCTGATGCTGTGAGGCAGTAGTGCCATAGTGCTGCCCATATGGCTAAAAGGATTACAGAAGATGATTTCAAAGTTTAAGACTTCTACTATAACACACAAACTAGAAACAGCATTGACTAAATGCTGTTTTAATAGGCAGCTTGTACTCTAATGACAGAAAAAAGTACTCATTGAACATTTGCTGGATGTCTTGAAACCCATAGAAGTACATAATTCCCAGGACCTGATCAGGTGTACTCTAGAACTCTGGGAAGCTAGGGAAGTGATTGCTGGGCCTCTTACTGAAATATTTGTATCATCGATAGTCACAGGTGTGGTGCCGGAAGACTGGAGATTGGCTAATGTGGTGCCACTGTTTAAGAAAGTTGGTAAGGACAAGCCAGGGAACTATAGACCAGTGAGCCTGATGTTGGTGGTGGACAAGTTGTTGGAGCGAATCCTGATGGACAGGATGTACGTGTATGTGGAAAGGGAAGGACTGATTAGGGATAGTCAACATGGCTTTGTGCATGGGAAATCATGTCTCACAAACTTGATTGAGATTTTTGAAGAAGTAACAAAGAGGATTGATGAGGGCAGAGCGGTGGATGTGATCTGTATGGATTCAGTAAGGCATTCGACAAGACTACCTCATGGGAGACTGGTTAGCAAGGTTATATCTCATGGAATACAGAGAGAACTAGCCATTTGGATACAGAACTGGCTCAAAGGTAGAAGACAGAAGGTGGTGATGGAGGGTTACCTTTTAAACTGGAGGCCTGTAACCAGTGGAGTGACACAAGGATCGAGGTTGGGTCCACTACTTTTCATCATTTATATAAATGATTTGGATGCGAGCATAAGAGGTATAGTTAGTGAGTTTGCAGATGACACCAAAATTGGAGGTGTAGCGGACAGCAAAGAGGGTTACCTGAGATTACAACAGAAGCTTGATCAGTTGGGCCAGTGGGCTGAGAAGTGGCAAATGGAGTTTAATTTATATAAATGTGAGGTGCTGCATTTTGGGAAAGCAAATCTTAGCAGGACTTATACACTTAATGTTAAGGTACTAGAGAGTGTTGCTGAACAAAGAGACCTTGAAGTGCAGGTTCATAGCTGCTTGAAAGTGGAGACGCAGGTAGATAGGATAGTGAAGAAGGCATTTAGTATGCTTTCCTTTATTGGTCAGAGTACTGAATACAGGAGTTTGGAGGTCATGTTGCGGCTGTACAGGACATTGGTTGGACCACTGTTGGAATATTGCATGCGATTCTGGTCTCCAACTTATCAGAAAGATGTTGTGAAACTTGAAAGGGTTCAGAAAAGATTTACAAGGATGTTGCCAAGGTTGGAGGATTTGAGCTATAGGGAGAGGCTGAACAGGTTGGGGCTGTTTTCCCTCGGAAGCTGAGGCGTGACCTTATCGAGGTTTACAAAATCATGAGGGGCATGGATAGGATAAATAAACAAAGCCTTTTCCCTGGGTCGGGGAGTCCAGAACTAGAGAGCATAGGTTTAGGGTGAGAGGGGAAAGATATAAAAGAGACTTAAGGTTAAATTTTTTCATGTAGAGGGTTGTACATGTATGGAATGTGTTGCCAGAGGAAGTGGTGGAGGCTAGTACAATTGCAACATTTAAGAGGCATCTGGAAGGGTATATGAATAGGAAGGGTTTGGAGGGATATGGGCTGGGTGCTGGCAGGTGGGACTAGATTGGTTTGAGATATCTAGTCGGCATGGACGAGTTGGACCGAAGGATCTGTTTCCATGCTGTACATCTCTATGACTCTGCAATGTGAATCACTTGAGATTCAAAGAATATTCTCTGTTGGACAGGTCAAGTTAAAAGACAGGGTTGGCACCAGTTATAAGAACTGGACAGTCCCAAACTGTACAATTTTAGGATCAATTTTCTCAGGTTGTATTAACACATATTAATAGTACATAGTATTCCCTTTTTTAAAGGACACATTCATACTGTTCCAAATCATGAGTGCACTGAAAACGTATGCTTTTATTTTCCTGTAACAAAAACTATGACTGAAGGATTTGTGTTTAATCTGTTCTCATAATTATCAACTGAGTAAGTAAGTAATCTTATATTGACTAAAAACCAGGCTTGTGGTCGACATCATTTACTGTAATCTTTGCAGTGCTCTTGTTTTGCAAGATTAACATTTTAACCCTTTGAATAAATCATTCCTCAGACGGGCTTTCTGCATTCATGTTCAAAATTGCCAAAGGAACAGTTGATTCACTCCAAGAATATCTGACGCAATGCCCCTTTCAAATAATTCTTGCTGTTCTATTTTTAAAGTCCAGTTGGTCCTTATCTCCTGAGCTACCATTTCTACAGCTGCCTTCTCAGGTACAAAGGTTTCTACTCGTACATCAGTGAACAATCGCTCTGAACTGACTTGATACACTCTCAACAGAAGTAACCTTTGGGAATAAGTAATTCCATCCACCAGTGTTAATTAATTTTTAATATATTGTAAACCATGTCCTCTCTATATTGCTGCTCTGTTTAACAATTTGCATTTAGAGGTAAAACTTTCCATTTATCCTCTGAGAATAGGAATTGACAGAGTACATGCTGTACAGAATCATTTATATTAATTCTAATATTAGTAACTGTTTATTAATCTAATGTTTGCTATAGTTCCATACTTTATGTTCAACAAATTAGAACTTCTGTTATCCCACTGGAGATAGTATTTAAAATGTAGGTTGCGGCTGAGCCCAATTTCCACGGAAACCTACTTGACAGTAACGGATTAAATAGATTTATTATGAACAAGGAAAGATGCTTCTAAGTTGTCATTCTTGTGTTCAGTTTCCCCTGTTGCCTCATAACTCCTTGGTACCACAACCTCTTCCAGTTTACGAGTTCTCGGCTCCTTCTAGCCCTGGGCCAATTGAGCGTGCCCAATTTTCATCATTTCATCAGTGGTAGCTGTGTCCATGGCTTTTTTATGCACACGAATACCTAAAGTCCTAGTCCTTGAGGCTCTTAGCTCTGAAATTACTACCCCAACTCTCACTACTTATTTCTCCTCTTGAAGAAACTATTTAAAAGTTCTATCTTCACCAAAAGCTTTTGGTCATCTTTTCAAATATCTCTTTATCTGACTTTTTTTTTTCCTGCTGACAGTCTTGCAAACAACCTTGGGATGTTTTATTATGTTAAAGGTACCCAATGAATACAAGTTGCTGTCAGCTGCCTAGCATAAATTCTAAAAATATAAAGGAGATGTTGCTATTGTCAGGTTGTTTGTCACAAACCAGTTAAAGGAGGTTCACCAACTGAACACTATATTTTGAATTTGGAGATTACAGATGTGCAGCAGAAGTGTTGCAAAGCCAATTTATAATGATACGTCTCACTCCTGATGTTTATGCATTCACCCCTGTGTATTTGACATGAGTGGTAACTTATTGTCATATTTTCAAGTGTCAAAACCAAAATTGTTGAGAGAAGTACAAAAGCATACAATATTTCTGTGTAAGGAATACACTTTATTTAACATTGAGCAAGCTCAACAATCAGAGTGCCCCAATTCCCCAAAATACATTCAGGCATATTACTGAATATAGCAGTTGAATCAGCCAGGGTAATTGCCAAAAGAGGGGAAATTAGGATCAATTCTGCAAAATGCAATGTAGCCCATTTTTGAGCTAAGTATGACTAGTACACCATCAGTTGTGATCGAAATCAATTTCTTGATTAGAATGGATTTTGAAAGCATGTACATTTTAATTCATTGTGTTGTTTTTAGGAGTTCATGATAACAGTTTGCTGGTTCATGATTTTTTGCAAGTTCTTGGTAACCTGTTCAGTTTGTTAAGTGGTAGTTCAGATATGATACACGAGTTAATTAAGTGAAGAAAATATACAACCATGACAACAATAAATGTTGGAAATCACAGCGGGTCAGGCGGCATCTGTGGAGAGAGAGCAAGCTAATATTTCGACTCTTCATCAGAGCTGAAGTGAAATATTGGGGGGGGTCATCATTTATGCTATAGTTTGGGGGTGGAGTGGGTGTAGGGTGCTGATGGAGAAAAGATTTGGTAGTTCAGATTAATTGATCAGAACGTGAGAATGGCAGAACAATGGTGCATCTAACTGCCAGACATGAAAGAGAAGACTGTCCCACTGTGATAGGGCGAGTGGAGAGAGGACATGATAACAAACTAAGAGGGAAGAAATAGGAGCTGGTCCGCAATTTAAAGAGGTTGAACTCAATATTAAGTCCAGAAGGCTGTAAAGTGCCTAGTCTAAAGATGAGATATTGTTCCTCCAGTTTGCACTTTGATTCACTGGAACACTGCAGCGTGCTGAAGACAGACATGTGGACATGTGAGCAGGATGCTGTGTTAAAATGACTGGCTATGGGAAGATTGGGGTCCTCCTTGCACGTGCTCAATTGACAGCTGAATTCTTCATGCGTGGATAATAGGTGCCAGTTGAACCTCTTTAATAGGCTAGGTGTTTAGTTTCTCCGATGTACAGTAAGCCACATTGGCTGCTGTGTATACAATCCCCTGTGTTATGTACTATAATGTACTGGCTTCACTCATCAACATCTAGTATATTTTTATCCTGTAATGATAGACAATTTGGACCAAACTGAAACATTGATGAAATAAGCTGGCAAAGCTTTTTAAGACAGGTACTTTTTTTAATTATGCAGCTTTCAGGAGCGGAAGTCATGCGGCAGCATAATGTGCGCGAGGTGAGGGGACACATGCGATCAAAGAGAACAACTATCAGTGATTCTGAGAAGAGGCTTGGTTTTGCACAGACATTGCATGAAAGGAACTGTGGACAAGCTACATAATATTGTTGACGTTGTTTCAGAGACTATGAGAAAGACCCAGCTGTTGGGTCTCACTCCTTTGAAATTCTTTGCTATTTTCCTATCAGATTCATATGACAAACCCAATGAGACATGAAGGATGGCATTGATGTTGTGGCATCATAGATGACTTTACTTGCATTGGTGTTAAAATTACAAGAAGCAGAATCTGTGAACAAAATCGGAGATGTGTAATCCAGGATAACTCCCACTCTACCCTGACATGATTTCAATAAATGTTTAATCTCCTGGTCTCTGATATCCTTGCTATTACCTGCAACATAAAGAAGAGTCTTTGGCAAAACCTTTTAGCCAGGTGTTCTCAAGAAACTTGAAATGCCAACTGGGTGATGACGTTACCTCAGGACTGTCCTTGTTCCATTTCAGCAGCTGGATCAAAACACACTGCAGTACTGTTAGGAACACTGACATTGTGCTGTCAAAATACAACAAGGTACAACAGGAGGGAAGTGGATCAGCTCATGACCTGAGTGTTAATATTCTCTCTGCTGCTGTTGAAATTTAAGGAACAATATTAATAATTAATTGCAGACTTCTTTTTCCTGGGTGTGTGCCCAAGTGGAACAAATAGCATTGAATTGATTAGAAGCAGCTAGCATCAGAACGTTCGATGATTCAGAACAAAGACCAACAAGAGAACCCAACTATTTAATGGAGGAAAATTGTTCCAATCTATTTCCTATTATTTGTTGAGTGCAGCTTAGTCAGTGGGTCTGGGCATGTACCCAGGAAAATCACCACCTGCTTCCTCCTATGGTTCCACATAAAAGGTACAAGCTAAGTGCATAGAACAGAGCTAATTTTAAACACATATTCTTGTTTTCCATTGTATGAATATTTGGACAACATATTCCAGATAGGACTGCTTGGTTTAATAAAAATAATTGTTTTTCTCAAGCATGCACAGGATGTGGGCTTTGCTGGCCAGACCAGTTTTTTACAAATTATTTATGGGATATGGGCATTTCTGGCTGGGTCAGCATTTGTTACCAACCCCGAGTAATAATTGAAGATTGTGATGGGCTGCCTTCATTAACCACTGCGGTCCATTTGCTGTGGTACCCCCACAAGACCATTAGGATAGAGTTACAGGATGTTGACATAGTGACACTGAGGGAACAGTAATATAATTCCCAGTCTGGACGGTGAGTTGCTTGAAGGGAACTTGCAGTCAGTGGTGTTCCCAACCCTAACTTGCTGTGGAAAAGGTGGTGGCGAGCTGCCTTTTTGAACCACTGCAGTCTTTGAGACGTCAGGACGTACAGAGTGCCGTTAGGAGGAGAGTTCAAAGATTTTGTGCAGCAGTAGTGAAAGAGTTGTAGCATACTTTCAAGTCAGAATGATGAGAGGCTTTGGGAGAATCTTACAGATGGTGCTATTGATCAACTGCCCTTGATCCTTTAGATGGTACAAGCTGAGAGTTTGGATCATGCTGCTGATGGAGACATGGTTAGTTCCTGCAGTGCATCTTACAGAAAGGGCTGAACAGTTTTAGTTAGAAGTTTCTTTTATTATAAATAAAACCTCAATAGAAAGCTGCAGACCAGAGGTTTAGCAGATGTACTCTAGACAGGATAAAGAATGAATCAAACAAATTATCAGAACAAGACCAGGAACAGCAGGGATTAGGTTATGGAAACATAAGTCATAACTAGCAAGATATGGGAGGTCTTGCATGATTGAGAAGAATGCCTGGACTAGGTGTGCAAGGGAAACAAGTAACTGAAGCCATGGCCATCTGTTTAACACGTGTATAAGCCGTAGAATTGAGTGACGGTATGGGTACATGTCAACAGACGTATATAAGGATTGAATAGTTGTATTTTTTATAGAGTAGTCTTAGACTGCCCAATGCAGGCTTTCCCTGCACACAGAGATTAGGAGAAAGTGAGGACTGCTGATGCTGGAGATCAGAGTCGAAAAGTGTAGCACTGGGAAAGCACAGCAGGTCAGGCAGCATCCGAGGAGCAGGAGAGTGAACGTTTTGGGCTTATGCCCTTCATCAGCAGTAAGGAGAAAGGGGGGAGGGAGAAGGGGCTGAGTGATAAATAGGAGGATGAGGGTAGGACTCAGGAAGGTAGCTGGGAAAGTGATAGGTAGATGCAGTTGGGCAGTGATGGTGATAGTTCAGAGAAAAGGGTGGAGTGGATAGGTGGGAAAACAATTTGACAGGTAGGACAGTTCAAGAGGACAGTGCCAAAATGAAGGGTTAGATCTGTGATGAGGAGAGGAGATGAGGAAATTGGTGAAATCAACGTTGATGCCGTATGTTTGGATGGTCCCAAGGCAGAAGATGAAGCATTCTTCCTTCAGGCATCGGGTGGCTTGGATTTGGTGGTGGAGGAGGCCCAGAATGTGCATGTCCTTGGTGGAGTGGGAGGGATTTTTGAAGTGGTCGGCCACAGGGTAGTGGTGTTGTTTAGTGCATGTGTCCCAGAGATGTTCCCCGAAATGTTTTGGTCTCCCTGCATACAGTTGAATAATCAATTGTAACTTGTACATAGGTCTTGATGGTTTGTCAAGTTTCACCACAATAATGGTACACATTGCTGCCACTGTGTGCAGGCAGTGAAGGGAATGAATCTAGAAGGTGCTGGGGGGTTCCGATGAAGTAGACTGCTTTCTCTTGGATCGCGACAAATTACTTGAGTGTTGTTGAAACTGCACTCATCCAAGAAAGTGGAGGCCATTCCATCACACTCCTGACTTATGCCTTGTTGATGAGAGAAAGGTATTGTGGAGTCACAAGATGAGTTAGTGATATAGTGAATTAGTGAGTTAGTGAATTAGTGACCACAGGATTGGTGGTACTATTGCTAAACTATTAATCCAGAGACCCAGCTAATGTTCTGGGGACCTGGGTTCAAATCCTACCATGGTGGATGTGGAATTTGAATTCAATAATAAACTGGAACTAAGAGTCTAATGATGACGATGAAACCATTGTTGATGATCAGGAAAAAAACATGTTTTTCACTTGTGTCCTTTTAGGGAAGGAATCCTCATCTGGTCTAGCCTACATGTGAGTCCAGACCCACAGCAATGTGGTTGACTCTTAACTGTCCTCTGGCTAATTAGAGTTGGACAATAAGAGTGTGCCTAACCAGTGATGCTCACATCCCATGGATGAATAAAAGAAAGGATTTCAATTCTCTGACCTGCTCTTAAAGTCCTAGTTTGTACTGGCCAGTCCAGTTCAAATTCTGGTCAGTGCTAACCTTTAGTATGCTAATACTGGGGGATTGAGCAATGGTAATATTATTAAACATCAAGAGTGTTTTTAGAATAATGCTTGTTGGAGATATCATTGCTTTGTACTTGTATAGTTTCGTGTGTTACTTGCCACTCATGAGAAAAAGTCGAGAGACACAGTCTGACTTCCAAGAACCACAGCCATCTTCCTTTGTGCCAGATAGTGCTTCCAACTAGCAGGGAGTTTTTCCCCTGATTCCCTTTGACTCCAATTTTGCTACGGCTCTTTGATACTATATTCAATCAAACACTACCTTTAATGTTAATGTACTCACTCTCATGTTTAGCTCTGAAGTACAGCTCTTTTGTATATATTTGTATCAAGCTGTATTGAGGTTAGGAGCTGAATGGTTCTGGTGGATTCCAAATTGACCATCAGTGAGTAGATTATTCCATTACAAGTACCATTTGAAAGCACTATTAATTATTTCTTCCATCACTTTGTTGATATTTGAATGTAGGTAATTGACCAGGTTGGATTTGTCCTGTTTTTTTAGTGTACAGGATCTGTCTGGGTAATTATTCACATTCTCGGGTAGATGCCAATGTTGTAGCTATCCTGAAACAGCTTGGATAGTGGCATGGCTAGGTCTGGAGCAAAAGTATTCAGTATTGTACTGGAATGTTATCAGAACCAGAGTCTTTGCAATATCCAGTGCCTTCAGGTTGTCTCTAATTTACCATTCCAGTATGCTGGGAAACACAGAATGAGGCATATTGAATAATCAAAATTTTCAATACATGCTTTTGTTGTGTTAATATTCTATTGACCTATTAGCCTATTATGTTTACAAATAAATACAACCTGTACCAAGTTTGTCTTTGTATTATTAATCTGGAAATTAGTTAACCCACTCTGTGCCCATTATGAGACTATTAGTTACAGCCACACCCTTGTAATTAACCTGCACTTCATTTCCTGACTCTTTCATATTCTATTTTAATGTTGCAGCATGGGGCATTCACTATAGCACACATTTGTTGCAACACACAGACCTCCAGGATCATTGGTATAATCTTAGACATGTACGATCTTTACATTGTCATGATATTTAACTGTTTTGAACTAAATATAAATATTTAACAAGGCACACAGATTAAACAGACAAATCAAGGCCCATTTCAGTCATTACTACCTGAGAATGATAAGGTGTTATCAAGAAAATGCGAATGTGCCGGGTGGAGGAGGGGAGAGGAAACCACCAGAGTAATTACAGCTGGAGGAGCAAACACTTCAAAGGACATAATATTTGGCTCAGCAGTGAAATACTGCTGTATCCATGAGTTAAAGCAAATGATCGTCCAGGAAATGTGTCTACGTTTGCTGCAAATAAATCACACAAATTTTTTTGTAGCTTTTTAAAGCATGCGGTTCAAAGGTTGAGTCACATCAGCTGAAATTAAGACCCATGACAAAACAATGAAAATAAAAGCTGTCAGTTTACATTTGTAAAGTATCTGGCTGTTGATACGAATTAATGTTTTTATTTTTTAATCAACCTGTTCACGTATGTTACTCTATACCTCTGGAGCAGGTGGGATTTGAACCCATGACTTGGAGGTAAGGACGTTACCACTGCACCACATGAACCTATGAATTAACTCTAATCCTTAGTTGATGAAATCAGGTGGGCAGGCTCATTTGGATTTACCTGTTTCTAAACTGCAGTGTTTCCAGGCATCCCAACTTTAACCTGTGTATCTGAGGAGTTCCAAGGGACAGTGTAAAATGCCAGTGAGGCTGCCTTTAAATATTCATGTCAGATCACAGTGACATAACTGGGGCCTGACTAAGGTGCAGAGGAAGCCCAAAAATCATTTTCAAACTTTTTTTTCAGGATTGGAGAGGGAAGAATATTTAACAAGACCTGCTCTGTGTTCTGTTCCTAAAGATACACACATAGATAAACATCAATTATGCCCGGAGGACCATCAATTCAGTGAAAGATGCTCTTTGGTCTGCCTGAAACTCCTTGGTCTTCCAGAACAAGGAGCTGACCCTGGCTGAGTGGGGCTGACTGGCACATTCCATGGTCCTGGATTAGTGGTGCTGGAAGAGCACAGGCAGCATCCGAGGAGCAATAAAATCGACGTTTCGGGCAAAAGCCCTTTGTCAGGAATACAAGCAGAGAGCCTGAAGGGTGGAGAGATAAGTGAGAGGAGGGTGGGGTGGGGACAAAGTAGCATAGAGTAGAATAGGTGAGTGGGGGAGGGGGTAAAGGTGATAGGTCGGGGGCAGGGGAGGGTGGAGTGGATAGGTGGAAAAGAAGACAGGCAGGTAGGACAAGTCAGGACAAGTCGTGGGGACAGTGCTGAGCTGGAAGTTTGGAACTGGGGTGAGGTGGGGAAGGGGAAATGAGGAAAATGTTGAAGTCCACATTGATGCCCTGGGGTTGAAGTGTTCCGAGGCGGAAGATCAGGCGTTCTTTCTGCAGGCGTCTGGTAGTGAGGGAGCGGCGGTGAAGGAGGCCCAGGACCTCCATGTGCTCAGCAGAGTGGGAGGGAGAGTTGAAATGTTGGGCCACAGGGCGGTGTGGTTGATTGGAGCTTGTGTCCCGGAGATGTTCCCTAAAGCGCTCTGCTAGGGGACGTCCAGTCTCCCCAATGTAGAGGAGACCACATCGGGAGCAACGGATACAATAAATTATATTGGTGGATGTGCAGGGAAAACTTTGATGGATGTGGAAGGCTCCTTTAGGGCCTTGGATAGAGGTGAGGGAGGAGGTGTGGGCGCAGGTTTTGCAATTCCTGCAGTGGCAGGGGAAGGTGCCCGGATGGGAGGGTGGGTTGTTGGGGGGCGTAGACCTGGCCAGGTAGTCACAGAGGGAACGGTCTTTACGGAAGGCAGAAAGGGGTGGGGAGGGAAATATATCCCTGGTGGTGGGGTCTGTTTGAAGGTGGCGGAAATGTCGGTGGATGATTTGGTTTTTGCGAAGGTTGGTGGGGTGGAAGGTGAGCACCAGGGGCGTTCTGTCCTTGTTATGGTTGGAGGGTTGGGGTCTGAGGGCAAAGGTGCGGGATGTGGACGAGATGCGTTGGAGGGCATCTTTAACCACGTGGGAAGGGAAATTGCGATCTCTAAAGAAGGAGGCCATCTGGTGTGTTCGGTGGTGGAACTGGTCCTCCTGGGAGCAGATACGGCGGAGGTGGAGGAATTGGGAATATGGGATGGCATTTTTGCAGGAGGTAGGGTGGGAAGAGGTGTAATCCAGGTAGCTGTGGGAGTTGGTAGGTTTGTAAAAAATGTCGGTATCAAGTCAGTCGTCATTAATGGAGATGGAGCGGTCCAGGAAGGGGAGGAAGGTGTCAGAGATGGTCCAGGTAAATTTAAGGTCAGGGTGGAATGTGTTGGTGAAATTGATGAATTGCTCAACCTCCTCGTGGGAGCACAAGGTGGCGCCAATGCAGTCATCAATGTAGCGGAGGAAGAGGTGGGGAGTGGTGCCGGTGTAATTACGGAAGATCAACTGTTCTACGTAGCCAACAAAGAGACAGGTATAGCTAGGGCCCATACGGGTGCCCATTGCTACCCCTTTGGTCTGGAGGAAGTGGGAGGATTCGAAGGAGAAATTGTTAAGGGTGAGAACCAGTTCGGACAAACGAATGAGAGTATCGGTGGAAAGGTACTGTTGGGGACGTCAGGAGAGGAAGAAAAGGAGGGCTTGGAGGCCCTGGTCATGGCAGATGGAGGTGTAGAGGGATTGGATATCCATGGTGAAGATGAGGCATTGGGTGCCGGGGAAACGGAAGTCTTGGAGGAGATGGAGGACGTGGGTGGTGTTTCGAACGTATGTGGGGAGTTCCTGGACTAGGGGGAATAGGACAGTGTCGAGGTAGGTAGAAATGAGTTCAGTGGGGCAGGAGCATGCTGAGACAATGGGTCGGCCAGGGTGGTCAGACTTGTGGATCTTGGGAAGGAGGTAGAACCGGGCAGTGTGGGGTTCCCAGACTATGAGGTTGGAAGCTGTGGGTGGGAGATCTCCTGAGCTGATGAGGTTCTGTATAGTCTGGGAGATGATGTTTTGGTAATGGGGGGTGGGATCATGGCTGCAAATGTGTTGCTGGTCAAAGCACAGCAGGTTAGGCAGCATCTCAGGAATAGAGAATTCGACGTTTCGAGCATAAGCCCTTCATCAGGAATAAGAGAGAGAGAGCCAAGCAGGCTGAGATAAAAGGTAGGGAGGAGGGACTAGGGGGAGGGGCGATGGAGGTGGGATAGGTGGAAGGAGGTAGTCTGTTTGAGAACGTGGAAGAGCTTCTGTGCAGAGGAGATGACCTGGGGGGTGCAGTGAGAGAGGGACTCACTGAAATCCTTGTAGAGGGAGGAAGAGAGCTTCTTCAAGGAAGGCATCCTTGTAAGAGGATTCGCAGTAGGTTAAAATCTTCGAGTAAAAAATGAGGTCTGCAGATGCTGGAGATCACAGCTGCAAATGTGTTGCTGGTCAAAGCACAGCAGGTTAGGCAGCATCTCAGGAATAGAGAATTCGACGTTTCGAGCATAAGCCCTTCATCAGGAATAAGAGAGAGAGAGCCAAGCAGGCTGAGATAAAAGGTAGGGAGGAGGGACTAGGGGGAGGGGCGATGGAGGTGGGATAGGTGGAAGGAGGTAGTCTGTTTGAGAACGTGGCTGAAGAGCTTCTGTGCAGAGGAGATGACCTGGGGGGTGCAGTGAGAGAGGGACTCACTGAAGGGTAGAGGAGGCGGTAGGAAGACGTGTCCTCAAGTTGGCGTTTGGCTTCAGCGGTGTAGAGGTCAGTGCGCCAGACTACCATTGCGCTCTCTTTATCTGCTGGCTTGATGGTGAGGTCAGGATTGGAGCGCTGCGCGTTGTGAGGGTGAGAGACTGGAGTGCGGAAGGGAGGTAGACAGGTTGAGGCGCTTAATGTCCCGGCGGCAGTTGGAAATGAAGAGGTCGAGGGCAGGTAAAAGGCCAGCGCGGGGTGTCCAGGTGGATGCAGTGTGTTGGAGGTGGGCGAAGGGGTCCTTGGAAGGTGGGCGGGAGTCCTGATTGTGAAAGTAAGCTCGGAGGCGGAGGCAGCGGAAGAATTATTTGACGTCACAGCGTGTATTACATTCATTGATGCGTGGACGGAGGTGGATGAAGGTGAATCCTTTGCTGAGGACTGATCGTTCGTCCTCAGTGAGGGGAAGGTCTGGAGGGATGGTGAAAACTCAGCAGGGCTGGGAGCTGGGATCTGGTGTGGTTGTGGAGCTGGGAGTGGGGGTGGAGCCTGTAACTGAGTGGGTGTGATGGTCGAGGGAATGGGGGTGGAGTCATGAGCATGGGTAGTGTTCCCCTCAGGATTCTGGGGGGGAGGGGCGGGATGGTGACAGTGGGATCTGTGGGGGGCATGTCAGCAGAATGCAGGTGAGTGGCGATGGTGGGGACGAAAGTGGTGGCGGGGGCAGAAGTCACTGAGTGTGTGACATCAGCAATGATGTGAGGGGTGGAAGTGATGCCAAGTGTGGTGCATGAGGAATTGTGAGGGGCAGAAGTGGCTGTGGGAGTGGCCATGATGGGGGCGGAAGTGACATCATCAATCAGCTTAGGGATGGTAGCTGCAGCAGCCGCATGGCTACTGGTGTCCAAGTAGTTCCAGAGGCCAGAGGAATCTATGGGAATGTTTGAGGAGTGCTCGTTATGGAGGTGGGTAGATAAAAGTTTGTTGTACTTACAGTTTTTGATGTTTGAGATGGAGTTGAAATACTGTTTGTTGAGAGTATGAATTTTCCTGAGGATGTAGTACAGAGTGGGTCCTTTGCAATTCTGAGAGAGTGTGGCCCTCAGCTGAGGTAGGGCTGACTGTAGACAGGTTAGGTGCCGGCGCATTGCTGTGAGCGTGGAGCAGACGATCTTGAAGGAGAACCGTTGCTGGTGTTTTTGAATCTGTAGTCTGTAGTGTTTGTCCTGTTCGGGTCCGAACTCTGCTGGTTTAAAGGTGGTCCAGAGTCTGTGTGGGATGAGTTGGTTACGGAGGCGGGCACTGAGGAAGCAAATGTGGCTGTGGTACCGAGTTTGTTTCAGGACATGGTTGAAGAACTTCAGGGCAGAGGAAATGACCTGGGAGTTGCAGTGGGAGAGGGACTCCCTGAGATTCTTGTAGAGAGAGGAGGAAAACTTCTTCAAGGCAGGATCCTTGCAAGAGGATTCGCAGTAGGGTTAAAATCTGGCACATTCCATGGTCCAAAACTACATGCTGAGGGATGTACTAAAGCTTGAGGCAGCTGCCGCCAAGGGACAGTGGGGAAAGACCACCATCTGAGGTCTTCCTGCTGAAGGTAAATGGGGGTCATTCAGTTATTGGGTGCTCCTAGTGCCTCACATATATGTAAGTATTGGTATTGCATGTGTAAGAAAGGTAGTAGTGTGCAGTAGTGGTGTGGCGCACCGAACTCTACACCACTGAAGCCAGGTGACAATTCGCAGACACCTCCTCATACTGCCCCCTTGATCATGATCTCACCTCCCATCACCAAACCATCCACAATCTCATCATCTCGGGGATCTCCCATCCATAGCCTCCAACCTCATTGTCTGTGATCCTTGCACCACCTGATTCTACCTCCTACCGAAGATTCACAAACCTGACTGCCCCAGTCGACGCATTGTCTCAGCCTCTGCCTCATCACTTCCTACCTTGACACAGTCCTGTCTACCTTTAGTCCAGGAACTCCCCACCTACATTTATGACACCACCCATGCCCTTCACCTCCTCCAAGATTTTAATTTTCCTGGCCCCCAACGCATCATCTTCAACATGGACATCCAGTTGTACACATCAATCCATCATGATGAAGGTCTCCAAGCCCGTTGTTTCTTCCTTTCACGCTGTCCCAAGCAGTACCCTTCCACTGACACACTCATCGACCTGGCTGAACTGGTCCTCACCCTCAACAATTTCTCTTTCCAGTTCTCCCATTTCCTCCAAACCATAGGGGTAGCCATGGACACCTACATGGGACCTAGCTATGCCTGCCTGTTTGTTGGGTGCATGGAACAGTCCACCTTCTGCAGCGACATGACACCATCCCTCATCTGTTCCTCCGCTACATCGATGACTGTATCAGTGCCACCTCGTGCTCCCATGAGGAGGTGGAACAGTTCATCAACTATACCAACACCCATACTTCAAATTCACCTGGACCATCTCTGACACCTCCCTCCCCTTCCTGGTCCTCTCCATCACCATCTCTGGTGATTGACTAACTACAGACATCTATTACAAGCCACCTTGTAATAGACTCCCACAACTACCTAGATGACACATCCTCCCACTCTACCTCCTGTAAAAACACCATCCCTTATTCCTAATTCCTCCATCTCCACCGCATCTGTTCCCAGGATAATCAATTCCACCTCAGAAAGGATGGCCTCCTCCTTCCAAGATCGCAACTTCCCTTCCCACGTGGCTGATGATGTTCTCCAGCACATCTCCTCCAGTCACGCACCACCGCTCTTGAACACCCCCCACCTATCCCGGTCCTCACCTTCCACCCACCAACCTCCACATACATTGCACTATCCTCTGCCACTTCTGCCACCTCCAAATGGACCCCACCACCAAAGATATATTTCCTTCCCCACCCTATCAGCGTTCCTGAGAGTCCATTCACTCCACGACTCCCTCGTCAGGTCCACAACCCCCACCAGCCCACATCCCACTCCTGGCACCTTTCCCTGGCACCATAGGAAATGCAAAGTCTATGCCCACACCCCTCCCCTCCCCTCCACCAAGACCCAAAGGGATCCTTCCACATCCATCAGAAATTTACCTGTACCTCTACCAATGTGATCTACTGTATCCGTTCCACCCAATGTGGTCTCCTCTATATCAGGGAGACAGGACACCTTCTTGCGAATCGCTTCAGAGAACATCTCTGGGACACCTGCACCCACCAACCCCACCGCCCTGTGGCTGAACACTTCAACTCCCTCTCCCACTCAGTCAAGGACATGTAGGTCCTGGGCCTCCTCCACCACCAAATCATTATCACCCGATGCCTGAAGGAAGAACACTTCATATTCCGCCTTGGGACCCTCCAAGCACATGGGATAAATGTGGATTTCAACAGCTTACACATTTCCCCATCCCCCACATTATCCCAATCCCAAGCCTCCAACTCAGCACCGCCCTCCTGACCTGTCCATCACTCTCCCCTCTCACTTATCACCTTCTCCCTTACCTTCATCCACCTATTGTTTCCCCCCAATCCGACCCTCCTCCTATTTATCTCTCAGCCCCCAGCCCAAAAGCCTCATTCCTGATGGAGGGATTATGCCTGAAACGTCGATTCACCTGCTCCTCGGATGCTGCCTGACACGCTGTGCTTTCCCAGCAACACATTTCGACTCTGATCTCCAGCATCTGCAGACCTCACTTTCTCCCTGTGTAAGGGAGGCCTTTGGTTTTTTGAGTAGAGTCAAAATCCAATGTTTGTTTCTTTACTTGATATGCAACTGTACAGAACTGAACTGCTTTTGCGACAATGTATATATACAAAGAGTTTTTTTGATAAATAACGTATTTTTTTGAAATAAAAGAAATTTAACATGAAGACCCCAGTCATTCCCCTCTGACTGCACTTTTCCTCCATTTCCAACATCTCCGACCTTGAACTCCACTCCTCTAATTGTAACAAGGATAGAAGTCCCCAGTCTTCACCTTCCACCCCACTAATCTCCGGATACAGTGCACTATCCTCCACCATTTCAGTCATATACAGTCAGACCCCAACACCAGAGATATATTTCCCTTCCCACCCCTATCAGCATTCCGCAGAGACTATTCCCTCCATGATTCCCTTGTTAGGTTCACACCCCTTGCTAACAAACCCACCCACCCCACCCCACTCCTGGCACCTTCCCTTGCTGCCACAAAAGGTGTAAAACCTGCCCTCACACCTCCCCCCCTCACCTCTGTCCAAGGCCCCAAAGGATTCTTCCACATCTGGTAGAGATTTTCTTGCACATCTAAACACCTTATCTACTGTGTCTGTTGCTTTCAGTGTGATGTGGTCTCCTCTACAGTGAGAAAGACAGGTCGCCAACTCGCAGAATGTTTCACAGAACATCTCTGGGACACATGCACTAAACAACCCCACCACCCTGTGGCCGACCACTTCAATTTCCACCACCTCCTCCAACACAGCTTACCTTCCCCTCTGATCTATCACCATCACCACCCCTCCACTCGCATCTACCTATTGCCTTCCCAGCTACCTTCCCCTTGCCCGACCCCCACCCTGCTATTTATATCTCAGCCCCCTTCCTCCAACCCAGATTCCTGATGAAAGGCTTATGCCTGAAACATCGATTCTCCTGCTCCTTGGATGCTGCCTGACACGCTGTGCTTTTCCAGCGCCACACATTTCAACTCTGATCTCCAGCATTTGCAGTCCTCATTTTCTTCCAACCCACTTTATCTGCTGAGCGACTTGCTCCGGAGCCCAAATAGCAGATGAGGTTTTGGAATTAAAACTCCTGGACCTTTGATGTCAAAGTTCGGATGATATAATGTCCAAGTGACTTCTGCTTTGTGTTTAAAAAAGAAGCCTAACCACAAAGTACAAGGTGCTCTCACAATTTTAATTCTTTTCTTCCCTTCACTATTCAGGTTTGACCTCTGATAAAGAATTAGCTTAGTGGACATCAGCAGTACTTTGGTACCTCAACCTATTATGCAACATTTATGTGTGGCTCAACACAGTCAATACAGAATTCATCCAACTCACCTCAAACCCATCCTCTCTCCATACCCACACACCCACACACATTCAGTCATGATCCACTGTTTTCAAATCCTGGAAGGCTTAAGTTCTTGATCTAATTTGATGTCTAACAAGATCAAGTAACTCAAGCACCTACAGCCAAACAGATCTGGCACTCGGATCAAAAATGTTTCATTCATGTCCAAGACAGAAAATCACAATCTGCCACCCCTGCCTCAGAGACATGGTAAAAGAAAATCAATCGAGATGAAATTAGCCAGCATTCAGAAAATGTTTTTAGCAGCTGTTTACTGCAGCAGTGAATGCTGCAGTTAATTTGCATCCAAACCTGAATCATAGTGTCTGCCATATTCCAGGAGCAGAAATGCCCCAGTAAACCTTGCACCTATTAGAATCATAGAGACATAGAGATGTACAGAACAGAAACAGACCCTTCGGTCCAACTCATCCATGCCGACCAGATATTCCAAACTAATCTAATCCCACCTGCCAACACGCAGCCCATATCCCTCTCAACCCTTCTTATTCATATACCCATCCAAATGCCTCTTAAATGTTGCAATTATACCAGCCTCCACCACTTCCTCTGGCAACTCATTCCACGCAAGTACCACTCTCTGCATGAAAAGATTGTCCCTTAGGTCTCTTTTATGTCTTGCCCCTCTCACCATAAACCCATGCCCTCTAGTTCTGAATTCCCCGACTCCAGGGAAAAGATCTTGTCTATTTACCCTATCCATGCCCCTGAAAGAGAATGAAGGAAAAGACAGGAAATAAATAAGAGAAAAGCAATATACTCATGACATTGAACATTAAATGCTTTAAACAATGATTTATGCAGTAGGTACAAGATGGCATGTCAGATGTGTGATTGATAACTTCACACCTTGGACTCGTTCAGTGCTGATAGGCCATGTGTTCTGTAAGGCCTAATAACACATCACAACGTGCATCTATTAACTGATCCTCACCTGGTTGGCAGGTCCACTGCCTAAAGTAAACTTAATTATAAAAGAAACCTATTAAACCAGATTTAACCCTACTCTGTGCTAATTTATCTGACGTCAGATTGATTGGATAAAAGGCAAACTGGAATTAGTCAAGGAAAAGGAAACAGAAGAGTGCTGCTCCACCTTTGTTCAGTGAATGCCGCTGATAGTCATCATGTGTGGATAGTGAAGCAAAGGTAAAGTCATATAGTCCCAGGGGAACATTGGGCTGTTCTTTCAGTAGACAGAGATGACTTCAGATACGTTTAACCTGAAGGTCACTGCGCCTCAGGTGAGGTGAGAGGTAGAGAAGGTGGGACCTTCATGGTAACCTCAGCCAGTGTGGAAATTGAATCCACTCTATTGGTGTGAGCACGTGTGGATACTGGGTGAGAAAGGGACACCTTAGCAGCATTATGCCCAACCTTGGTGACATATATTCAATCATAGATAAGTGCACTTGGTTAAGCTAGCAAAAGGGCAACATGGATGTGCACCCTGAATGACTTCACAAATTCAAATGAGGAGGAAACATTTCTTATTTCATCATTTCACTTCAACTCACCTTGTAGTCTTCCTTTAACAGTTGCTAAATTTAGATTTTTTTCAGCATTTTATGAGTTAAAGTTTTCAACTTCATTGCTACTCCCTTTATTCTGATTTTGAAGGAAAGTTTGTCTATCTTGGGGTTGATTATTTTGTAACTCCAGAAGAAGATAGCATCTGCTCAAGTTCCCTGATATGCCAAGGACGTATAAAATAAACACAACCTGTATCATAGACACAGTAAGGTCAGCCTGGGTTGTCTTCTCATACATCCAACAAGTATCAAGCAATGCTACAGAGAAAGAGTGATGCACCACATGAGATTTGTCCTTGGTATATCATGGCACTTGAGTCAATCCTGTCTCCTCTTACAGTTACAAAATAATTAACCTCAGGACCGTAGATGAACATTTTTCATGGCATAACTTATTTAAGGGATATGCTTTAAAAAAAAACCCAAAACACCAACTGCCGTGCGGAATAAGTTTAACAGCCATTCAAAGATCAGGTGAACGCAAGACGTATTTGCATATTTCTTTGGAATATAATAAGGTCAGTTAATCTAAATCTCTGGTTATCAAATCCATTTATTTATGATCCATATTAGCGAATATCTTATAGCGGTAAATATTTATAAAGACAAATTAGCACAGTGGCATTCTATGTAAAACTTGCAAATAATTGTTCTTTAGGAGTTACCTATCATTTTCCTGAGAGTATTTAAGGGGCTAATGCCCAGACTTAACAATTCTCCCGTACCTTAAAAAAGAGATTTTTCCTTCACTTTCCTCCTTAGAATTCCTTGAAGGCAGTACTTCCCATTCCTTACTTGTGACTCCAATTACCGATTGTTGGAAATTGATTTGTCAACAGTAAGTGAAAGATAGTTCAGTGCTTCTTCCATTTGCTCTTTGACAAATACAAGGAACGTTATAAGGATGTGAAACTAGTAAGTGAGAAGTTTACGTAAAGATTTGTGATTATTGCACTATGCAGGCTCCGTAACTCATCATCCATGGTTGGAATACAATATTATTCAAACTTCATTTCTTCACAGAAAATGAGAGGGGCAGGGTTAAGTAGTCCAATCTCAGCACAGCAATTATTGGTGAAGCTGCAGCAGAATGGGGAATGGTATACAGAAGTATGGGACTTGATGTTATGAATTTCTGATTTAATGAAGTGCTTATGAAATTGATAATATAATGATTATTCTAAAGATGTCACTTTAATTTGAGGTAAATGGCCTAATGAAAAAGAATCATATGGTGACCTGCTATTCCTGCTATTTCTGCCTAAAGCCAACATAACCTGCATACTATTGGGAAAGGGGGCATAGGTCATGTCTAGCAAACTCCACATGCCAGGTTTGATTCCCAAAACAAAGGACACACAACTGGCATTGCCATTGCCTTGGAGTTGGAAAATGTTATGGAGTTAGATTAGAATAAAATTGTGGATTGAGACAGATAGAGAGAGGAAGTGTCCTGGAGAGAGAGAGATAGGGACAGAAGCTATTGCTTCATAAGAGGCAAAATGAATGCTTCTTGGTCAGCTTGCAGTCCGAGTATGGGTGGGAAGATGTTCTCTGCTCACAAAGACAGAGAACTTTTGAAAATTGAGGACACTGAAAGATTTTCCCTTGAATGGCTGGATCAGAGGATCACTGAAACTGTGAATTCAGATTAGGTTTTCTCAGATGATTGACAGGAAGGCCAGTCAATGCTCATTGGACATTTTGACCCGGCAAAATTGAGCAAAGTGAGCCAGTAAGAACCTGGAGTAACTTCTGGACTGATTTCTGTCAAGGCTACAATTTCTGGAGAGAGTATGGTGTAACAGACCAGTATGATGTGTAGTTTCCAAAGAATGTCTTTTCTGTAATTTAGCATATTAGTTTCTGATTGAGTAATGTTTCATCAATGTTGATTTTAGTTTGTTTCATATAGTAAAATTCTTAAAATATGAAATCTTATCATGGGATCATTTGACTCAGTCACTGGGAACTTAAACCTCTTTTTAAAATTCACTCATCTCTACAGAGATTGCAACAGGATCAAGGATTGGAAGTCAGAAACACGGGAATGGGAAATGCATTTGAAGGGAAAGGCATGAAAGGGCAGCAGAGAAACAGTGGGTGAATGGGGGTGACCAAAAGCAGCACATTGATGTGGATACATGAGGTTGGATTTTAACATAAATTGATTAAGTGACATTTTCATTGAGGTTTCCCTCTGCAAGACCTAGCAATATTTCTCATGCTGTCATCCCAAACTTAATTCAATAACTATATACCTCATGGCACCTTTATTGCAGCCTATTCATCAATGCTCGCCTGACTTTCCCAATTGCTGTAGGCAGAGGTACTCACCACTGCTGGGACTTTGTGAGATTCCTGGAAGAGGCGCCATCTTTAACATGCTCTTGTGCACCTGTCAGCCTAAATCTGCCCTGCACAGTTTGACATAGCAGATGATGTGAGATTGGCAACCCACTTTGTGGACTGGGATCTGCAGGGTCTGCTGGATGAAATGGTGTAGAAGAGGGCTGTCTTCTTTACTCAGGATAAACAGAGAATGCCATGACACCAGACCTTGCTATCCTGATTTGTGGTTGGTAACCAGGTCCATGCGGTCTCAACTGTTCAAAGAAATGACTGGCACTATAGGACAAAATTCACTGAACTTGCCTCCATCATTCTGTCTACTACCTCAAACTAACTCTATCACTGCTACAGTACTCACCTCCATCAAAGCTCATGGTCTACCCTTCTCACTATTGCATGCAACATCTTCCCTCATTCATTCTCACCCACCAATTCCCCATACCATTGAACTTGCATTGCCTTGGTGCTGCGTACTTACTCACTCGGGACTCCTCACCACCTTTTCTTAACCCACACTGCCACTAACAACTCTGCCAACCACTTTCATCTCACTCAATAGCTTGCTTTATCTCATTTCAGGTGAAACCACCCCACAGTAGGGCAGAGAGAGCCAAAATGGTTAGTGTAATGCCTAACATTCAGCTTCTGACATACTCTGAGAAGAGGATTCTTCCCTGATTGCCTGTGCCCAAGCCCCAGGATAGATAGATTAGATTTAGATTATATTCCCTACAGTGTGGAAACAGGGCCTTTGGGCCAACAAAGGCTGTCCTTGATTTGCTGTGCTAGGAGCCCAACCCGAAGGTTCATTCTGTTGACTTGACTGAGGATTACTCTTCTTAAACTTTTAGACATAGTTGCTTGCTTGAAGTACATGCAATACCTTTGGCACCAATGTCAATGGCATATGGTGCAGATGTAAGATTCATGTAGCACAGTGACATACAGTAACATATGCACACCCTTGACTGATCACTGCTTAACAAGTTGTCTGACCTCGTGTCTGTACTGAAAGACAAGTCAAGAAAGAAGTACTCTGAATGTATTAGCTCTGGCAGAGGAGGCAAACTACAGAAAGGCAAGGCAAATCTAAACAGATGCTGTGGGCATTGATATAGCTTCAAAGTGCTAAGAGAGCGAGTGAAGACCCTGAGGTGCAGACTGGTTTGATCCTGTACCTATCCCAGTATGCAAAGTGTACTTGCAGCAACATGCCAATCAAAGGGAGGGGTGGGCTCCATAGTGCCCCATTTCCTGGAAGTGGATCTGAGATGTGCCATGATGATGTGGTGAGACTGGTATGAGTCAGATGGCAGTGTGTGTGAATGTGGAGTGGTTGTAGCCATTGCCCATGTAGTTTTCGCTGAGATATTGGTGCTGGGTGTGCAAGATGGAGATCTGGAGAAATAAGAGGTGAGCTGGAGTTGCTAGGTAATCACCCTGACATTTGTGTCAGGAATGATTGGCATCTAGTTTTGATCTGCTGGATAGTAGAATGCGTAGATATTTTTAATTAACTTATTCAGAGATGTTATTAGACAGCCAGGGAGCAAGTGGGACTTGTACCAGGGCTTCTTGATTCAGAGGTAGGAACACTACCATCCACCATACAAATCTTCTTACAAATGTTTGTGTACTTTCACAGTGGGTTAACAATCAATCACATTAATTTAATTTTAGGGTTTTCTATTGACAATTTAAAATTGCAACATTGCGATGGCCAGGATTCAAACCATCTTGAATGATGGGTATGCTCACCACTATACCATCATCGCTTTGCATAGTAATGAGGTCAGATTAAATAATAATGAGACTGTTAAAGGCTGATAATCCATCCAAATAGGGTTCTCACCGCTCACTAATGAAAATCTCACCTTGATGTCCAACACTTGGTTGAAAAATGAAACTTTTTGGGCATGAAATTGAGAAAGCCCTTGCTGGACATATCACTTGATTTCCCAAAAATTCCTTGTTATGGCCCTCTTCGTTCAGGAGTTGGGAAGATTCTATCCTGGGATTAGAGAGAGAATGCAACAGATACATGGGTTAGATAAATGTGGTTTGAGTGAAAAATCTGAGGCATTCCAATAATAATTAATTGGTCAGCAACCAGGAGATTGTATCTTGGGTAATTTCCTTTTCCCTGCCTAGCCTAATGACTGTTGGCTTGGCAGGCATGTGACAACACAAACAGGAATTTTTGGGATCAGAGTTTGAAGAAAAACCCCAAATGTAAGTCAGGAGATTCATGGCAAACTGTCTGATGCAGTTCCTTCTGGACTCTGGGGAAACTAGCTGAGATAAATACCAGCACCATGGCTGCTGCTTTGGCGTAACAAGCTAGGAAAGAAACTTTGACTGGGGGACAATGGGGGTGTGAGGGGAATGAGGGTGGGGGTCCAGGGCATACATTTGGGACAACAGCTATCTGGGGTAAAATCTTTGCTCTGCTATCAACAACCACCCCCACCCTCACTTTTCTTTGGTGTTCTCTTTTCATTCTGTGCTCAATCAAAGCTCAGAAATAGTAAAATATTAAATTGACTTGGCTACTAGTGTTTCACTAAATTGGCCGTTACACTAGGCATGCATCACTTTTTAAAGCTTTGAAGAGAACTGGTTGACATTTAAGCTGTTCAAGGAATCAATTATCAGAATTCCCAACCTTCTGATTGCTATTAATTGCTTTCTGCCAATTACTACTTCCAACAGGTGTCCCAGCTTATTCACAGTTTAGATGTGGCTATTGAGGTCTGGAAAATGTCACTAATACCGTGTTTATAGTTAGATAGCACAAAAAGGATTACATTTCGTTCAGCTCAGCAGACCACAAAGCACAAATGATTTCTGAAGTTGTTTTAAAGTATAGCTGCCCTTAAATTAGTTTGCTTCAAGGTATTGTCTAAATTAATGGATACTTGTGAGTAAACACGAGGCATTAACCTGATCAAAGGGTTAACTATAACAACAGAACTGCAATACTACCCTTCATGTCCCCCTAAACATTGCAGACACATTTATTTCTACTTCAAAGTGGCCATTGTGAAATCCACCTATTTCACATTGGCAATATCAGTGCAGTAATAAAACTCCATACACTCTAACCTGCAGATGAATGCACAGGTATGTTTCCTCTGACTCTGTGTGTGCAGTTTGAATGGATAATGAAAGTAAAATACAGGTTAGTCATGATTTTATTGACTAGCAGCTGACGTTCAAGGGGGTGACTGACTATCTCTCGTTCTTATATTCCATGAAAATGTTAAAGCCCTGTTTCTACCAGAGCAGCTTTGCAATGTGACCTATTGGCACGGTTCTCTGTTCTTCCAGGGGTCACAGCATTATTTCATTTATAAAGATATTGCTGTGTGCTGTTTGTACAAAGAACTCAACAACAAAAACAACTGTACAATGGCGAAAAGGAGGATGTGGATGCACCAGCAATTGCATACTGATTTGTCTTGCAGATTGTAAAATATCATGACTTGATCTGTAGCTATTTTTAAACAACCCATACAAGTACATTCCGAAATACTTCTCAAACAGATGGGACTTGTATCCAGGCTTTGCAGACTGAAGATAGGGAAGCTACCATTATACCACAAGAGCCCCTGGTGGTTTGAGCTGAAAACTTCAGTTGAATTAGCCAATCTCATCCTTTGCAGCAACAATGTCACTAAGTCACAGTTGCCCTGATCCCTATCCACTGTTAAGTAAGGGTGGAGTGCTACGATGACCAGTGGTAGTGGTTGGGTGTTGCCATTGTATGGATTAGGAGTTTACACAGCTCAAAAGGGGATCTCAGAATTTTTAACTGGTAGTTGTCCAAAAGTTGATTAATGTGGAGATGCACAGAATGCATGTTTAATATTAATTAATTATCCAGAACTTATTCAAAAGCGATACCTGAAACAGGAGCATGTAGGGAGGTGGATTTATAGAAATTGGATATTAAGTACAGGCTAATGTGCATTTGGGATAATGCTTATGTTCTCTTTGCTTGCCCTAAATATAAACCAAACATTTTCATTATTATTGCTCACAGCTTTACATGGTGAGAAACTGCCACAAGTGGCTCCGAGCTGACTGAGAACAAGAAGAATCAGCCTCAGATTGACCCTGCTGTTAATGATACACTGCAACAATGGACACTGAAAATATGTTTCACAATTGCATTAACTGGCTAGCTATTACAGTCTCTGAAACACAGAACATACTTGAATGAAATGCTTTTCACTTCTCTATACATAACGTTGTTAAAGATGTTGACTTCTGGTTAACCCATGCCCACTAAGGGATCATGAAACATGCATGTGTCCTTCTCATCCCAGTATGACTATCGGTTAGGTTGAATTGCTTAAACTGTCTGATTTGTAGAACAAGCTAATACTAACTATCCATAACCCTGCTGCAACCAGCAAGAAAGAAGGTCATTTCTTAAAAAAAACCTTTAGGCAAAAATGAATAACATTTCCCTATGTGCAATAATGTTATGGTTGCAAGGAAGGTAATAATGTAGTCACACATTTTATGATGAATTTGTTCCTTAGCAAACTAATCACGAGAACCTCCTTGCACTTGCTGCCCATCCAGTAAACTTGAACTTCACACTGAAGTGAAAACCAAGTAATGACAAACTTGTTTGTGGAGGATTTGTTCCTAGATTATTTTTGAGACTGAGGTGGTTTCAAGATAACATACCTGATGATAAGTCCAAAACCAAGCCAAGCTGATGTGGAAGATTTAAAAAGTGGATAGGGTGTGCTGCATTCTTCTGTTAAGTTCAAATATGCCTATCGTACAACAAGGATTGGTAGAACAATAATGTGAGGTCTTTATTTTAAAACAAGATTATATACATATAATAGTAACTAGAAGATAATGTATAACACATTGGACCTTTCAGTCTGCAGCTATTTTTTTGCCTGAAGATTATTTAACTAAATGCATCGAATCTTGGGTGGTGATTCATAGCAGAGTGGCGTCCAACCCTTACACGTACATCACAATGAGGTGGGAAAGGTTTGGGTAATGTATCAGGAGCATAATGAGCTGATTGAAGTTAATGGTACAAGGAGAAACTTTTCCATCTATTGTATCTGCAAGTCAAAATAAGGCTATCCAGGCTAATCCTATTTTCAAACTCTTAGACTGTGGATTTAAAGGTTATATTTCAAATGCACATTTAATTTTTTTAATGCAATGAAAAGTTCTGCTTCTATCAAATGTTCAAGTTATGTTCTAAGCTCCCATCATCCATTTGGTGAATGAAATTCAATTTTTTTCTAGTTCTTCTATATTTTAATTTTATACCACCTGACTATTGACCTCTGATCCATTCTATCTCATAATTTTCCGTATGAAAGTTAAATCTCCACTTTGCCTCCTCTGTTCTAAAGAAAATGATTGCAGCTGAATCAGTCTTTTGTCAGAGCTAAACTTTTCCACCCTGTCAAAATCCTTACAAAGCTCTTCTGTTCCTTGTTCAATGCACTCCTTCCCTTCCTGAACTGTGATGATTAGAACTGGACACAGGAGTGGATTAATTTATATAGTTCCAGCACATACTTATTTTCTAAGCCTTAGCTAATAAAATGAAGGATCTCGTCTGCCTTCTTTTCAATATATCTTTGTCCTGCTGCCTTCAAGGATCTTTAGGAATCCCCTAACAACATTGCACCTATACCACACAAACTGAAATGGTTCTATAAGGCAGCTCAAAACCATCGAATCAATGGCAAGTAGAGATAGGCAAAAAAACACTGCCCTTGTCCACAATATTCACATCCAAGAATGAAAATAAATTTGTGAACAAGCAACCTGACATCCCTATGTTCCTTTATATCTTTCATTTATGATGCATTATCTCGTTTTATTTGCCCTTCCCAGGTTATGTAACATGTTTCTGGTTCAAATCCCATTCGTCACTTTTCTTTCCAGCTTACCAGTTCAACAAAATCTTCCTGTGGTCTACAGCAATTTTTCCTCGATATTATAAATGCCATTATTTTTGTACCATTTACAAACTTTTGAATCATGGCTCCTACATTTAAGTCTATGATCAGTTTAAACTACCTAAAGCAAGTTATTGTGGGTTTAAATAAATACACTTATTTGTCAACATGTTCATTCCAAAAATCCAATCTAAAACAAATGCACTTGTAAAATCATATTGTACTTCCAACTTCTGTTGTTTGTGATTTGGTTTGTGAATTGTGTGTAAATAATAATTTGTGAACCTTGAGTTGTTGACACACGACCTAAACCTCTAAACCAGAAAGGGGATATTAACTTACAAAATACTGCATTTTGTAAGATTACACATACTTTAATGAAGTCAAACAAAGTTACCCACAAGCTGAGCAAGAGGCATTTGCAACCCCATACAGTGTTAGTAAATTCCAAAAATATTTTTTGGCAGCATGTTCACTTTGTTAATAGACCACCCAGCAGTTACAATCAATATTGGTACAATGGAGGGAATATTATCCCCAGTGGTAGGTGTTAAGAAACAAGAGTTCATTTTGAGTTAGGGAAAGAAGAATGGGGAACCAGGAATTGGCAGAGGTATTGAATAAGTACATTGTATCAATTTTCACTTTAAAGGGCATTAATGATTTTCAAAAAAATGTTATACATGCAAGATGCTAAAGTGGAGGAAGAAATAAACACATTAACTGTCTCTAGAAAAAAGATGCTAGGGAAACTAATTGGGCTACAGGTCAGTATGTGCCTTGGATCTGATGGGTTGCATTCTAAGATTTAAAATAAGTAGCTACAGAAACTGTGGTTGCACTGGTAGTAATCTTCCAAGAATGTGAAGCAGTTTATTGGAATACAGAGTGGACTATAATTGTGAAATAAAAGAAACTCAAGGAATAAATGGGGGAGATGACATTACATTTCAGAAACTGGGTATCTGTGGGAGGAAGTCATCAAAGGTCATAAACAGTTTGGTCTCAGGGGACAAGTGTAGCACAACAGTTGGCTTGACCAGATTATAGGTTGAGGGTCAGAGAGGTATGTTAGGAGGTGAAATGGTAATTCAAAAAGGTGGATGGGACCATGTGAAGCTTAGCACAACAGGAAATATCAGGAACAGAGGAACATGGAAATTCAGGGTGAGGGGTTTTGCTTTGTCAGTGCAGGTATTGCCTTCCATACACAAGCAACTCATAAATGTACAATGGTAATGGAAAATAGTTGCTGCTTCACCTGGAGTAAATGGAATCAGTGGCTTGTTTCTGTCTAAGTATGTACTTAAAGTTGATGAGGTCTCTTCCAGGGGAAATTTCATTGGTCAGACACATTCATGGTTAACATAATCTGTTATCATAATAGCCTGCGTGTGAAATACATGCAGTCTCCTAGTGTGTAGGATATAAATCCTGGGCACAAGTAATCTTGACCATGTCATTTGTCATTGTAGATTGAGCACAGTCAACCTGTGGAGCAGAAGTTATCACCAGCAACCTAAAAAGGTGATGTTCTCAGAGTCTCCAGAAGGCCACAAAACTGATTTCCTCTCACCTTGAACTGAAAAGTATCAACCAACATGCCCTTATATGCAAAGCCGTATCGCCTGTCCTTCGTAGAGATATTTATGGAGAAAAACACCTTTGACCACAAATCCATCAGGAAGTGGTCAGCACGTAGTGTCCTTGAGACCCTTCGGGAAAAGGAGAGAGCGGATCCTGTCGAGCAGTTCCCTGAGCAGGCTGTCAAAGTCATTTGGCAGAATGCCTCATCGCCAGAATTTTCAAACAAGCACCAAAATATGACTTGGCTAGTGGTGAGAAGGGCTCTGCCTGTGAGATCCTTTATGTAGGCCCGGACACTGCCACACCGCACGCTGCTCTCGAAGCAGCTGTGGACGAGATAAGACTATCACACACCTCCTTCTGGAATGTCCCTACGCAAAGGACGTCTGGAGACGAATGTAGTGGTGTTTGTTGAGGTTCGTCCTGAGCAGCTCCGTGATGCGTGTCTCCGTGCTATACGGTCTGTTTCCCGGGATGCACACTGAGACGAACATCTACTGTGTCTGGAGGATCATCAACTCAGTGAAAGACGCTCTTTGGTCTGTCCGAAACCTATTGATCTTCCAGCTGAAGGAGTTGACCCCGACTAAGTGTTGCGGACTGGCACATTCCAAGGTTGTTGGGACGGACCCGTAGAGTCTCGTCTCCACGTGTTCTTTTGGAAGGAGAGATCAGACCGGCTAGAGTTTGGAGCAAAAACACCGTTTATTACTGAATCAAGACTGGCAAACTATACAACGAATTCAAAGGCATGCAATTCGTTGAAGAAGGCGTTCTGTCTTTCCCTTCGGATCTGGTGCAGTTATACTTCGCGCTTCCTCGAGTTCCCGGTCAGGTTCCCCTCGTTCGGCTCTTTCATTGGTCGGTTCACCTGTCTGTGAATGGATTAGTGTCTCTATTGGCTGCCCTGAGATACCTGTCCAGCTCCCGCTGTGCTGAACAATGGGTAGACATCCTGGGTTCGGCAGTTTCCGATCTTGTAAATTAAAAGTTTATTGTTTGGAAGGGTTTCCTCATTGCCATGCGTCTGGCTGTCTGGGCGTTCACAATAGCTCTCCATAGTTGAATATACAGATATTATCATTTAACATAGGACCCGAATGAGTTTGACGTCAGCGGAGGCATTAGCAAGTACTTTATCAATCAAGTGTAGTATCGGTGCGATTTACACTATCCGATAGTTACCGGTTTCCTTTATTAACAATGAGAGTGTAACAGGATGATCTGAAACTGACGGACATGTTCTAATCCCCCAGGAATGTGGCCTCAGGCAGTCAGTCCTGCAGTGGCTGGGTTTACTTTACATGGCTGTGTTTTAGCTGGTACCTGACAGTGTCTGCTTTAATAATGGTGCTCCCCTCCCTAGCCCCAATGTAGGTACCCCGATAGCAGATTCTCCCCAACATTCCCTCCCTTGGCCTCGAAAGAGGCCACACCCCCTTATCCCGTAAGGAACGCAACCCCACGAGGCGACCGGTGTCCGGTGTTGTATCGACCAGACTCACCGGTTCTAAGGAGACAGTCACGTGGGGATGAAGGGTGCCCTGAAAAACGCGCCGCTACACAATTAAGCAATAGATAGTCACAGCTGCATGCTAAGCTAAACTAATAGTTGAAGTAATTGAGGCAGTGTCTGCAGAAATAACGAAAAGCACAGGATTAGACAAGCATTGGAATAAGTCATTCAGAGCTGGCGAAATGTACGCGAGTGCGTTAGAATGAGTAAGCCATTTAGTAAACGCAAGTCTGTAGTCCAAAGAGCCGGCAAATGTAAATAGGCGTTGTAAGTTTGGAAAGGGAGTAGGAACAGCCTGGTACCAGCAGTTAGGTACCCGCTAGAGATCTGAAACCCAGTGTGAAACTGTACTGTGCCCCGGAGGTCCCGTAGATCAGTATGCTCCAGAGAGCAGCAGTGCTGTCCAACCGTCCGACACGGATGCAAGCAGGCAGAAATCTCATCAAATGGAGACGAACGGAGGCCACGCGTTCCGATGTCAATGCGCGACTGTGCCTGTCTTAGGTTGTCCCTCGCCCGAGGGATCTTACCCGTCATTGGCTAACCAGTCGTGCTGCATTGAGTAATCGATGCCGACATCCGTTTCACCACCCCAAGGACAGGCGTGGGCAGCTCAGTAGCATGGTCAGTGGCCTCCGAGGGTGGCTGAGGCCAGTCAGGAATACTGGACAGTCCGCAAAGGCCGCTTGCGAGAACAGCAGCGTCTCAATTGCCAAGGCACACAGTACATCTCACCCACCCGCTGTTATGGAAGGATCAATTCACATATCCCCAATTTAAACGGGCAAAATAAATAAGTGGGGGCTCTTTGGACAACCAGGCTTCATTTGGCGTACATGAAGATGAAAAGTTAGTCATGAGTACAACAGGATCAGACGAATTCGAAAGAAAGCCATTCAGGGAGCCGACACGCACCGGAGAGATAGCACAGACGCTTGTATGTATTAAAAACGCAATGTTTGAAGAGTAACAAACATTTGGCCAAGAGCTGTGTCGAAAAAATAGAGTAAGTCCCTCAAGAGGGAAGTGGGATTGGTGATAGCGAGAAGGGAACCACAATAGACTGCATAGGGGAAGGCAAACGGAACGCTTTGATAATGCACAGTAAGGGACACAAGTAGTTTCGATTAGCACACCGGGGAACTGCCGGTGCTCGGGGCGCTCACCCAATGGAGTTGTCGTAGCACAATCGTTTGATGAGCCAAATATCGTGGCGGCCCATGGAGACCGTTTAGGATAAGGGTCATTAATGTGGAATTGATGAGGATCTCCATCAAGCCTGTGGTAACAGGCCAATAGAGCAGGTAAATTTCCACTGTGTGGTTAGGGAAGACACAGCGCAGGGGATCCCCTAACCTCTCGGGGGCGCAGCATAAGCCTCAAGGCAGCTGGGACCCCCCTTTTGCAGGCAGGGCGGATTGTCGCCCCCAGACACTTGGGTAGGATATTGGAGCGGACCGCGACTGTAACTCAGAATATGGGTAATATCAGAAAAAGGCGCCTACGCAAGGGATAAAGACAAATTTAGATGAAAAGGGAGTTGAATCACCAACTAAAAAGGCACAATCCTACTTGGACGGCTATTCGCCTGCTCACAGCGGAGTCCATGATTAACAAGGTGGACCTCCCACGAGAAGGCCCAATGAAGAGTTTAGACAGCAGAATAAAGTACAAGAAGAGCAAAGATATCAGTGAAACAGACCCATGTCGGTGTAGAAGGGCAGCAACCCAAACCCTACGTAGAAACTGTGCCAAGGTGGGGTTGCATGATCCCCTCTCTTTCTGCACCTCCCCGTCAGGTCCCATCTCATCAAGTGACTTTAGGGATATATTAGGTTGCGCTGACCTGGAGCAATGAGAGAAGTGGTTCGTGCGGTGGCCTATGTGTTTCCAGCCAGCTCAGTATAAGATATGATGATGATGATTATGGAGAGGGGGACAATGTAAAACTCTGGGCAATTAGGAGATTTGCGGTGGGACGAAATTGGACTGTTTGCCTGAGGGGACTTGTCCCCCCAAACGAGATACAGAACGAGAGGTGCAAGTATAATCCTTGTGCATGCAAGAATCTGTGTGTGTGAAGGGCCGTGTGTCCTAGACAAAAGAGAATGCGCAGGTGCTGCGGGCATATCGGACTTCATCCCTGTGTAAAGGAGAGGGAGAGAGAGAGAATCATAAAAGGATGGTCAGACAGGTCAGGACAGAAATTGTCTGTGTAGCACTTTCCTCCGTTTGACACTTGAGGATTTGATCAGTTTGAGGGAAGTAACAGCCTTTAAAAGATACCCCGGGAAAAGAATCATAAAGGAACCTGGTGACCCTGCTGTTCTCAGCGCGAACCAGCGCCTTGCAAAAGATACGAACAGATGAGTTGGAGAGGACTACTCGCAGTTGAAGAGACTGAAGGATTTGGGCAGGAGCTGAGTATTGATCCCTGTGGGAGGCGATTGTATGTATAATGCCTTCAAGCAAAAGGCGACGGCAAAGTGCTGCCGATACTGTAGGTGCGGTGGAGGACAAAAGAGAGCGTTGGCCAGGAGTGTAACAGAGAAAAATGAAAGGCAGGCGTGAGCGCCCACAGTGCAACAGAAGGGTCGGGAACCTTTAAGTTTGCAGTGGCGGTGGCACCATTTATTATTTGGAGATGACGTGAGGAATCCTGGTAGCAAACCTCAGGGAGCATGAGAGTGGGGAAAGTCCTGGTAACAAACCTCAGGGAGCGTGAGATTGGGGAAAGAAGCCATTTAGTTTTTGGAGACGACGTGACGAACCCTGGTAGGAAACCTCAGGGAGCATAAGACTTTGGAAAGAAGATGGGGCGCAGAGCATGGCAGTGGAAGCATAGTGAGTGAAATGCCCTAATGGAGAGATGAGGCCAGAAGATGAGTTACTGTGTCCTGGTAGAAAACCTCAGGGAGCTGAAAACCTTAAAAAGAGATGGAGCGTAGGGATCAGCGGATCCTCAATTCAGTGAGAACCAGGTGAATTCAATGCAGGCTGAGTGAAGGACAAAGCTGAGACGACCTCAGATCCGGCGGTGACCATAAAGTGTGTAGGTTTGGGAGGAGACGATGAAGGGGCGTGACCACGGCGTGGGGAATGGAGAGCGGGGTGTAGGATAGGGCAGTACAATCGGCAAGAGGAGTCTGTACTAGATTTCAATGGGAAGGTTTGGTACTGACTGGCAGTTACAGGTTGCATGTTAAACGCATTGGAGAGTGTAGTGTCAGACAGGTAGACTGGCTGGCATCTTCACCCCGCATGGTTGTCAATACCCGCTTTAGGGACTGGAAATGGCAGTGTCTGTGGCAGGAGTAGCTCAACCCTCCCTAGCCGCAAACTTGAGGAGGGGGGGATAAGTAGCAGGAGGAAATTGCTTTAAAATGAGCGTCCATAATGCTTTAGCGAAAGAAAAAATCTGTGGACTTGGGAGAAAGGATAAAAATGGGTTCGTGAGAAGGGGCAGAAAAATTTGGAGGGCATAGACGGAAGAAGGAGTAGGTGGGCCCCCCCCTCATTCTTGGCACTTTGTGAACACGAGGGGAAAAGGGATGGCCTAAACAATCATGTCGGCGGACAAAAAGATGAGTGAGCGGCCGTGAGGAAGAGAGATGGGCCAAGGACCCTGCTGTGTGCTGAGTAGCACGTCCTAATTGGAGGCCTGAGGCCTGTGACCAGCGGGGGAAAAAGAGAGAGAGAGACAAAAATAAGTGGGTTGGGGGATATTTGGGCAGTGGGACGGCCAAACACTGGACATACAAAACATTGTAAATGAAAAACGCACAGTATGGCGATACGGCAGTGTGCATGTTGTTGGTCGGGACGTTATAGTTAAAAGTAAAAGGTGCAACCTGTCAGAGAAGATGTGGTTAGAGGCATGAATCATATCGACATCCCAGTAACTGAAGTGGACCTGTTCATCGAGTAATCCCATGGAGTAGGGCAATGACGCTTGAGAGACCCATCGGTGTAGTGGTGGCGCAGTAGTTGAGCTAATAGGGTCGCGGAACGTCCGCAGGCGAGCAGCCCCTTCTAGACTGTGCAATCCTACCAAGAGGGAGCATTCGCGCCAAAAGCGAACGGGCACCGCCCCAACTGAGCGTTCGCGCCAAAAGTCAGCTGGCCTCGCCCAACCTGGGCCTTCGCGCCAAAAGCAAGAAAGCCCGCCAAGAACTAAGGTGACCCGCCCAGAGAAGGGTGCCCTGCCAAAACTAGGGTGAGCAGGGGACACCCCGGGATTGTCCGTTTTAGGATTCCACAACCGTAGTGTTATTAAAATAAAAAGCTCCACCATCCCTTCCTGCGCCCCCTCCCTACATCCAGGTATTCCTTTCCAAGTATAAGAGTAATTAAAAGTGATAGTGGGGGAACAAGCGGTATTTAATCCTAAAAATCAAGACGAGACTATGGAGAAAAATCCCAGACTATTAAGTGATCAATCCCAACCCGCTAAGTGTAGGGAACAACACTCATGTACTCCGACAGCAGTAAAACTGCTTTCGGCTGCTGGGCGGCTTCCCACGGTCCCTCTCCGTCACTCAGGCTGTCGGCGACGATCCACTGTGCACCGAGACCTGGGATGAAATATTTGCTGCGACACCTCCGTTCGCCACGTATGTTAAAAATCACTGCACTCACTCACTCACCCCCTCTCTCATTGGGCCGGCCCCACACTGGTTTTCATCCACATACATGCCAATCCACACATACTGTCGGTGTGTCCGTACTCTTGTCTCAGCCTGTCGCAGTCCCCTGTCCCCAGTTTTAGTGACATGTTTCGAGGCATTACATCCTCGCAGAAACTGCCAATCTGTGTGAAATCGTAGCCTAATCTCGGTCGGGGGCGTCCGAAATGGCTGGGGCTGTGGTGGAGGTACAGTGGCCCCCTTGCCACTGCGGGTTGAATGTGACTAACAGTTTCGTCTTCCACCCCAGGGATTTATCAGCGGTCGGTGGTGCCCAATCAGTAGGGGGTTCCCCTAGGGCTATTGTTTGCCGCACGGAATATTGCGACGAGAGTAGGAGACCGTTTAAAATCTTGGTCATTAGCGCCGTATCTGTGAAGGTCTCTTTTAGTCTCGTCAATATCAGGTCTTTTTGGGCGGGCGCTTGGTTAAACACTTGATCCAGTGCTGTCTTGTGCACTGCTACACTGTCCAGTAATAAATGGGCATGGCAAGTTACGTCTGTGCCAACCGTGAGGTGCCACCAGGGCACTCCGGGGCGTGATGGTCGAAATTGGGTCATTTTTGGTGGTCCAAAGTTCAAGTCCCCCATGACGGATCTCACCTGGTGGGTACCGCTTTAAAAACAGAGCGTTTTTCAAAAGCCTAACCTTCGCGTGGCAGATCTCTGCTCTTAACAACCGGTCTAAGGCAAACGCCTGTGCAGGTAAACCCTATCCAGGAGATGAGATCCGCCCTCTGTCCCCTTAGGATGCTAGTAGCGAGTGTGTCTATCGATAGTTGTCAGAGTTAAAGTGCTTATTAAAAAGAGAAAGGATCCAATCAGTGAAATGCGGTCAGCGCTGTATTAATTAATTTCAAAAAGCGTCCAGGCTCCGTAAGCCACGCTGTACCTTAACTCAGACCCAGAGTTTTTTCCACTAGCGCGTCGGGCCCGACAAAATCCCCCATTCAGAAGAAAATTACTGCAGTACTGGACGTCTCGCGTGTCAGAGCCTTCGTTACCTCTGAAGACAGTCCATCAGGGCACCTTGTTACCTTCGAAAATTGTCCGTCAGAGCACCTTGTCACCTCTGAAAATTGGGCAGTACTGGACGTCTCACGTGTCAGAGCCTTCGTTACCTCTGAAGACAATCCATCAGGGCACCTTGTTACCTTCGAAAATTGGCCGTCAGAGCACTTTGTCACCTCTGAAAATTGCCCGTCAGAGCACTTTGTCACCTCTGAAAATTGGGCTGCCGGAACCACTTGTGACCTCCGGGAAAAACACACTTTAAAAACTCAGAAACCGCATCCAGGATCCGAAATCCACGTATTAACTTAACTCAGAAACCTCGTCCAGGATCCAAAATTCACGTATTAACTCAACTCAAAAACTTCATCCAGGATCCAAAATTCACGTATTAACTCAACTCAAAAACTGCGTTCAGGATCCGAAATCCACGCATTAACTCAACTCAAAAACCTCATCCAGGATCCAAAATTCACGTATTAACTCAACTCAAAAACTTCGTCCAGGATCCAAAATTCACGTATTAACTCAACTCAAAAACTGCGTCCAGGATCCAAAATTCACGTATTAACTTAACTCAAAAACCTCATCCAGGATCCAAAATTCACGTATTAACTCAACTCAAAAACTTCATCCAGGATCCAAAATTCACGTATTAACTCAACTCAAAAACTGCGTCTAGGATCCAAAATTCACGTATTAACTCAACTCAAAAACTGCGTTCAGGATCCGAAATCCACGCATTAACTTAACTCAAAAACTTCGTGCAGGATCCAAAATTCACGTATTAACTCAACTCAAAAACTGCGTCCAGGATCCAAAATTCACGTATTAACTCAACTCAAAAACTGCGCATTAACTTAAGGCTAGCCATGGATCAATTAGTCACTTCAGTACCGCGAAAACAGGCAGGTATTAGTGAAGAAGTGAGAAAATAGCTTACCAGTATGGACTCTGCAATGTTGCTGCCAAACTGATTTAAAAGTACTGTTTGTGTTGGTGAGGATCAGGGAGCAGACAAAGACTGACTAACTAAAAAATTTACCTACTGGAAGTCTTTGCTTTAACAGGCGCTTCCTGCCCTTTTAAAAGTTCGGCCGAAAGTTTGTCTGCCCTCTGGTCCGCCAACGTGGCCAACTTGCGGTCGTCTCTTTCCCTTCCCACGGTCAGGCTCACCATCTGTTGGGACGGACCCGTAGAGTCTCGTCTCCACGTGTTCTTTTGGAAGGAGGGATCAGACCGGCTAGAGTTTGGAGCAAAAACACCGTTTATTACTGAATCAAGACTGGCAAACTATACAATGAATTCAAAGGCATGCAATTCGTTGGAGAAGGTGTTCTGTCTTTCCCTTCGGATCTGGTGCAGTTATACTTCGCGCTTCCTCGAGTTCCCGGTCAGGTTCCCCTCGTTCGGCTCTTTCATTGGTCGGTTCACCTGTCTGTGAATGGATTAGTGTCTCTATTGGCTGCCCTGAGATACCTGTCCAGCTCCCGCTGTGCTGAACAATGGGTAGACATCCTGGGTTCGGCAGTTTCCGATCTTGTAAATTAAAAGTTTATTGTTTGGAAGGGTTTCCTCATTGCCATGCATCTGGCTGTCTGGGCGTTCACAATAGCTCTCCATAGTTGAATATACAGATATTATCATTTAACATAGGACCCGAATGAGTTTGACGTCAGCGGAGGCATTAGCAAGTACTTTATCAATCAAGTGTAGTATCGGTGCGATTTACACTATCTGATAGTTACCGGTTTCCTTTATTAACAATGAGAGTGTAACAGGATGATCTGAAACTGACGGACATGTTCTAATCCCCCAGGAATGTGGCCTCAGGCAGTCAGTCCTGCAGTGGCTGGGTTTACTTTACATGGCTGTGTTTTAGCTGGTACCTGACAGTGTCTGCTTTAATAATGGTGCTCCCCTCCCTAGCCCCAATGTAGGTACCCCGATAGCAGATTCTCCCCAACAAGGTCTAGGACTACGTATTGAGGGATGTGCTGAAGCTTGGGGCAACTGCCACCAAGGCACGGTGTGGAAAGACCACCGTGTAACATCTGCCTGCCAAAGAAGAACAGGGGGCCCACACAGTAAGTGGGCTCCACTGATGTCTCAGCTGAATATATGAATGGTAAACGTACAGACCTGGATATATGAATGATATGATCTCTGTATGCAAAGATGTTGAAGTATGTATGGCATGGTCAATTGTACAGATCATCAAAATATTTTTATGAATAAAGTATATTTTTGAAATAAAAAGTTATGCAATGTTGCCATTCTTGGGTAAATGGGGCTGGGAGGTATCAATAATCATACAGCCTCCTACAGACTCCTACTATATTTATACAACATAACTTAGGGAAAAAAATGAGGTCTGCAGATGCTAGAGATCACAGCTGAAAATGTGTTGCTGGTTAAAGCACAGCAGGTTAGGCAGCATCCAAGGAACAGGAAATTTGACGTTTCGGGCATAAGCCCTTCATCAGGGCTTATGCCCGAAACGTTAAATTTCCTGTTCCTTGGATGCTGCCTAACCTGCTGTGCTTTAACCAGCAACACATTTTCAGCTACAACATAACTTATGCAATATAAGTCAGAATGAAGTTCCTGTGTCAAAGGTCCAGGTGGAGGCATTCCATGGACCTTCTTGTTAGAGTCCTTCATGTCTCACTATTTGAAGGACTATGTTAAACCAGCATTGGTGTGTGATGTAAATGCTGACTGATGACATTATTAAGGATCTGTTCAGTTTCTTATATTCCTCATAAGGTTAATGCTAAGTGTTACCAATGGAGTAACAAGAATTAATATTGCTCTTGCTGTGGTGAACAAATGATACAGAAAAATTGAGAATCATCAGATGTGCAGCAAGCCCAGCATTAGCATCAACTTCCAGCAGCTACTTAACAACCTCCGCACAAAGACTGCAACTACAGACATATGGATTGTTCAAAAATGTTATTCTTGGATATTTAAGACTGATGAATTTCAGTATGATGTTGCATCCCTCTTGTGGGTGAGATCGCAAACTGAGGCTATAGCCATTTGCTTAGGTGACAAAATCATATAGTATATTATTATTTCTAAATATTTTGTTACTTTGCCCTCTGCTGCACTCTCTATTGGGAACATGTTAAGTCACTAATGGTTGACTTCAGTTGTACATGTGTTAGTTTTTCTTGGTGCAATACACAAAATTTATAAGTTTTCTGAAAAATCCACCTTATTAAATCTTTGGTGGAAATACGTTTTGTTTACAAAAACAACATTCCAAAGAGTAAATTCTTTAATTGAAGCGTTGAACAATGTCAGACAAAATCCTGCAGATAAAATATGTCATCACAACTTAAATAAAATTCAGGTGTTGAAGATTAATAGATTCTTTTGACACCAAACCACCTTGGGTGGAATGTTCCTTTCATTCACAATGCATTGATGAAATATTCAACCTTCTTCAGAAAAGGAGTCAAGTTGCTAGAACAAAAATTATGTTGGATTAAATTTGTTCTACCTACGCAGTGTCTGAACTTTGATTACTGCCTCCTGTGTAGGTGTGGTGGAAAAAAAAACTGTGTTATACTATAATTACTCGAGAAAGCATCAGCTGTTTTTACAGCTTATAATAATTATTTTTTGTAAAAATAGAAATGAGACACTACAGAAAGTTTGGAGGCAGCCGATCACAAAAAACATAGAAACAGAAGAAAGGAAAAGGCCATTCAATCCCTTGAGGCTGCTCCAGTTCAATGTGATCATGGCTGATCATTGAGCTCAATAACCTAATCTCGCCCTCTCCCAACATCCCTTGATTCCTTTAGCCACAAGAACTGTATCTATCTCTCTCTTGATAACACAATGTTTTGGCCTTAACCACTTTCATTGATAGCGAATTCCACAGGCTCACTAATGTCTGGGTGAAAACATTTCTCCTTATCTCAATTCTAAATGGCCTTTCTTATTCTCTCATATTCTTATTTTGAACCTAGGATAACTGTAGCTTGATTTTTCTATCTCACGAGTTAGTTTCTCTGCAAGTTAAATTAAGCAATACTTCTTTAGTTTAGACTTATTGTAAAAGAATTTTCCTTCCCCACATGTATTGCCTTTAGATTAGATTAGATTACTTACAGTGTGGAAACAGGCCCTTCGGCCCAACAAGTCCACACCGACCCGCCGAAGCGCAACCCACCCATACCCCTACATTTACATTTACCCCTCACCTCGCACTACGGGCAATTTAGCATGGCCAATTCACCTGACCCGCACATCTTTGGACTGTGGGAGGAAACCGGAGCACCCGGAGGAAACCCACGCAGACACGGGGAGAACGTGCAAACTCCACACAGTCAGTCGCCTGATGCGGGAATTGAACCCGGGTCTCTGGCGCTGTGAGGCAGCAGTGCTCACCACTGTGCCACCGTGCCGCCATGCCTGTCTTTCTTGGCATTGGCAAGATTCAGAGGATACCAAGGGAAGCACGTGTGGAAAATACAGAGGCATTGCTCCTAATCTTTTAGTTGTCATTACATACAGGAAGGGGCCCAAAGAGACGAGAGATTGCAAATACTGCACTTTTGGTTAGGGAGTAAGGATAAACACAGAAACTACAGACATTTGGATTGTTCAAACATGTTACTCTTCAATATTTAAGAGTGATGAATCTCAGAATGATGTTGCATCCCTTTTGAGGGCGAGATATCAAACTGAGGCTATAATAATTTGCTCAGGTATTCTGGTCAATATCACCAAAAGAGATTATCTACACACTTAATTAAGTTGCTGTTTTATGGGACTAATTGTCCCTGCCTGACCACCAACCCCAACTCTCTACCATTGTCCTGGTCAGGTTTAGACAATCCAAGGTCAAGTAGCCATTGAGTCTGGGACTATATGTAAAAAAAATCAAACTACTGCTCTTGAACACTGTGTTTGCTCATTTAAAAACAAATCAGATGTATTACAAACTTGTGAATGGTAAAATAACAAGTTAAAAGCTAATTTACTTTGGGGTTCATAGAAAGGAATAAATCCCTTCAAGGTGTCTGTTGATTAACTGAGAGTTCTATTAAAGCAAGAAGTGAATTCTAATTTAATTACTCTTTAACTTTCCAATTGTGATATATATCTATGCCTAAAACAGAGGATGCAGTCATGGAAGGTGCATTGGTCACTACCTGAAAAGAAATGTAAAAGAAACATCATTGTTAACCAGTGTGATTAAATATACATGAGTCTGACAGAATTATTCATGTGTACTAAGAGTATAATCATATAACTGCATAACAAGGGGAAATATTTACATCTAATCCTTTATTGTAAATATAATACCTGTAGTCTTTTCAGTACCAATATTTATTCCCTTTCTATTTATTCTCATGTTGGTGTTTAGCAAAATAAACTATAACAATACTGACATTGAACACTCCCAGGGCAGGTATAGTATAACAAATAGAATGTAAAGCCCCCTTACCAATGCAATACTTCCCTAAATACAGCTTCAACTTCAGAAGCGTGGTCCTGCCTACAGAACCACTGTGCCTTTTCCAACAGCAACTTGAGTTATTTCATTGAGTGAGTTTGGTGATTAGTGCCAAATTGGGGTTTTTTAGCCTAATATTAACTTCATTTTATACTTGGTCCCAATGGTCAGGAGAGGATACATTCATTCCTTCAATCTAATCAAAAAATTAATTTAGGTTTCATAGATATTTTTTGGACTAGCTTTAACTGTGGCAGTGAACTGAATCTGCATAAATTCAACTAAGAGAGATTGGATAGACTGGGCATGTTTTCCTTCAAGCCGAGAAGTCTGGGTTGGGAACATGATTGAGATATATAAAATTATGAGGGGGACAGACAGGATAGATGGGAAGAAATCTTTCCCTTTGGTGAAGGCATGAATGGCCAGAGGGTGGAGATTCCAGGTAAGGGTAGGAGGTTTAGAGGGGATGTGAGGAAACATGTTTTTATCTAGAGGGTGCTGAGAATCTGGGACTCATTGCCTTTATTGGTGGTAGAGGGAGAAACCCTCATAACATTTCAGAATTATTTAGATGTACATTTCCAATGTCCATACATAAAAGGCATACGTACATGCAACAACACCAAGTTCAGGAAAATGGAATTGGGATTGTTAAGGGATTGTTCTTGACTGGCGCAGGCCCGCTGGGGCAAAGGGCCTTTCTCTGTGCTGTAGACTGCTATGACTCCAAGATCACCCAAAAGGCCTAGTACCTAACCCTGTGTCCGCTGTTCCCCAATTACTATATTAGTGGCCACTAAAATAATCAGAAGTCTCAGCATCTAGATATGAATCTTTAGAAAAATTACACTTTCCATTTATATCATGAGCATATTCCATGAAAAATATTCCAGTTTTTATTCTTTATCCAGTTTTTGTTTTAGTTTTTCATCAAGATAATTACTTAAAATGTCATGGAATGGCAGGGACTTGTATATAAAACTAGTTCTCTGAATTGCCACTGAATCTGCAAACAAGAAACAAAACAAAATTTTTGTTATTCTCAAAGATGGTTTGAGGCAGTTTTCCCTTTAGCATTTGATCTTCTGGTACCTTTATAGGCAAAGATTGAGCATAACTTAAGAAGATTGGAAATTTATACTTTACATTATCAAGGAAACAATGGAAAATAAATGTAAGTATTTAAATTATGTACATTTTAATACATCAAATAGGAATAGATAAGAATCAGCTGCAAATGTGTTGCTGGTCAAAGCACAGCAGGCCAGGCAGCATCTCAGGAATACAGAATTCGACGTTTCGAGCATAAGCCCTTCATCAGGAATAAGAGAGAGAGAGCCAAGCAGGCTAAGATAAAAGGTAGGGAGGAGGGACTAGGGGGAGGGGCGATGGAGGTGGGATAGGTGGAAGGAGGTCAAGGTGAGGGTGATAGGCCGGAGTGGGGTGGGGGCGGAGAGGTCAGGAGGAGGATTGCAGGTTAGGAGGGCGGTGCTGAGTTGAGGGAACCGACTGAGACAAGGTGGGGGGAGGGGAAATGAGGAAACTGGAGAAATCTGAATTCATACCTTGTGGTTGGAGGGTTCCCAGGCGGAAGATGAGGCGCTCCTCCTCCAGCCGTCGTGTAGTTGTGTTCTGCCGGTGGAGGAGTCCAAGGACCTGCATGTCCTCGGTGGAGTGGGAGGGGGAGTTAAAGTGTTGAGCCACGGGGTGATTGGGTTGGTAGGTTCGGGCGGCCCGGAGGTGTTCTCTGAAGTGTTCCGCAAGTAAGCGGCCTGTCTCACCAATATAGAGGAGGCCACATCGGGTGCAGCGGATGCAATAGATGATGTGTGTGGAGGTACAGGTGAACTTGTGGCGGATATGGAAGGATCCCTTGGGGCCTTGGAGGGAAGTGAGTGTGGAGGTGTGGGTGCAAGTTTTACATTTCCTGCGGTTGCAGGGGAAGGTGCCGGGGGTGGAGGTTGGGTTGGTGGGGGGGTGTGGATCTGACGAGGGAGTCACGAAGGGAGTGGTGCTTGCGGAACGCTGATAGGGGAGGGGAGGAAAATATATCCTTGGTGGTGGGGTCCGTTTGGAGGTGGCGGAAATGGCGGCGGATGATACGTTGTATGCGGAGGTTGGTGGGGTGGTAGGTGAGAACCAGTGGGGTTCTGTCTTGGTGGCGGTTGGAGGAGCGGGGCTCAAGGGCGGAGGAGCGGGAAGTGGAGGAGATGCGGTGGAGGGCATCGTCGATCACGTCTGGGGGGAATCTGCGGTCCTTGAAGAAGGAGGCCATCTGGGCTGTGCGGTGTTGGAATTGGTCCTCCTGGGAGCAGATGCGGCGGAGACGAAGGAATTGGGAATATGGGATGGCGTTTTTACAGGGGGCAGGGTGGGAGGAGGTGTAGTCCAGGTAGCTGTGGGAGTCAGTCGGTTTATAATAGATGTCTGTGTTGAGTCGGTCGCCCGAGATAGAAATGGAAAGGTCTAGGAAGGGGAGGGAGGAGTCTGAGACAGTCCAGGTGAATTTCAGGTCGGGATGGAAGGTGTTAGTAAAGTTGATGAACTGTTCAACCTCCTCGTGGGAGCACGAGGCTGCGCCGATACAGTCATCGATGTAGCGGAGGAAAAGGTGGGGGGTGGTGCCAGTGTAGTTGCGGAAGATGGACTGTTCCACATATCCTACGAAGAGGCAGGCATAGCTGGGGCCCATGCGGGTGCCCATGGCAACTCCTTTAGTTTGGAGGAAGTGGGAGGATTGAAAAGAGAAGTTATTCAGGGTGAGGACCAGTTCAGTCAGTCGAAGGAGGGTGTCAGTGGAAGGGTACTGGTTGGTGCGGCGGGAAAGGAAGAAGCGGAGGGCTTTGAGTCCTTCGTGATGGGGGATGGAGGTGTACAGGGACTGGATGTCCATAGTGAAAATAAGGCGTTGGGGACCGGGGAAGCGAAAATCCTGGAGGAGGTGGAGGGCGTGGGTGGTGTCCCGAACGTAGGTGGGGAGTTCTTGGACTAAAGGGGAGAGGACCGTGTCGAGGTATTGGGAGATGAGTTCGGTGGGGCAGGAGCAGGCTGAGACAATGGGTCGGCCGGGGCAGGCAGGTTTGTGGATTTTGGGCAGGAGGTAGAAACGGGCGGTGCGGGGTTGTGGGACTATGAGGTTGGAGGCGGTGGATGGGAGATCCCCTGAGGTGATGAGGTCCTGGATGGTCTGGGAGATGATGGTTTGGTGGTGGGAGGTGGGGTCGTGGTCAAGGGGGCGATAAGAGGAGGCGTCCGCGAGCTGGCGTTTGGCTTCAGCGGTGTACAGGTCAGTGCGCCAAACTACCACCGCGCCTCCCTTGTCTGCGGGTTTGATGGTGAGGTTGGGATTGGAGCGGAGGGCTGCACGTTCTGAGGGTGAGAGGTTGGAGTGGGTGAGAGGGGTGGACAGGTTTACTCATAGATAAGAATCAGCCCATGTAATTACAGAATGAATTATGCAGTATAGTACTGATTTCTAGCATAAGAAAACTTTAAATCTATCTAGGACATTCCTGAAGAGCTTGTGCCCGAAACATTGACTCTCTTGCTCCTCAGATGCCGCCTGATATGCTGTGTTTCCAAAGCCACACTTTTCCACTCTGATCTCCAGCATCTCACTTTCTTACAATCCATCCAACCTACTTATATATAGTATTCTATTATATTTCTCATAAAGTCATCTCACCTTACTGCATCTAACATGAATAACATCTTTCTATTTCCATCAACCTGACAGATTCATTGAGTCAGTCCAACTAGTCCATGCTGACCAAGTTCCCAAACTAAACTAGTCCCACTTGTCTGCGTTTGGCCAATATCCTTTCAAATCTTTCTTATTCATGTACTTATCCAAATAATCTTTTAAAAGTAAACTGAAAGAACGGGAGATGCTGTAAATCAGAAACAAAAGTAGAAATTGCTTGAAAAGATCAGCAGGTCTGGCAGCATCTGTGGAGAGAAATCAGAGTTAATGCTTTGGAATTCCAGCAATTTGTCTTTTAAATGTTTTGGGCTGTACCAATTCCACTGGCAGTTCATTTCGCACACAAACCACTACGTAAAAACGTTGCCCCTCATGTTCTTTTGAAACCTTTCTTCTTTCACTTTAAAAATATACCTCTGAGTTTTGAACTCTACCCACTCTAGGGAAAGGTCCTCTGCTATTCACCTTATCTATGCCCATCATGATTTTACAAACTCTATTAGATCACCCCTCAACCTCTTACGCTCCAGTGAAAAAAGTCCCAGCTAATTCTGATAACTCGAATCTTCCATTCCTGTTGACATCCTGGTAAATCCTCCCTGAACCCTTTCCAATTTAATAATATCCTTCCTATAATTATATATAAAGATAATTATATCATTATCTAAATATCCCTTACATGAATCCACACTACTTTCCACAACTACTCCATGTGATAGTGAATTCCAAATTCGAACAATTCTCTGAATATGGTATCTTTCACACCTCTGTGAACAGATGTTGCCTGAATGGTAGTTGCAAAGACTTGAGGGATTAGCTTGCCTATGCTTACAGCAAATGTGCAGGAAGACCAGGAGAAAAAATATACAGGAACTTTCATGACCTTAGGACATCCCAAGGCACTTTAGAAACATAGAGGTACTTTTGAAGAAGTCAATATTATAATATAGGAATTGTGAGTCAGTCAGTCAGTCAGTCAGTGAGTGCACAGCAAATTTCCAAAAAACAAATTTTACACTAATTGACAAAATTTTTTTATATAAAATTATTATTTTAATGAAATACAAGGACATTCTTAAACTCTTTACATAAAGCTGCTTTACTGCCTATGTTGTCAAAATACAAAATACTGATTTATTTTCACAATATACATTAATTGGTATTTTCCTTTCAAACACCAGTTTTCATATAATCTTTCTTTAAAGATACCAAGTCATTGACGAGTATTAACAACTGTTGGAATAATTCCAGCAACAAATTACTTTTAGTTCATGTTTCTGAGATGGAATAATTTCTAACTAAATGCATATTGAAACATTCCTAAAAATAAAAAAAAACAGGAAAACTAATAAATAGGAATCCTTTGTATAGAGTGGATGGTTTGCTTTGCTCTCCCAGACAAGCCATTCAACTGCTGTTTTCACAGTTATATCTGGGGCAGAACATGTGCGTACAGGTTTGTAGGGTGTAAGGCAATCTTAACACTCATGTTTATATTTTCCTTGTTTTATATCAGATGATTGCAAAGATACTGTGACAAGGCAGTTAACGTTATCAGGTCAGCAGAAACGAAACAGGACAACACAATCTTATTCAACAAAATTCAGTTCAAACCAGCTTCACCTCACTGCAAAATACTAACTTTCTTCAAGCTGGAAGTAGTCCAAATTTGGATGGCATGAAAACTCATTGAGCAAGTATTTTTGAAATTAGTGCACATTTATATGCTCCCCCAATGTCATAGCTTCAGGGCAGAATGGCAAAATTAGGAAGGTATTTCAGAAACTTAAGTGACAATTGACTTTACAATATTACATATCTCCTAGACTTTCACTGATGTAAGCATATTTTTAAACTTTTAGTATGTATGTAATAAATTCAGGACAAACTTTTTTTAATGGCAGCTCATTTTTCTTTCTTGCAACCAGCTATAAATGGTTTTCTCACTCTTTGTCTTATTGCTGCTCTTTACAAACTATTTAACAAAAAGGCCAATATACTGTAAACTGAAGCTCTTGAAAGGTTTAATTAATCTCTAGACACTTACATAGCAATTCAATGGTCAAAGTTTAATCAAGAACAACAATTTGCAGACACTTCTGGTCGATATGAAAATCTTCCATTAAAGAGAAAAAGCACATTTGTCTCTTCCTCATATCTACAGGTTGTTGGCATGGTAACGTTAGCTCCCGTTTATACAACAAAATTAAGTTGCCTTCGGTGCACAAAGTTATTCAACATATGTCGAAATCAGCATGTAAGGGTGAAAGGCGATACCTTGCAGGCTACATAGCTTGTTTCTTTGAAAACTTATAATCCCTACAGTGCAGAAGCAGGCCATTTGGCCCATCGAGTCCACACCAATCCTCCAAAGTGCATCCCACCCACACCCATCCCCCTGTTCTATCCCTTAACTGTGCATTACCCATGGCTAATCCTCCCAGCCAGCACATCTTTGGACTGCGGGAGAAAATCCACCCAAATATGGGAAGAATGTGCAAACTCCACACAGTCACCTGAGGTTGGAGTCAAATTTGGGCCCCTGGCGCTGACACAGCAGCACTAACCACTGTGCCACCTTTTTAAGAACACTTAACGTGAGTCCACCTTTATGAAGGTAAGTATCAATGGTTTATATGCTCAAATCAAAGTGATTCAGATCCAACTTAAAAGTTTTCTTTCAATGGAGCTAGCCTCTTTGGATGTGAGATTTCGTAACTTCAAATTTTCAGTTTGAGCTAGAACAAGTTGGAATATCAGAGTAAAAATGAAGTAATCCTCAGTTGTCCTGAGCTGTTTTTACAAACCTCTGAGTCACTAACTCAAATAGCAGAGCTGGGATTGGTACGGTAACATACTGTAGTGGTTCTGTTACTGGCCCAGGAGAAAGTGAGGACAGGAGATGCTGGAGAACAGAGTCAAGAGTGTGGCACTGGAAAAGCACAGCAGGTCAGGCAGCATCCAAGGAGTAGGAGAATCAATGTCTCAGGCATAAGTCCTTCTACTACTGGCCAGCAAAGACCTGGACTACAGATCTAGAAGCAGAGTTCAAATTCTAAGTTGTCAAGGTGAAATCATTTTTAACAGTTCTGGACATAGTCAATAATACTGAAAATGAAGTAAACATTTTTCTGTATAAACAGTGAAGGGGAACCTGCTGTTCTTACCCCAAAGAAACTCTAATCCCACATCAGTGTGATCAATTCTTAACTACCACTGGTTAAAATTGACAGCTTGTGCTCATTCTTTTCTTAACGAGGATGAGTAATTAGAAAAAAAAATCACTTGCCAGAGATGCTCACATGAGAATCAGTAAATTCTTTTAATATAAAAGATCTGGGGGTTAGTTAGCCGTGATTCTGTTGAGTAGAGATGGAACAAAAGGGTGAATGGCTTAGCCCTGCTTCTAACTTGTACAAGGTCTTGAATGAAAAATGTAAATGTTCAGTTTACTTTCTAAATCCCTATTACCACGATAACGGCAGCTGCTTTTTAGAGAGAAGCACAAGTGTGGAAACCTGAGTTAATGTATTTTGTGACATCGATTACCAGGGATCATGGTAAGCCTTCCGTTCTGAAGATAATATGGAACTATACAATCCCACCCATGGTTGGCATATAGAGGAATAACATTGACTTTGACAGATATCATTAGTTATCTTAAATCAACCTAAATTAAAATCTAGAGATGAAGAACAGATGCCTTAATTGATATTGCTCTGTTTACATAATCTTTCAGCCAAAATTATCCTCAATAAGTCTATGAGAACCTGAGCTATTATTACTTTTGTACAACCACTATATAAATGTAAAATGTCTTCTCTCCCCCTTTAGAGGCATCTTCTATTTCTCTCAAGGCAGTGAGCATCAGAGCAAGCAATTTGTTTTTGCCATTGATTGCACGTTTATTAATAAAACTGGTAACCTCAGTCTCAAACTAACAGCACTGAGGTATCACAGTTTGGCAGGCCATGTTGATTTTCTGGAGGCTTCCTTTATTTTCTTGATTGTAAGCTATTTAATGTGTGTTTGCATCAAAAGGTATGAACGGAGAAGAGCAGTGCAGACAGGACATTTTCTGGAATTGCATAATAAATATGTAAATCCTTAAAGGCTGCCAATCTCGAACCATTTTAGTGACTGTTTTCACTGGGCACATGTATTATCTTTAAATAACTGGAACTTTATAGCAGAGTAAAAAGTGGAGGCCAGCATTGATAAGGCAGGAATCAGGTTGGATTGTAGTTTCATGAGGAGTGGTGGTGTTGACATCCCTGAACACAGGAATTAAACTTGTGCATAGCAGTAATCTCCAGGGTTAATACCACTAAATAACTAAATAGAATCAGTCAGTCAAAAAGTGAGATACTGTCATATGGATGAAAAATGTATTTGCTCACTGTTCTATCATAGTTCTTTGGCCCATTATTTGTGGCCTTGATGAAACTAGGTAGAACATTATCCAGTCAGAAGTCAGGGCTGGCCAGGTAGTCTTGTGAGCATGTCATCTCCTACTAGTCAGCATCAACAAATATTTGATTCAGTATTAAATCATTTAGACCTGCTCTGAAAAGGTCATTAACCTGAAAGTTTAACTGTTTCTCTCTCCACAGATGCTGCTCGACCTGCTGAATATTTCCAGATTTATGGTTATATTTCACATTCGTGTCATCTGTGGTGTTTTGTTTTCGTGTTAGTTTTAAGGGGGCTAGAAAAGAGTAACATTTTAATTCAAATTGAAGAAGTCTAAACTAGTCCAAGAACAAAGTCATTTAGCACAAGCATCAACCCAAATCTTAGTCTGAATATATTTAAGAAAGGGATGCTGAGATTTTTTTAAAAAAAGGAGTATGCTGTTTAGATAAAGGCTCAGTTATGGTCCTCCTGAATGGTGAAAAAGGCTCGAACGGCCAGATGGTCTACTTCTGTGCCTAGTATCATCTTTTGTTAATGTCAACAATTTTTAACAAGTGTTTCAAAATAGTCCCTGTAATGCAGTAGCTGTGTGTAGCAATATTATCTGTCAGAGGACAAGACAACAGGGTCTGATTCTTCTTCAACTCAACAGGAAATAATAAACCAAGCAAGAAAGTCTAAAATCAAACTGACATTAAAAACGGAATGAAAATTTATATTTACACACACACAATATTTTGTAATATTTCAAAATGAAATCTATTTGGTACAAAAAATGCTGCCTTTTGAGGTCTCTGACTAATGTGTACAGGAATGATTTGATAAATCATACTGCTCAACATTACACAAAAGTGAGGTGATTCTGTTGCAATAGACTTTTGATTACCCTGGGTAATTAAAGCTATTTGATTTTAAGAACCTTTGTTCAATATAAACATTAACGTTTCAACTGCACAAACAGACTAACAGAACTTCTGTTCACGACAACACTATTTAAAACGAAAACAGATTCTGTATTTAACACAGAAAACAAAATAAATCTCTTAAATAGAAAGAATATTAAGTAACCTTGCTACAAGACAGTTTTAGATCTATGCTGTAGGCAGCTCAGGCAAGGTGAGGTCACAACAGGACAAAGATTGTCTTAATGAAACAATCATAATGCAAACCATTTGGTTGATGGGAGGAAGGCAAGGGGATGAGATGCAGTAACTGAATTGGTGACATGCAAAACAAAAACCTTTGAATTAATCCAGTGCAGTGACGACTTGGCGGCTCTTTTCAATAAATCGCTGAAAAAGTTAAATGTTTTAGAAAGCTGTCCAATTGTTTGGAAGATTTATACCCCTGTCTGCCCCTCCTCCCAGTTCCAACAGTGTCTACTTGCTGTAACCTCCTCCGAGCCGAGGCCATCAAAATATCTCTAAATCTGTCAAAGGAAAAAGGTCGACGTATACTTTTGTTTTGAAGAAAAAATAAAAACCCTCTTTATCCCTCGGGGGGATTGCAGTCAAGATTGAGAGAAGCGGCGGCGCAGGGGAGGAGAGTGGCTGATCTCCAAAAAAGTTTCAGGCGGAGCCAGCGAGGACTGAGCAGCATTTCTCCGGACGGGAGTAGACTGGAGGGTGCCTTCCTTTCCCCAGCCCTCCCTCGCCTACACCAGCTCGGCTGCTGTGCACTCCCGGGCCCGCTTGCAGCCGTACAGCCACTTGATGACCCGGGCGTTGCGCTCGATGACCGACAGGCTGGACGCCGGCTTGCGCTCGCCCAGCGCTTCCTCGAGCGGCCGCTGGTCCTCCTGGGCGCTGTGGCGGGAGAGGTCGCTGTCCGAGTCGGGCGCGCTGACGCTGCGCACGCGCACGGTGACCGCGGGGTCGGACGCCGAGGTGAAGTTGTCGCGGCCCAGGTCGTCGATGACCTCGGGCTCCAGGCCGCAGTAGCGGAAGAAGCTGTCGAACTCGGAGAAGGCCCTCGAGTAGCGGGAGCTGATGTCGGACTGGGAGCGGTGCAGACCCTTGCTGGCCCGCCGCTGGCACGGGGCCGGCCTCTGGGCCGGTGGCGAAGGCCGCTCCTCCTCCAGCTGGTCCCCGCAGCCCGTGTCCCCCGGCCCTCCGCCCTCCTTGATGATGACCTTGGGCACCTCGGGCGATGCCGGCGGCGGCGGCTGCTGCTGCTTGTCCCTGATGGAGCCCCCCTGGAAGAGCCTGCGGACCAGGCTCTGGTTAGCGGCCCGGGCCCCGCCGCCTCCTCCTCCCGAGCCCTTGACCACCTCGTACTTCTGCCGGTAGATGACCAGCGAGTCCGGCCTCATTTGCCTCTTGGAGCGGCGGATGGCGGTGCCGCCGTCCCGCTGTAAGGGAGCGTGCGGGGGCTGGCTTCCCCCCGGGGAGTGTGCCGCCGGCTTCTCGCCTCGGGGGCAGCTCTCCATACTCCCCCCTCCTCCGCTGCTGCTGCTGCCCGAGGCCTCGCTGCCGGAGCGGGCCTCCCTCTCGCCGTCGCCGTCCCCCTGACCGCCCGCCACCAGCTGCGGGCTCTTCACGTACTTGCCCTTGTCGGCCGCCAGCCTCTCCACGGCGCTCAGGCGGCCCCGGCGGTTGCCCTCCATCTGCCTCCGGAGGTAGCCGGGCCCCTTGTGGAGGATCCTCAGGGGCAGCGAGGCGCTCAGCACCGGGGGCTGCGAGATGTCAGTCGGCATTTCACTCACAACGCCTGCGGACCCAGCCCGGGTAAGACACGGAGGTGTGTGGGTGGGGGGAGAGCCCCCACTGCCCGACAAGGGACCCCTGTCACTCACTCGGGAGAAGAAAATAACGAGAGAGAGAGAAAAGTCAAGTCTCTGTCCCGCAAAATGTTTAAACCTCTCTCGCGTTTGACGCTGTTGATGGTGATTCCCCAGGGAGACGCGCACACGGAGGTGTTGGGGAGATCATGTACTGACTTCAGACAACACTTGTCATCAACACTGACTTCACTTTTACTGAACCTTTCGACTGAATCCACCTTGCTGTTGTGGAACTGCCCGTCCCACTACAAGACAACAAATCATGTTTCAGTAGCCGAGCCCATGACATCATGTGGGAGCAGGCTGTGTGTCATGGAACACCTATCTATTAAGGTTACACAGCCCCGAGCAAGGACAAACACTAATTAATGTTTATTTGAAATACGCTAAACCTCTCTCTCTCTTTCTTTCCTTCTTTTCTCCTCTTTCTCGATATGGAATCTTACCAGCAAATCGATACATTCATTAAGAGTTTGCAAACTACTGAAAAAAAATCGCACTGTCTTGAAGATAAAAATAAAAGTTAGAAATTAAGGATATGAATAGGGTGAGGTACTGTGGCTGTGTTAATGTACCACCAGATAATTTTTCAGGACTGTTAACCCATTTAAAACAAAATAGCACATACATTAGAATAACCAAGGAATTTCATTAACACGTTTGTCGGACTATGATGTAACGTGAATTCACTCCGCAGGGAGAAGTGCATTTCCTAGGGTTCTGACAGAGTAATGTGTTCAGTCTTTAATTCTTCAGCGAGGGGGCATTTTGAATTTTTCGGGGGGTCTACTAGTTCGGATCTCAGTTAGTTTTGCTTTTTGATCAGTACTACTGGAATCGATAAAATAGTCGATGTGTCAAACATTGTGCAGAGACCTGCAAGCGAGCAGAAAGTTAACAGGAAACAATTGATTAAATTAAAACCGACCCATTTCGGTCTGGACTCCTTGAGATCGCTATCTGATCATTAAACCATACTTCGTGTTGGAAAATGCACGCACACATGTTCGTTACTGTTTTAAGATTTCTCTTGATGGTTATTTTTCGATCGTTATTGATCGAAATCAGAAGGCAATCTTTATAACTTGTATCCAAAGGAAATCCTCTCTCAGTAAATAACTTGACTGTGGTGCCCCCATGCGTGAATTGCCCGCTCAAATTATTAGCGCTTCGATATAGCGCGAATAAAAACAATTTTTCCATTTAAGGTCACGTGTGAAAATGCGGGAACTTGAGCAAGTTTCAATGGTCTGGGAAGACGGGTTTCCGCTCAATGTGTTTTGTGTATGTGAGAATTAAGGGCAGGGATAAGAGGGTATTTAAAAAACGGCAATAATATTTTCAGTTATATCCGACTGGTTTTAATAAGGTCAATAATGTTGCTGGTAAATTCGGTTTACAGTTATGAGTTATTATTGTCTCCATATATTTTGAACGCAAAACCTATCGTGAAGTAAATATTTAGCCACCTTTTTATTGCATGTGCAGAATATGAGCAATGATTCAGTTAAACATTAATACATTGAGATTTAGCAAAGTCAGACATTAAAAAATAGGTTGAAGATCTCTGCATTGGCAGAACTACCGGGAAACATGCTTAGTGAAATTGGAAGTAGACAGTTAAAAATCACACACCAGGTTATAATTCAACAGGTTTAATTGGAAGCACTAGTTTTAGGTGCGCTGCTCCTTCATCAGGTGGTTGTGCTCCGAAAACTAGTGCTTCCAATTAAACCTGTTGGACTATAACCTGGTGTTGTACGATTTTTAACTTTGTACACCCCAGTCCAACACCGGCATCTCCAAATCATGGAAGTAGACATTTTTCCAATTTGATACTATATTTTTTGTAGTTCATTTGACATTACAGTCAAAAGATCATTCCTTCCTTGATTGCTGTGGTATCTGAAATGTTGAGTATTGAGTACATGAGAGGAAAGGTATGCTAGAAAGCTGAGATGAAATGGGTTAGCACCTGTATGGAGTAAAAACACCGGACAATCTAGTGAGGTTGAATGGCCTTCTTCACTGTACTGTATTGATTACTAAATTTATAAATTAATAGGATGATTGAACATTATTGATACCATCAATTTAGCAATAACAAATGAAGAAACATCCTCTCAGAGACATGTTCTACAACATATGTAGGTCAAGTATACCGCAACGTTATTCTACTTTGTTTCTGGTCAGTAAGAGTGGCATTGGGGTGAACCAAAACCACCAAGGAAAATACAACAACAAATGCCTGTCCAGAGAAGGAATGCAAATCAACTGATCCAGTCAAACCAAAAAAAAAGCATGCAGACCATTAGATACTTGTCTTTCATGTGGCTAAAAGAGTTCACTGATGCTCATTGATTGGGAGAAGACTCATGGAAACTAACCTGATCATGCTTGAAGGCCACCTAAGTGAGCAGAAGGGCTTGGAACAGTGGCAAGCAGTAAAAACAGTGCCTTCTGTTGGTTGTCACCTTCTGGACCTATGGCTGCCTTTTGCTGTTTCACCGAATGTGCTTGAAACTCACTATCATATGTGTCATTCTTGTAGGAGGAGGGGAGCATTCCTGGAGTCAAAGAACCAGACCAAAGGCAACTTGTCCTAATATTGTGGTGTTAATGTGGTAAAATGTTGCATGGCATCTCAGCAGACTACGAAACAAAATTTGAGCAATGTAAGAAATGATTAGGTGATTCTAAGCTTGGCTAAAAGCTTTAAGTTTTAAAGAGCCATTTAAAGGAGGAGAAAAAAATAATGATGTGGAGAGAATTAGGAAGGGAATTCCAGAGCTTAGTGTTCTATGTTGGTTAGTCTATCTTTGGTGAGATTGCTAGGCTGATGGTAGGTTCAAACAGTAATTATTACATATTAAAGAATACATCATTTAGTACATATTAAGAAGCAATATACAGCTTAACATAAGTACACTTTGAAGCCCATGATCATATTGCTTTCATGGCTCTCTCTCATGTTTTCTAATGTTATCATTATGGGAGGTGCAATTAACACAGTTCCTTGTTAACCCTTGCAACACTAATATTACCATGGTATTTTGATAACTAAATCTATAAATGCCAATGGTGGAACAAATAAAATTGGGAATACACAAATGACCAAAACTGGGGAAAACAAAAAACTGCACCGAAGACTTTGGAGCTGGAAGAAAGATAGGGTGAGGTGAGGCTATGGACTAAAAGATTTTTTTTAGGTGGAATGGCATAGTGCTGCAATAATTTGGATTGTATAAAGTCACACAATTAATATCTGCTTGATTCTGCAGATCTATTTGTTAAGTTTCCATTTTCAGGTATATCACGCTGAGAATGTGAAGGACAGGGAAGGGGCCAGAAACTTCACAAATGTCGAACAATAGAGAAAGTCATTAATTTTTGCAATCGTGGATTGAAAGTTAATTAACCCGTCACTACTGTTTTCCTTCCACTCACTGTCGATAGTTTCCATCCATCAACCAATATTTGTTGGTCCTATCCAATCATTTTCAGAATAGATCTCAGCTTTGTAGTCCTCCAACATTCAGTTGAGAATGGTAGTGGTCAATTAAATGACTCATTGGAGGCAGAGGATCCACAAATATCCCCATCCTCAATGATGAGTGAATCTAGTATATCAGTGCAGTTGCCATGATTTTAGTGAGAAATTCCAAATGAAAGATACATCTTGGCTTCCTCCACAGGTTTCCAGGATCACAGATGCTAATCTTAACCCTCAAGGGTTTGACTCACTGCATCTAATAATTGGGAGCTCGGGACACTGCAAAAGTTATGGGTCCTAACAGGTAGCAAGTAATATTTGTGCCATACAAGTACCGGACATTGACTATCTGGAGCGAATCTAATCATCACTCTTGACATTCAATGGAGTTAACTATCAGTGAATAGCCCACTATTAACACCATAAACTGAACTGGATAGCCATTTAAAAATCGTGGAATGAAAGCAGGTCAGGAGTCCAGAATCTTATGGTGTGCATCTCACTTCCTGACTCCACAAAACTTGCCCAATCAAGGCACAAATCCTTCCTATTTGCTTGGATGACTATAGCTCCAACAATACTCAATAACTTTGATACCATCCAGGACAATGCAGTCAACTTGATTAACAGGCATAAACATTTATTTCCTCAATTGCTGATGCTCAGTAGCTGCAATCTACAATATTTACTACAAGCCGCACTTGACAAATCCACTGAAGTTCCTTAGATGGCACCTTCCAATAATATGATCACTACCGTCCAGAAAGACAAGGGTGGCAGAGACATAGGAACATCACCGTTTTTAAGTTTCCCTCCAACAATTCACCATACTGACTTGGAATGTAACTGTTACTTCAGTACTTCTGTGTCAAAATCTTGAAATTCACTCCATAACATGATTATGGGTTTGTCTACACCAAATGGATTGTGGCAGTTCAAGATGGCAGCTCGCCATTACCTTCTCCTAGGGATGGGAAATAAATGCTGGCCTGGCCAATGGCACCTTTGTCCCATCAATAAATAAAAATATATTTTTGGATTTCAGTTCTATTTTGTAGACATCCTCCAGCACACTGCTCCCTTGCCTGGGATAATTTGCAATTAATAAATTTATGTTGTGAATGGCTGCCACTGATATATAATACCAAATTTGTCTTCCTCTTCCTTTGAAAGAGAACTCCATACTGTTGTCACACCTTCTAGTGGAAAGCTTGAGAATGCAGCCAGAGTATTGTCGGCAAGAATTAAGAACAGCACTTAGGGACATCCGAGGAGAGGAAGTGGGAAATATGTTAACAACTGCAAAGGCATAGTTGAAGTGGAATGCAAATAAATTTACAACAATACTCAACGCATTTGAAAGCTTTTCCAATAATGACTTTGGAAGAAAAAGTTACGTTATTAAATATATTTGCCAATTTGGAAAACAGAGTGGTTGTGAGGTGGAATATGAAGGTGTGACTGAATTCTGAAATTTTAATTTATTTTTAAGAAAATTTATCTCATAAAAATTCTCAGAAATCAGTTTTATTATGTCTTATTATTCATAAATTTTACCTCAAAACATAGATGCAAAGTCAGCAGAACAGCTTGCAATTCCTGCTTGGGGCAGCCACATTTGAGCACTTCTTGTTCACAAAATCCACAGTTCCCAAGGCAATATTTGAGGTGCAGCAAATTGTTCAGCCCCATTTAAGTGCAACTAATGTATATGCATTATTCCTTTTGACCTTAATGATTTATGAGGTACGTCAAACCAATTATTTGTTCTCATCAGCTCATGCTTTTCTTCAGTAGTCTGTCACTATAACAAGCCCCAACAGGTAGAATAGGTTGTCAACAGGTTCTGGAGAGAGCTGAAACACTAAGAAGCAAATCATTAAACTGGAAACCCCATCAGCAAACAAATGGTGAAAAGCTGGCTACTGCCATTTGTTCCAATTAGAACATATTTTGTATTTTAACCTGGAACAGTTCTACTGGTAGCAATGTGAAAGAAATCCCCTCCAACTGAAATTATTCATTAGCAACTGCTTTGTATTCCAACATTCAGCTTTTAACCTGCTTAGACTGAATTATGTTGAATGATTGATGACAGGTACCAGATGTGTTTCTCTTTTACCAAAATATCTGGTAGGATATGTTTAGTATGACATACTTGTAGCCTTTCATAAGCATGCAATAGACCTTGAAATTAATCCTGTTGAACAAATGAGAAAGCCCAAGCTCCATTTATTTTAACTATATCTCTGATCTGGCAAGAGTATTCAGTAGTATTTATTTAGTGTTTTGTTTGAGTTGTGCAAGAACATCTTTCTACTACTGGATGCCACATTTCTATCTTCCTGTACATGATAATTGAAGAATGACAATAGTACTATTGTCTTCAGAATTCCCCTGAGGGATTATATAGTAAAAGGGTCCCAGCTCTGTTAGAGTTCCCAAAATGATTGGAGGAGGCCTCATGGTGACAGAATTTTGAGTAGGACTGTCACAGCTTGTAAAATATTCTCAACCAAACTACTGTCTCAATGTAGCTAACCTTAAGAAGATTGAAGAGCTGAGAAAAAGTTCAACCTCTCACTGTGCTACATACTGAAAGCACATTGCCCTTTATGCTGTTTACATTTGCTCGTACAGAGTTTTACTCAAAGAGACTCCAATTCACACAGGGAAATCTAATAGTCAAAACAAAATCATAGACCCTAAGCGTACTATTGTGTAATTTTAGCTGCTGTGCTTGAAATTTATGTGAGGATTCAAACATTAGACCCAACCTGTTTGAAGATATTTGACAAGGGGTGGGGCTACATTTACAACTGTAGGATTATACTGTAAAAGCCTACAGCAGTGAAAGAGGATACTTGGTTCATTGTATCTTTGGTGACTTTTTGTTACAATCTAAAACTGAGGGTTTCTGAAGCAGCAGTAACATTCCTGAACCAGAAGCGCAAGGTTCAAGTCCCACTCTAGAGCTTGATATCCAAGGAAAGTGCAGTCATAATGTGGGCAAACATCTTGAATATCCTTGCAACTTACACCAATAGCAGATGGTGAGAGTGCAAGAGTTCCCTGCTAAGCTGTATTTCATATATTGCACCATTTAACTGTACTCAGACATGGACATACACCCCAAACTATAGAAACTACACAGGCACAATTTCAAATCAGGCATATGTCTCGACCATGTGAGGGTTTATATGTACCATAAATTTGAAAATAATCCAATGATACAGAAAAGAACACTTATCAATACTCAGTCTCAATTACCATTCTTAACAAGGACAAAATAATGTATATCTGGCTAAGGGAAAGGAAACATCAGTGATGATTGTGAGCAGAAGGAGATGAGAGATGTTCTCACTCGAGGTGAAGCAGGGGGCCCTGATATCTAATCATATATGATGAGTCTAACATTCTTACAAAGAAGGTAATGTCACCATAGTTAAACTAGACCATAGGACTGCTCTCAAAGTGAGACAACTGGTGCTGGGTTAACCTGAGGATCACCACACCTCAGGCAATGGGAGAGATTGAGAAGGAAAGTCTTTCATGGTAACCTCTGCCATTGCAGGATTTGAACCCACACTGTGTGCATCACCCTGTATCACAACCAGCTATCCAGCCAACTGAGCCAACCAACCCAATAGATACATAGCTATTCCTGATCCCTAATCACCACAAAAGCTATTGTGACTCCTCATCCCCATGCAACCTCATCACATACATCCTCCTATAGTGCCCACATATGGTATATCCTAGTTCTTGCATCTTTATCATTGCAAGATCCCAGGAGAATCATCCACCTCTGTCCTGAATGAAATATAAGACATGCAAGAGAAATTAGTGCACTCAGGAGGAAAAGGAGAATGATGAGGAAGAATGAACTGTGTTAATGTCTATCACTGTTGCACACACCGGCTAAGATATCAACAATATCACACAACTTAGAGGCTTAGTTAGAAGACAGATCCTCACAGTGGGACGTACTAGACATTAGTAGGCTGCAATCATTCTGGTTGGAAGAGGTATCAAAAGTTCCACTCTTCCAAAGACAGGGGACGGTGAGGTGTACATTCCTTGAACAGTACTGCAGTAGTGAAGTCAAACAAGGCTCTCATAGAGCAAAGCTTCAGAAGATAGTTACACCTGACCAACCCAAAGTTTGGTGCAATGCAAAGCCTCCCAAAAAGCTATAGGGGCATGTCAAGGGAAATAGATGAGTTCAGCCGCATTTTGGTTCATGGCTTGATTCAATGCCTGGAACTCAACCTCTTCAATTCATAATAACTGTCTGAAGTATAGTGTGATTAAAAAAAATATACACGGTATAATCATTTTTGGAATTTGATTATTTTTTAAATCGAGGCAGGTGGATTTTTGTTAGTCCTAAATGAAAGACATTTTTTCAAAGAGTGAGAAAGTTAATTTGGAACTGTGACCTAAATATCCCAGTTCCTAGAAAACATGTAATTGCAATAGAGTGTCTGGGAAGAGCCCTGTAATTAAAATGTTACCATTGTTTTTATAACAGACTGCGTAAACGCATTAAGGCAATTATTTTTGTTTTAACTTCAGAACAGAAGGTTTGAGTTTTACATCAGGAGAGCCCAGAGGTCACCTAATAAAGAAGCATTTCAGGTAGTGCATCAAGGCACCTCAGCATAAGTGGTTTTGATTCTGTGAAGTTTCCAAGTCAGGAAAGTATGGATTAAAAATCTTCCATTTATTAGGACTGAGAACATTTAGGACATTAGAATTGTGAGAGGTTCATGCCTGCAGATTTTGCAAAGGAATTGTGAAATTGTCTCCTTTGTTCAACAAAAAGAAACTGGAAAAAGTTACAACTTCCTTTAAAAAGTGAGATAGGGGTGGTATTTCTCTGAATCAAATTTTTGTAAGGGATTGTGTTAGAATATGGGTTGAAACTTTATTTTTGATTAGAGTAGAACCCCTACAGTGTGGAAACAGGCCCTTTGGCCCAACCAGACTCACTTCCCTCTGACTAATGCACCTAACACTATGGATAATTTAGCATGGCCAATTCACCTGACCTGCACATCTTTGGACATTTGTGTTCAAATCTTTGTGACTTAATTCTATATTTGTACTTGCAGCTTTATTTTTTATTTTGTGCAATAAACTTTATGTTTCATTGTTCAAGATACGCTATTGCCTTGTGCATGTTTCAATCATTAATCACAACATTTGCTAACTGCAAATATCAAATGTGAACAATCATGCCAGGTTTGATTCTGGGATCTGGCTTGACCAATATTACCATCAACTAGGATCGTATTGCTAAGCTCACTGTTTTTATTCATTGCAAATTCCACGAAATGGCAAAGTGTTGAAATTGAAACTCAGGCAGCTGCTACAATGAAGGTCCTGAACTCCTCAGTTAAAAGGTGAGAACATTGTGCCAGAATTGGCCAGAGAGACATCTTCCACAAAAGTATTGATTTGGTGGAGCACAGGTCGTGGCATGTGAACGATGGTGCAAAATCCCTTTGGTTGCTCTCACAGATGCCAACATTACTGATCTTCTCCACTATTCCATCACTGGCCTTGCAATTACACACCAACCAGGCTGACACCAACTGTTGAAATCATTGATGAGATAGTGTAACAAAACCCAAAAATGCCGGAAACACTCAGCAAGTCTGGCAGTACCTATGAAGACAGAAACAGACTTAACTGGCTGAATTGAATTGGGCCCGCTGGAGTGGGAATGTTGGTAATGGACAAGGATAATCAGGCTAGGGAACCAACATCAATTCCCAACATTGGAAAAACTGCCAACAATTAGGGTGTAAGCAGAAATATCCCAACATGCAAATTCAGCTCACTGGCAACTGGCTGCCAATTAACATACCTCCTTACACCAATTTGCCTGATCCCACAGAAATATAAAGGGTGCTCAGGGAGCTAGCAGGATTCACATATCTCTCTTGTGCCTCCTCAAAGCTGCCGAACAAACCCTGTCATAGAAGGTACCTCATTATCTAGTACCCAATGCCTCATTGAGGGACTTGGCATCAGAAAGTGGGAATTGGCGGGGGATAAATGCTAATGGCAACTCTACTCTTATCTTTGACACCCTGCTCCACCGTTCTCCAATGACCCCCTCCCCCCAACCACTCACCCACCATGCGACACGAATCTCACCATGCTCACTGGTGTCCTGGTATAAGATCATAAGAACATAAGGTCGAGTAGCAGGACTGGAGACCCCTCAAGCCTGGTCTGCCATTTAGTATGATTATGGCTGATCTCATCATGGCCTCAACTCCACTTTCCTGTCAGCTCCCCATATCCCTTTAACAATATTACTAATTAAACATCTGCCTATCTCCACCTTAAATCTATTCAGTGTCCTGGCTCCACTGCACTCTGGAATAGAAGTAATTCAGCCTCATCTCTGTCTTAAATCTGCCACTCTTTAATGTGAAACTATGACCTCTCATTATAGATTGCCCCACAAGGGCTCTCCATTTATTTTGTGAATCCCATTTAGCGTCTTATATATCTCAATTAGATCGCTTCTTCTCCTTCTAAACTCAGGTGAATATAGATCTAAAATGCTAAAACTGTCCTAATAAGACAAGCCTTTCATCTCTGGTATTAATCCAATAAACATTCTCTGAACTGTTACCAATGCAAATACATCCTTCCTCCAGTAAGGATGCAAACTGTACTCAGTACTCCAGATACAATACAGGAGAGATCTTCCAAATGAGCCAAGAATCTGTACCAATAGCAGACACTGCTCCCTCATTTGTTTCTGACTTGGAACATTCTTACAGTTTAATCACTATTGTCTGAGAGATGAAATTCAAAATCCATTGTGTTAATAGTAAAATATTTCCTTTTATCTGACTGCTACTACCTGGCAAATATCATTCCCTTCTTCAAGAAAGGGAATAAGGATAATCCTGAGAATTACAGACTAGTCAGTCTTATGTCTGTGGTGTAATTATTGGAGATGATTCTGAGAAATATGAATTACTTGGAAAACCATAGTTTGATTAGAAGTAGTCAGCATGGCTTTGTGAGGGGCAGGCTATGCCTCATTCAGAAAGTAAGGAAGTATGGGATAGAAGGAAATTTGGATTTCTGGATACAGAATTAGCTGGCTCATAGAAGACAGAGGGTGGTAGTAGATGGAAAGTATTTCGTCTGGACCTCAGTGACCAGTGGTGTTCTGCAGAGATCTGTTCTGGGACCTCTGCTCTTGGTTATTTTTATAACTGACTTGATTGAGAAGGTGAAGGGTGGGTTTGTAAGTTTGCCGATGACACAAATTTTGGTGGAGTGGTGGATACTGTGAAGGGCTGTTGTGGGTTGTAACAGGACACTGACAGGATGCAGAACTGGGCTGATAAGTAGCACTTGGAGTTCAACCTGGAGAAGTGTGAAGTGATTTATTTTGGAAGGTTGAATTTGGATGCAGAATACAGAGTTAAAGGCAGGATTCTTGGCAGTGTGAGGAACAGAAGGAACTTGGGATCCAGGTCCATAGATCCTTCAAGGTTGACACACAAGTTGATAAGGTTGTTAAGAAGACATACGGTGTGTTGGATTTCATTAACAAGGGGATTGAGTTTAAGAGCTGCGAGGTTATGTTGCAACTCTATAGTGCCCTGATTGGACCACACTTGGAATATTGTGCTCAATTCTGGTCACTTCATTATAGGAATGATATGGAAACTTTAGAAAGGGCGCAGAGGAGATTTACCAGGATGCTACCTAGACTGGAGGGCATGTCTTATGAAGAAAGGTTGAGGGAGCTAAGGCTTTTCTCATTGGAATGAAGAAGATGAGAGGTGACTTGATAGAGAAGTACAAGATGTTGAGAGGCATAGATAGAGTAAATAGTCAGAGACTTTTTCCCAGGGCAGAAATGGCTATCACAAGGGGACATAATTTTAAGATGATTGGAGGAAGGTTTTGGGAAGATGTCAGAGGTTGGTTTTTTTATACAGAGTGTGGTGCAAGTGTGGAATGCATTGCCAGCAGTGGTAGTAGAGTCAGATACATTAGGGACATTGAAGCAACTCTTGGATAGGCACATGGATGATAATAAAATGAAGGGTATGTAGGTCAGTTTGATCTTAGAATAGGATGAAAGGTTGGCACCACTTCAAAGGCCAAAGGGCCTGTACTGTTATATATTCTCTGTTTGAACTGTATTTATATTTAATCATTGCAGGAATACCCTGATTACGTTAATGCCTTTCTCTTCAAAATATCTCAAAGTATATCTTATGATATTTTATTTTCTTCAACTTGTGATTTTTGTGTTGTGTTGTTGAACATGCTACAAGTGAACATTCACAGCAGTTTGGTCTTGAATTCCAGCTGTAATTTTGATGCAAAAAGTTTGAAGTTGGGTGAAGTCCCACAGAATTATATAAATGGTGGAGAATGGTTGTGTTGTGCATTGCTGGAAGAAGATCAATGTCCTTCTCCATTCTGCCAGGTTAAATACCACCATCTTCTTTCTGATACTCCACTCATTATCTCCACTATTGTACCCACCTCCTACCAAGGCCCAAGGCTCTATCATTCTCATTCTGGCCTGCAAATTCTTACAAATATGTTTCACTCACCACAACCTTGAGACCATTAACCCTCTGCACTACCTACTCAGTTGCTCAGGGCAACTCCCCACTGGCACAAAAAGTAATGGTTGTCCACTCAATTTCATCTCTGTACGAATCTCTCTCTCTCTCTTATTCCAGGAGAGATACAGCCTGTAATAGGACAGAAGAAGCCCAGATAGGTGATGTGTTTCCCATCATTTGGCTCTGCAACTTCACAAGTAGAGGACCCTGACTTTGTCTACTGTAAGCAGATCCTGAACTGATGTTGAATGCTGCCCTTAACTTACTGAGCAGGGATCCCCTGAGTGAAGGCTTGACTTGACAGAGGCCAGTTGACATCTATGGCAAGCATCCTGGCTTTGTGTCTACAGTAAATGACAATGCAAGACAGCAGCAAATCAAGATTGACATCTCTGGTCAAGAAGGCAGATCAAGGATGATGTGAGCACCCAGGTAGACAAAGAGTGAATGAGCACTGAGTGAAAAGCTGCAGCATTACAAAGATAGATGCTGGTGCTGGCTACACCACAACATTGAAATGCAGAGGTGATCTGTAAATGAATAGGAGGTGTGCATGAGGGTCCTTAGAGGCTGTCACATGTCAGATGCCGATGTTTATGGATATGGGATATGTGGATGGTGTCATGGAGCATGGCCTGAGATGCAGGTGTCCACATTCCAACATAGATGTCATTCAGAGCAAGTGCTGAGCTGATGCCTTCAGGAAGCTGATTTCCTTATCGAGGTTTCCTGACATTGAGTTTGTTTGGGGAGTTTGATATGGTGGCAGTCTGAAAATTATTAATAAGGTGAATTGTGACACTAATAAGGTTTTTGACAAGCAGTAATGACTATCAATTGGCATCTCATCGCCTGCCTAGCACAAATCTTGACACACTGCTTGTAAAATACATAAAAGATTGACTGAGTTGTGCCTTGCTGACCCATTCTCCGAGTTATCTCACCATAACCCATGACTCTCAGGTACTTGTAAGAGTCTGTCCATAAGGTATTTCCCTGATTCCAAAATTTTGAAGATGTATTTTATGAAATCTGATTCAAATAGTTGCTTTGAAGCATATATTCAGTGTTTAGCTTATCTTGAGGCATTATGATATTTTGGTCTATAATTTGTGCATTAAATAAACATAATACCAAGAGGAAATGAGAGCCATTAGCCCATCAAATCTGTTTTGCTTATCAGCCATGAGCTTATTGAAAGGTGGAATCAGCTCAAAGGACCAAGGAATCTATTCCTGCTTCTATTTTGTACATTCATAATTTTTATGCTTTTATTTTAATTGGTGGATGTTCTGGATCACAATGCTAATTCCACACCTGATCAGGGTATCCTTTACGCAGAGGTGAAAAATGATATTGTTATCAAATGGACGGATTGAGTGACACATTGTTTACTTTTACTGGTTACTGTCAGGCACTTCCTTGATCATATTACAATTTCCAAGTTAAATATTAATCCTCTTATGTCAAGAAAAATGACGTTTCTATTAATTTCTACGGAACTTTGGTGATCCGTCAGAGATGGGACTTCTTATTTCAACAGAGCATGTTTCTATTTGCCCGTTCACGTTTCTGCTTGAGCTAGTGCATGTAAGAAAGGTTTGTGGAATTGTCTAGAGTGGGCACAAGATTCCATGTAAAATACATCAGAATACTACAGTTTCTATTCAACAAATGAATTTCAAGGTTTTTTTTCACAGATATTTGAATATTATTGTCTCTTTCAGCTTTGGTATTAACTATCACATTAAACTATTTTGTGCTAAAATCAAACAGACTGAATTTGTTGGTTTCAATGTCCTAATCCTTTTATTTTTAAGGAATATACCAGAATTTCATGCATAGCTATGTTTCTCTTCCATGTTTCTAGTTCAAAATTTGTTGGCAACAACAAAACGTACCCTGAACTCTCAATAAGATGTTGACTTTGTAAAGGCTTTATGTCTGTTTTGGTAACCAGTAATTGTTTGTCATTGAATACAGATTAGAAATGAATAGGTTCTTAAACGATTATAATTTGAAAGTAAAAGAAATAATTTAAATGTACTTTTCAAAAGAAAATCTTTCAAAACTGAGCAAATTATTTTCCTTGTGCCTATTGTCACATTGGGCATCAGGTTTCCACAACAGGTTTTCAAATGCTTTGTGCATACTTTTAATTATAATAAATGAAAGGAGATGCCATGTGATGGTGCTTATCTGTTATCATGAGCATAATCTCTCTCAGTGCAAATCTTTCCAAAAGCAAATATGGGCATAAGAAGGGGAGAAATGAATTTAAGAACATGGCAAGGATTAATACTGTAACCTATAATCACATCTTAGTAAAATTCAAACAGGCCAATTTGTTACTTGCTCCTGAAGTTCAATGATGTGCAGTTAAATATAATTTAAACCATTTAGACTTTCAGGTCCAAGAAAAAGTCATTGGACTCAAAATGTTACATCTATTTCTCTGTCCACAACTGTTACCAGACTTGATGTGTTTATCCAGCTCCTCTTTTTTATTTTGGATTTCCAACATCTACAGAATTTTGCTTTAATTTAAGCTGTTTCCAGTTTAACATAAAATATTTTAGGCACAATGTCAGTTCCAATCAAATGAAGCTCGGTTTTGTATCATCCTGTATTCCAGCCTGTAGTGATTGTAATGAGGTCAGCCAGGTGAGCCTTATAGAATATGCCTTCCCTGATTGAGGTTGTCAACCTGGTCCAATCAGGGAGCTCTGGATGACTGCCATAAACAGGACTGTTTCAGACTCTGTTCACTCTGAGAGCTGGCTCTGAGGAAACCAGACAAGTACTATGCATCTGTAAACAAAAGTTTACTTAATGATGGGATACAGGCCTCTGAGAAGTTATTTCACAGCCAATTAATCCATGCCCCTTCACTATCTGGCAATGTCTGCAGGAATAATTCTGAAATTGTCTATTTTACCTTCAACACTTTTTCTCTGCAAACTTCCTCTTTCTTTCTCTCTAGTCTCCTTCCTTTCCCTTCCTTATTAACAGCACTGACTCCTTCTAAAATACCATGTCACATTCACTATCTCTCCTCTACACTATCACCATGTTAAGTGAGCAGAGGCTTTACCAGTGACTCCCAGTTTCAAGAATGAGTGAGAAAAAAGTAAATTTTGATTCTGCTAATCAATAATTTATTTTTTTCCACTTTGCCCAATCCTTCCATTTGTAAAAGCAGAAACCTGAGTCAGCACATGGACTGACAAATATTGGATTTTTTCAAGAGTACAATGAGAATTTCCCACCACAATACTGTTTTAATCTGTACATCCAGAATGCACACTGGTGAATAGCAATCAAAGCAAAAAAAAATGACGATTTTATTTTTCCTAAATGGGAAACTAAAACAATTGTGGCATTGTCTCAAGTGTTCTGAGAGTGTATGACTAACTCAGGTACTTGAAAACGAAGATAATGAGAAAACACTTAGATTTGGGAAGAGAAAGCCATTGAGCGTCATTCCTTAAGTACCTGCCTCTGACCAGCATACATACATGTACTTTGAATAACCCTGATATTTTGCCACTGGTACCCAGTGAAATCCAAACATTCGAGTTAAGGCAGATTGGAAATATTTTATTAAATTTATGTTTAATTATTTTCCTTCATATCATTGAGTCTGACTTTCTTGTTTTGTTTTGAACTAATAGTTGGATTTTATTTTTTTATCCATACTATTTAATATTTTTGTGCTTCAATCAGATCAGGTTGACCCTTATAGATGCTGGTCTCCATTCTCACCCCATTCTTCAAGTTGCTTCTTTCAGATCCATGTTCCTGACTCCAGCTCCTTCCTCATTGCAGCCTCTCATTTCCTAGACTCCTCTATCCCCAAGCTCCATCCTTAAGTTCTCAAGCATCCCTAATTCCTGCAAAATTGATTCCTGATATGCCCCACCTTTCTCCATCTCCATCACTTCTGTTCCCTTGAACTGCCACTCTCCTAGCTTCCTGCTTCCCAATCCCAGATGCCTGCAGGCAGTGAGTTTTGCAGAAAAGAAGGGGGGTGCTTTGGACATCATCAAACTGGAAAGCTTGTCTGTAACATCTGCAAATGACAGAGGAAGTGGGGTTTTCTGCTGTTGAATGCTGAAAATGCAAAGGTCTCCTACAATGTGAATATTAGCACCTTGGAGAACTGTGCCCCATTCAGGGAGCCCCTTGAATAATCTGGAGGTGTGTCAAACCTAACTTTTATACGTAGCCATCAATAAGTTTCTGTAGTAATAGTAAGTATATTCATGAGCTTGCCTCTCCTCTCTTATCAGCACCTTTACCAAATACTGACACATTTGACCCCGAAACAGTTCACATTCCTGATGAAGGGCTTATGCTCGAAACGTCGAATTCTCTATTCCTGAGATGCTGCCTAACCTGCTGTGCTTTGACCAGCAACACATTTGCAGCTGTGATCTCCAGCATCTGCAGACCTCATTTTTTACACCTTAACGGAAGCCAAGATTTTCATTGAAGACTCAGGGATGTTGTGATTTTAACTCATAAGAGAAAAGCCACAGGTTTTCAGTTTTTTGGAAAGAAGCAATGTTTTGAATTCCAGGGATTTACAAGGATATCTGCATGTTTTGAAAATAAGGAATTTGATACCCCTTGTGAACCCTGTTTGTGTAGCTGTGTGTTCCAGCAATGTGCAGACGAACTGGAATTGGGTTGTTTATAAGTTAAGCTGATTGTCTGTGGACTTGGACTAATTATCAAAGAAAAGCTTTCTCCGACTGCCAACAACTATGCAATTAGTTGGCTGAACAACTTGAGCTATGAGAGAAACTGTTCAGACCAGAAGAGAAGCCAGCAGAACTGCAGTAGCTAAAACTCATTCTCTATCTCTTTCTCAGTTCTCTGCAGTAGGCCACTCAACACCTGAGAAAACCAGTTTATTTATCCTTCAGCTGATGATGCAAGTTGTGACTGTGAATTGGATAAGTCAGAGAGCTTTCATAAATGAATAAGCCATCAAGTGGTGGAAGTACTCAGAAAAAGGAAGATCAAGGAGAAAACTGAAGATCAGCAAGAACAAAACCAATAGATATTATGAACAAAGAATACAGAACTGTATTTTCATTTCAAATTTCACTGTGTGTGTGTGTGTGTATGTGTATATGTGCCTGTGTCTGTGTATGTCTGTGAGTCTGTGTGCCTGTGTGTGTGTCTGCATGTTCTTTTTGAATTTCACTGTGTGTGTGTGTGTGCATGTGCCTGTGTCTGTGTACGTCTGTGAGTCTGTGTGTGTGTCTGTGTGTCTGCATGTTCTTTTTGAATTTCACTGTGTGTACGTCTGTGTGTCTGTGTGTGTGTGTGTCTGTGTATGTGTATGTGTGTCTGTGTGCCTGTGTAAGGGGAAGTTTATAAAGAGTTCCAGCATTTTACCTTGTAGAATTTACTTATTTCAATTATTTACCTGATGCTCGAACCTGGTGATGTGATGTGTGTGATTTGTGCTAAATTCTGAAAGGTAATCTGTGCTTTCTATCAGCCTGGGCCTGAAAATCAGGTACCTCAAGGATTTTGTGGATTCCTTTTAAAAACTTCAACCTTTGTGATGGCTCCAGGAACAGTAGGGCCTGCTCTTAAGAGGACTACCGCAGTGACAGTGAAAATGAAAATACTGTAGGTGATAAATGGAACAGCTGAAAATACAGAATATGATACTGAATTCTTTCACAAAGATTATTGCAAGACAGTTGAATTTTCTTTGTTATCAGTATCCACAATATTGTAAGACAGATTCATCTCATTTACATTTATCCAAACAGAAGATCAACTTTGACTCTTTTCCATTACACTCTCATTGTTTCTTAATTTATTTCAATGTCATGACTTCAACTATCATTTCAAGTGATCTATTCCAGCACCCTAGTAATGCCTGCTTTAAGTTTGTCCTATTCCCCTAGTGTGTCCTGAGCAATAATCATTTATTTTTAATTTAACTCTGATCGATATATTATGTACCACTCCAAAGTTCTTATCCCTTTTCAAGGCTGAGAAAACCTTGCCCATCAAGTCATTCTCCAGATTCCTCGCATCACCCCTGAGGTTGCTCTTATCTTCACAGTAGCAAGGGCTCTCAGCATAAGGACAATCAGGTGTAGCCTGACTAGAAGACTGATAAATTCCAATATCATCTCTAGGGCTTAGACTCAACCAATTTATTATTGCTGGGTCAAAAGCCTAAAATAACCAATTCTCTGGAGATGAACTGCTGCAGTTTAAAAAGAAAGGTCAACTAGCATCTGCTGAATGACAGTTAGAAGTGGGCAATATATTTTCAGCTTTGCTGGTAATATTCACATCATAAAAGTTATTTTTTTAAAATATGTTATGTCCAAACAATCTAGAAACTGCAGAATACTGGATTCATCCGAAGAAAACAATGTTCATCGATTTATTGCTAACCCAAGTGGTCTCTGGACTAACTCTACAAAGTCCTGCATCATCCACTTTGGGAAACAGTAATGGACAAAGCATTAAAGCTTAAGTCAATCATCCAACTTTACTTTTAGACCTTTTGCTGTTTTGGTTTGGGACAAAAGTGTTATGAGCTAGCTCATTGTATGTACACCATTCAGTCCAGCTCCCTTCTGCTGGTGGAAGAATCACTGATTGGAATTTTATGGCCCACTGGAAAATTGTGTTAGTGACACCATTTCTATTGCCTTTCCACCCCACTGGCTCCATTTAGATTTTCCCAGCAGTGGTAGGGGCACCAAGCATCTTGCTCACTTGCCCAAATGTTCATTGAGGCCCTTAAGAGGCTAATTGAGGACTACTCCAGCCATTGCTGGAATTTTATCTGCAATTGGAGAGGGGGATATGAAGGGAACAAGTGGCAATGCCAGATGTACAGCCCATCAAGAATAGCAGATAAAGTGATTCCTTTTAGTGCTCCCTGTGACTATTGTAAGCCTTTTCCATGTCTCATGCTGTTCTTTTCTCTCCATACCATCATTCATGTACACTCCCATCCAGCTATGCTCTGGACTATCATTCTCGCCCTGGTGACCTTTAATTATATAGAGTCACAGAGATATAGAGATGTACAGCTTCGATCCAACTTGGCCATGCCAACCAGATATCCTAAATTAATCTAGTCCCATTTGCCAGCACATGGCCCATATCCCTCTGAACCCTTCCTAAATATACCCATCCAGATGCCTTTTAAACATTATAATTGTCCTAGCCAACACCATTTCCTCTGGCAGCTCATTCCATACACGCAACACCCTCTGTGTGGAAAAGTTGACCTTGTGTCCCTTTTAAATCTTTCCCCTTTCACCCTAAACCTATGCCCTCTCGTTCTGGACTGCCCCATCCCAGGTAAAAGAGAAATTCTATTTATCTTATCCATGCCCCTCATGGCTTTATAAACCTCTATAAGGTCACCCCTCAGCCTTTGATGCTCCAGCAAAAACATCCCCAGTCTATTCAGTCTCTCCCTATAGCCCAAACCATCTCACTGCCCAGATTCCATTTCCACATCCCTTAAGGACTTTCTGCAGACTTGTTTTCACTGGAGTTTAGAGTGACTTGATTGATATATAAAATGCAGTATGGTCTTAGCAGGGTGGATGTGGAAAGCATGTTTCCTCTTGTGGGTGAGTGCAGAATTATGGGACATTATAATTTAAAATTTGGGAATATCCTTTTAGGACAGACAGGAGGAGATTTTTTTCTCTCTCAGAACTTGGTGCATCTTTGCCTCAGAGGGCAGTGGAGACAGAGTCAAATAGAGGCATAGAGTCATAGAGATGTACAGCATGGAAACAGACCCTTTGGTCCAACCCGTCCATGCCAACCAGATATCCCAACCCAATCTAGTCCCACCTGCCAGCACCCGGCCCATATCCCTCTAAACCCTTCCTATTCACATATCCGTCCAAATGCCTTTTAAATATTGCCATTGTACCAGCCTCCACCACTTCCTCTCACAGCTCATTCCATACCCATACCATCCTCTGTGTGAAAAAGTTGCCTCTTAGGTCTCTTTTATATCTTTCCCCTCTCACCCTAAACCTATACCCTCTAGGTCTGGACTCCCCAACCCCATGGAAAGACTTTGCCTATTTACCCTATCCATGCCCCTCAAAATTTTGTAAACCTCTATAAGGTCACCCCTCACCTCCAGCCTGTTCAGCCTCTCCCTATAGCTCAAATCCCCCAACCCTGGCAACATCCTTGTAAATCTTTTCTGAACTCTTTCAAGTTTCACAACATCTTTCCGATAGGAAGGAGACCAGAATTGCACGCAATATTCCAATAGTGGCCTAACCAATGTCCTGTACAGGCACAACATGACCTCCCAACTCCTGTACTCAATACTCTGACCAATAAAAGAAACTGCCTTCTTCACTATCCTATCTACCTGCGACTCCATTTTCAAGGAGCTATGAACCTGCACTCCAAGGTTGTTCAGCAACACTCCCTAGGACTAAGCAAGAGAATCAGAGATTATTGGGATAGATGGGAATGTGGAATTCAGAATACAGACAGATCAGGCATGAACTCATTGAATGAGACAGGAGGCTCGAGGAGCAGAAGGACCTACCTTTGTTCTTAAATTGTATGCTCTTATTTTCTAATAATACTGTAAGGTTTCATGTACTTTGCCTGCTAATGAACGTGCCTACTCTATCACAAAGAAATTGGCAAAAAAAAAATCCTTTCTCAAAAGTATTGGAGAAGTAGATCTCCAGCTGTCAACAAATCCATTCTTAATCTTCAAACAATTTCCTAACTTCTTATCATTAAATAACAGATGAGTGAGGGAATTGCTTTCCCTGTCCCGGTAATTACTCTGTCATTTTTGTTTTGCTTTCTAAACCTTGCACTTACTGGTACTACTCAGATAATGTGTTTCAAACATGTTAGCTGCAGAGGGAAACCCACTTTTAAAAGGATGAACCTAATCTGAAATTAAACATTTGTGGGGTAAATCTCAATTGTTGTCTTTCATCCTCTTAGCCTGATAACTAAGAGATTATGGAATTGATACTTCTGACATAATCGTATTAATGATCACGTTTTGACAGCTGTAACTAAAGCTGGTAGTTTGAGTGGGACAAAAGATAGGTTCCTGCTTTTTTGGGGAGAATAGCCATTAGTAAAAATGACGGCATAGGTCATGCATTGTTTGCTTTGTATTTTTGATACATTTATACCTCTCCAAATAAGTTACACAATTTATCCCGATCATATTCTCTACAGTTAAAATAAAACCTTTCCAATTAAAAAAAAACAGATTTGCATTAACAATTTGAGCATATCCTCCACAAATATTGATCAACAATACTTGGAAAACCATGAACCATCCAATGGAATTTCAAATCAGCATTCCCCATTTGGGCCAAACTCTGCACCAAGAGCATGAATTTCCATAATACATACTGAGAAAACGCTGGAGATATTGGAGATCTCAACGAGATCAGAAAATGTAGACAATGTCTTAAAGAGAAATACAAGTTAATGCTATAAATGGAAGACAGTCTAGAGATAGAGTAGACAGCAGAAACCTGTTTCCCTTGGCAGAAAATTCAATAACCAGGCATCATGAATTCAAGCTAAGTGGCCGCAAGATTAGAGGAGACATGAGGAAAAGCCTTTTTGCGCAGAGGGTGGTGTGTGTCTGGAATTTGCTGTCTGAGTTGGTGATGGAGGCAGAAATCCCATTCTATTTAAAAAAGTACCTGGATTGCACTTTAGGTGCTCAAAGCTGCAGAGCTAAGGAACGTGAGTAAGATGATGGGATTAGAAAGGGTGTTTAGGTGTCTTTGGGTCAACATGGCCAAGATGGGTCAAATGGCCCTCCTCTGTGCTGTATCATTTCTATGGTTCTATCATTCTACTTGAACAGAGATTAGTCTCATCCTCAATTATTCATGAACTTACTGTGAAATTTCCGTTTAAATCTATATAACCTGTTGTACATAGCTGCACATCCAATTCAGATAATTGAGGGGTTTTTTTTGTTCATGGGATTTGGATATTGTTGGTAAGCCAGGATTTATTGCTTATCCCTAGTTGCCCTTTAGAAGGTGGTGGTGAGCTGTCACCTTCAGTCGCTGCAGGTCTTGATCATTTATTAACTTTTTTTACTTCCTGGAGATTTTTCTAATAATCCAATTCGATGATGTAACAGAATAAGTAAAAAAAATGAGCTGTTTCATTCAAACTGGAATAAAAAGGCACTGTGATTTGGCAATAATTTGTAACTATTTCTGGGACAGTGTTTGCTTCCAACTGAAATGACTGATGGATTTCATGATGCTATTTCCTACTTTTGTCCAAGGAGAATAAACACAGGACATATCACAGAAGTATCTGACCATTGAAGAATAAGCATAGCTATAGAAGCAGCACAACATGGGCTTTGGACATTTACCTACATGGTGGCACAGTGGTTAGCACTGCTGCCTCACAGCGCCTGAGACCCGGGTTCAATTCCCGACTCAGGCGACTGACTGTGTGGAGTTTGCACGTTCTCCCCGTGTCTGCGTGGGTTTCCTCCGGGTGCTCCAGTTTCCTCCCACAGTCCAAAGATGTGCGGGTCAGGTGAATTGGCCATGGTAAATTGCCCGTAGTGTTAGGTGAGGGGTAAATGTAGGGGTATGGGTGGGTTGCGCTTCGGCGGGTCGGTGTGGACTTGTTGGGCCGAAGGGCCTGTTTCCACACTGTAAGTAATCTAATCTAATCTAAAAAAAACTGGCAGTAAGACCGAATTTCCGAAATGGGTGAGGTGAAAGCATTCAGTTTGCTTTCAACGCCACTCCCTTCACCTAGTTGGTGCATCAACATCATGTCTCTAACCAAAACACCTGAAAAAGTTACCTCCAGGTACCGATTGTGGTATTTGTGGTTGCTGTGAGATTGGAAGTGACAATAGTTTTCCAGTGCATCATATGCTTTTACCACATGAGCACAAGCCATTGTTTAATCGATCCATTAATTTTGGAAACAAAGGTAGCAGAGTAAAATGAACTTTGGAAAACTTTTGTAAGTGAATGAGCGGGAATCTGTTCTGCTGACCTCAGTGTAATAAAGTGACAGTAAGGAAGTGACTCACTTGAAAATTCAGCCAAATCAGAAGATCTTTACAGATTTACTATTTTGGTTTCATAACCTTAGGAAGATTTTGATCAAAACCTGTGCAAAAGTTTTTTGATTGACTGCACCCAAACTGAAGGCTCTCTTCATAGTTTCAGAGAGGGTGCTAAGGGTCAGGGAGGGTGCTATGGGCCAGGGAGGGTAGTGAGCTATGTCAGTCTCTTTCCCACGCAAGATTGATTCAACAAAGGTTGAAGATAAATATGAGGTTCTACATTTTGGTAGGGCAAATCAGGGCAGAACTTATAGTCTCAATGGCAAGATCCTGGGAAGTGCTGCCGATCAAAGAGTCCTTGGAGTGCAGATTCATAGTTTCTCAAAAGTGAGTCACAGGTAGACAGGATAGCGAAGAGGATGTTTGGTATACTTGCCTTTATTGCATTGAATATAGGAATTGGGAGGCTGCACAGGATATTGATTAGGCCACTTTTGGAATGCTACATTCAGTTCTGGTCTCCATGCTGTTGGCAGGATATTGTGACATTCAGAAAAGATTTACAAGGATGTTGCCAGATTTAGAGGGTTTGAGTAAGAGGGAGAGGCTGAATAAGCTGGGGCTATTTTCTTTGGAGTGTTGGAGGCTGAGAGATGACCTTATAGAAGTTCATAAAATCATGAGAAGGATGGATATAGAGAATAGCCAAGGTCTTTTCCTTGGGTAGGGGAATCCAAAACTAGTGGACATTGGTTTTAGGTGAGAATGGAAAGATTTAAAAAGGACCCGATGGACGTTTTCACACAGAGGGTGTTATATGTATTGAATGAACTGTCAGAGAAAGTGGTGGAGGCTGGTACAATTACAACATTTAAAAGGCATCTGGATGGGTATATGAATAGGAAGGCTTTAGAGAAATATGGGCCAAATGCTAGCAAATGGGACTAGATTAATTTCAGATATCTGGTCGGCATGGACAAGTTGAATGCAAGGGTCTGTTTCCGTGCTGTACATCTCTATGACTCTATGAATCCACGAAAGAGCAGCACTAACCTCCATTCCTGGATTCCAGGTATGGCCTCCCTTTATGCAAAGTTCTTCAACCTCAAGTTATAAAGTCATATTGTAAAGTTGTAGACACTTACATTTTACTTCCAGTTTAGGAACTGCAAACAACAGCCTATTGGAATTGCAACTTATCTAGAATTTCAGGGTCCTTTTCCCTTTCAGCACATCCAAGAGGAAACCAAGTCTTATATTATTTCAGACTAATATTCTGCAAGTGACTGTCTGGATATTAATACATGATCGCAAACATTCATTTTCCCAGTACGAGGATGGTAAGAAATTTATCCCTATGCACAATGTATTGAATGACTACTTTTATCTTCATTGTAGGCAGTTATGGTTCAATTGTGAGTTATATATTCCTATCTTTATTGTTCAAGTAAGCATTTGATACAGAGTCAACGTAATATTAAACTAAGCAAGTGCTCAGAGAAATCACCACTTCCACCGACATAAGCAGCAATGCCATTTGCTTATTCCTTTAAACTTCTAAGTTTCTTTTTTTAATCATTCTCTCTTTCACTTGACATTATTCAGGTGATGGTAGACAATGAGGGATGTGTGTTTTGAACTATGCATTTGTGATATTTCCGATGACACTGGGCAGCCACACATGAAGATTGAGCACATGGATAAGTGACAGGGTGGGTGCCTGCAGAACTGCATTGCTCAATATTATTCAGGGAAGAGGGCTGAAAACTGGAATGAGAAATTATTTCACTGTTTTTGGACAATAATTCATCACCTGACAAGAGAAACTGTCTGAATTTCCTGAGACTTTCTACCACCACAGTATTGTCTGACATTACTTGAAGAATGGCAAAAAGCCCATCTGTGTGGAACAAAAGCTATCTCCACATGCACTTCTTGTGAAATGACGGCAGTGAAGTCTGAGGAAATTCATTGTGATCATGTTCCTGGCTCTGCTAAGTATTTCCTCAACTGATTTCCTAAAAATGATGAGTTTTGAGTTTGTCTACATAACCATATTGGAAACTAATTATCTAGTTAGACTGATGCAGCCTGCTCACTTATGAGAATGTATATATCACTATTGGGAAACGTGAGTGTTGCTTTAATCAGTTGGATGTTAGGGAATTCTACTATAAGCCAATCTGATCCAGCATTGCTCAGGTATCATTAGTGACCATGCACTGTTATTGGTTTAACCCTTTCTTTTATTCTTGCATGGGTTACGAATGTCACTAGTAAGACCAGTATTTGTTGCCCTGCCTAATTGCCCTTGAACTGTGCATCTCGCTAGGCCATTTCAGGGGCAGTTAAGAGTCGACCACACTCTGTGGGTCTGGAGTTACAGGTAGGTCAGATCAGGTAAGGACGGTAACAGCATTCCCGAAACAGCATTGAGGGTCATGTGGGTTTTTAGAACAATAGGCAAGATTGACTTTTGCAAATTTTATTGAATTCAAATTTGACCATGGAGGGATTCAAACCCCCGTTCCCATACTATTAGCCTGGTCTTCTGGATTACTGTTCCATGGACATAACCATCATGTCATCACTTTGCTGTATTGCAGTAATCAGATAATGATACCAGTAATCGCTGTTAAGAGAATTGATATAAAGGCCCCTTCACTGAACAGCTATTATTGAAAACTGTGCCCATAAACGACCATGAGCATTAATTATAAATTCTGAGCAACCTACAAACCTTCAGGCGGCTGAACACCCAACAGGTGAATGCCACATTACTGTAGGAACTCAGAGTCTTATATCCTAGGTATGACTCCAACGTACTTTCAAAAAAACAGATCAGTACAACACAGTTAATATGGAAAACAATTGAAAAGGTACTGCCCAGAAATCAAAGTCAGATAAAATTTGACCATGGGGCAATAATTTTTTTACTTTCATGCTGGGAATTTCTGATGTAAACATTTCAAGGAACAACTGAACAGGTGTGACCAGCGCATGGAGCAATTGGGATAACAAGGAGCAACAGGCACTAGAAGGGCGGCACGGTGGCACAGTGGTTAGCACTGCTGCCTCACAGCACCTGAGACCCAGGTTCAATTCCCGACTCAGGCGACTGACTGTGTGGAGTTTGCACGTTCTCCCCGTGTCTGCGTGGGTTTCCTCCGTGTGCTCCGGTTTCCTCCCACAGTCCAAAGATGTGCGGGTCAGGTGAATTGGCCATGCTAAATTGCCCATAGTGTTAGGTAAGGGATAAATGTAGGGGCATGTGTGGGTTGCACTTTGGCGGGTCGGTGTGGACTTGTTGGGCCAAAGGGCCTGTTTCCACACTGTAAGTAATCTAATCTAATCTATAGCCAAATGGTTATTGTTTTGAAAAGTGCCTCCAGGCACCACAAACCGGTAACACCATTTACATGCCATCATGCAATATTCTCTCCCAGTGCAATCCCTCAACCACTCTTTGTTCCTCCTGCAATCCATGCATCCACCCTCTCCTGTCTTCCATTCATCTATTTACCCACTATCTATCCTGCTACTCCTGTTTGTCAGCTGACTTGGCAGTTTCTAGCAGAGACACAGCTTGCTGTTGGCACCGTACTGAAGCCTGCCGTTGAAAATGTTCTCTGCCTCCTGTTTGCAGCAAGCGGCAGACGCATACATAAGGTAGAAATCTTCCCAGCCCTTGAACCACTTGAGCCATGGCAGGAAATATGGGAACATTTGGTGAGTTTGCAGTGAGGACCTTCTCAACATTGACAGGAAAGAAAGTCCCATTTTCCAACCAAGTGTTGAATGGAGATTTTTGCTAGTGAGCGATGAGAAGCCTATTTGCATTGATTATAATCATTATCACCCTAATTACTATTTAATCTTCCATTATTAATATGCAGTTTCCCATTCCTCCACCCACTGGATCGAAATGTTTTGGTGGACAATTCCCGACATGAAAGTCTATGAGTAACCTGGTGACTCCTGCTCGCTCATGGTCCTCCAGATCTCCATCCTGAGCTCCAGATGCCAACATCTCAAGGCACCTCAGTGGACAGTCACTGCACAAACCCCACATCCATGGACCTTGGTGTCTGAAACCTATCAGCCTCATTGCATTATCTTGGGACATTACCAATCCACTCACAGTACTCTCACTTCAATATCACACTTTAAAGCAGAGCAGCAACTTTCATTTGAATGCTGCTTCCAGGAGGTTTCTCATGCAGTGACAGACACCCACCTCATGGATTAGACCAGGGTGCTTCACAGCGCACCTTTGTCTCTTAGTGCTCATTTCCTTTGTGCCTACTTTGATGCTCACAGCATTCTTTCCCCTACCTTGTTTCTTGGCACTTTCTTGTACCTTAATGACTCACCTTAATTCTGTTTACCTTTTAGAGCAGATACAGAGTCATTAAGCTTGGCATGGAGCTTGTCAGCAGTTTTCAGTCAGGGAATTGGCGGGGCATGGCACTCTCACACATACACCACGTGTCAGCAGTGTATGTGGCAAAAACACTTCATCTCCTTCAATTAAAGGCCATGTCTGAAAGTCAAAGGTACTTCGTTCTCAGCCAAGTCAAGGAAGACTGCCAATAGTTAATCAGAGATTTTGTCCATGATCATTCAGGGGCTTGACCAGTCAGTTGTCCACTCCGAGCAATTAGGGTTCTATCTCATTACAGTCTGGGAAGTGAGCCACGGTCAGTTCTGCAGACCCAGTGCAAGCTGTGATGGGACTTATGGTTCATCAGTCAATGAATAGCACAGATATTGGTCAGGAGTTTGGTCTGTCATCAGTTTGAGCTGTTTGTCCAAGTCAGTCAAAGGGTGGGTCATGGCCACTCCTGGGGTTTCAGTGGAATGAAAGTCAAGAGGGATTACTAGGAGACAACATTGGGTAGGGAAAGTGGGGGTGGGGTTTCAATGTTGGGGACCGGAGGCAATAATCTTTGATGCACATGAGACAAGGATTGTGTTGGGCAGGAAAATCAATGCAAGGAGGGGTGGGGATGGAAGTGTATGGGCGGACATGGATGCTGCAGGATGGGGAGTTATCAGAAATCTCTGTTCTCATGCAGCACTTAAAATCTCCAACAGTCTCTTTGTGAACTGACTGGGGTTGCATTCATTGCAATAAGGTGTAACGTCAAAGTACCATGTCGAGGCATTCCATGCCCCTCCTAATTGGGGTGCTCCGTGTTCCACTGTATTGAAGAGAATGGTAAACCATCATTTGTAAATTATTTATGTGCTTACTGCTCACATTATTTAAGGGCCCCCTGTTCTGTTCCTTATGTAACCCTCAGACTGAGACTGTGCTGGGGCACCAATACTATGTCAGTTGCTGGAGCAGGCCTGTGACATTAAGGTGTAGGTAGCCATCCTATCTCAGTGGCCATCAAGATGACAGATAGATCTTAACTTTTGTGCAACTGACTCCTTCCAATTTGCCACTGGGATCTCTCAGTCATTACCATTGCCATTTGTACCAAATCATCTCATTTCCCTTTGGTGTGGCCAGTGTTGTAGTTTGCGCAGTAGACCTGGGCAACATAATGCACAGATGTCACACCAAGTCTGCCCTATCATAGCACAGCTGATTTCATCAGCAGAAAAATATTCCATTTCATTAATGTACAATTCATCTCTGATCATCAGTATCACATCCTGGAAGTCTGCACCCAGTATTCTGTGAGGTGCCATGAAGCTTATATGTTTGAGAACTCATGTGTTCCCATTGCATTCATGGAGCCAGATGCCGTACAAGGTTGGATACTGGGAGACAAGGGTTACCCTTTGCAACCATAGTTGATGACACCATTATGCAAACCCTTGACTGAGGCCAAGGGTACATAAAATGCAGCCATTCTTCAACCAAGGTGATGGTGGAGTATCTAATAAGCTTCCTGAAGTTGAGGTTCTGCTGCTTGTATTAGTCTGAGGAGGCCTTGCAGTACATTTGGACAGAGTATCCCTCATAATCCTGGTATCTTTTGATCTGGTCAACTGGAGTAGGCAAAGATGGGACTTGATGGGGGCTGACAAACTGAGAGAGTGGGAGCAGTCTTCCAAGGAGGAGGATGAACACATTGAGCAGAAGGAATAACACCTTCTGCATGATAAAGTGCAATTGCATTGGGCCCAACTAGTCACACAGGACTTAATTGTCATCCAGTTCCAATAGCTATGAACTTGGTACATTAATCAGTTAATGACTGTAACAATGCTGATGCTTGATAGGCAAGCAGCTTGTTTTTGTTCTGAAAAACAGATGCTGTTTTTGAACCCTGCAGAACCTTCTGAAGAAGGGTCACAGCACTTGAATCATTAACTCTGTTTTCTCTCCAGAAGTTGCCCAAACTTGCTGAGTTTCTCCAGCAATTTCTGTCTTTGTTTGTTGCAGTTTCTATTTGTTAGTTTTTGCCATTGTTAAGTAAAAATGACTGCTTTGAAATGTTTGAAGACTTCCCTGCATGTGATGGTCCCATATTGAACAATGATAAGGTACTGGATTACAGTGAGCATTGGGGAAAGTGTAGCAATGACTTAAAGATGGAGGTAACATGGAACTTGACAAAGAACAGGTAAGCAGTGTGGGCAAGTGCTTAAACATCATAGGAATTTGCACTTGTATGTACAAGGACATGTCAACCAGCCCATCAATGTGCTCTGAGGGGTGTTGCTCTGTGGATGTTACCCCACAATCTGAACAGTATAAGGCAACCCTGGACTGCAAATGCTTGCCTGGGCTCAATGATTGCTGAAGTTCAAAGGTAGTACCAATGTCAGAAATCCTATATTATCCGGGCAGTGGTCTAAAACATGTGACAGATCTGGGCCGGCATCAGACAAGCAGGGTACCACAGGAGTGTGGCACATGGTTAATGAGGCAAGTTTGAATATGATAACGGGAAAACATGCTAATCTTTGCAAAGAGGACTTCCATGAAAATGGCACAGCCAATTTTGGCCCATAGTGTATGCAAAGACACTGTATCCTGAAAACAGCAGGTTAACAAGGGCTAGTTGTCCTTCCCATCGTTGCATTGCCTCTGCTTGTTGTATAATGAAGGACAACTGAGATTCAGAGGAGTGTAACACCATAACAACAACAATTAATCTAATATTACTTTTTACACTATTGTTCAAAGACACAATTAATCTAAAAGCATTATTTTTAAAGCATCATTATTCATAGGTGAATATAGTGCACACAATTATCTCAATATAATGGTCTCTCTGAACAGCAAACAGAACAAATATGGCAAGATTACATTTACTCATTTTAAGATCTATAGTACAAAATTCTACAATTAATGTCTTGAAATGGATACTAAATATCCTACTGAAGTTTATTTTCAAAACTTTCTTTGGTAAGTTTTCAATTTTATTTAGTTAGTGTTAGTTTTGTGAACATTTGGGAGAAATATATTTGAGTTTGAACAGCAAGAATGGGTAAATCACCTCAATGATAACATTTGGCCTTCAGTTAACTTGTCCTTTGTGCATGGTTACTTCAAATTAAGCAATATCTTTGGTATTTGCAGGAATTACAGGATGATTGGATTTGTTGTGAGGTTCAAATGAAGTCTTCAATTAATCCTTTGAGCATAAAGGTCTTGCCTGAAATCACACCATTGCTTATTCACTCCAGACAACATTGCAGTAATTTAAGTGGACAATAGCAGCACTTGCAATCCTGTCCATATTTGTGGTGAAATTAGCAAATAGGTGAAGCTACTTTTCTGTAAGAATCAAAGAAGGATAAACTTGGTAGTATTGTAAACAACTAAAATACATAATTGCCAGTTTGAGTGTGTATTTAATATTACACTATATCAAGATCAGAACAATGCTTACAGTTTAAACTCTTATTCTGCTGAATAACCTAGATTTCTATGTGGCTATGTTCATAATTGCTGTGGATTACATTAGACTGACAGATGAACACAGGAACAGGAGTTGGCTATTGAGCCCCTTGAGGTTGTTACATCATTCACTGAGATTGTGATCTCACTCCAGGTACATGCCTGTGCCCTACACCTACAATCCATTTCATTAGAAAAGTCATCCTTGAAAGATCTGCCTCTAACTTTTTGAACGTACCTCTCCAATTCCTAGCTCACTAGTGAAAACAGTTTCTCTCATCAAAGGCAAAGGGGTGAAAGGATATGAGGATAGCCAGGGAAAATGTCATAAGGTCTATTTGCTTTCTAGTTGATAAATGCTGGCAGGATCATGGGCTACCTAATTACATAGCATTAAGGGCCACCTAAATCTGAGTCTGAGTGAATGCCTCAGCTGAGCTTTGACAGACTGAAGTCCAGCAATGGCTTCCTGATGACTGAAGACAGAGGACAGTATCCTGCTGTCTCACTCATCAATCCATCCATGATTTGGGATTTTTCCAGCTCCTTATTCCTATTGCTTGTGCTGCTGGTGTGGTTCATACAGTCCCTGCTGACCAACTTTTGTTGGCCTGGCTCCAGACTCGACTCCAGTAGGTAACAGGCACTGAGATTTCCATCAGCTTCTCCTTTGATGTGCTGCTGTTAACTATTGGCTCTTCACCACTGTCTCCGCAGGCCTGACCCTACACCAGCTCCTTCTTATGGCTCAACTGGTCCACAGAACAGAGGGATGCAGTAAAAGTATGAGCTGAGCCTCCTACCTACCAGCTAGGGCCCCTTTCCATGTGAGTTGGGACCCACCCTAATTTCTATCTGCACTATTCCATTAGCTTGGTCAAATGGCCATGTTTCTTTGTGTAATTTATATGTTTCTTACCTTCATTACTTGTGCTTCTGAGTAGTAAACCGTACTATTTAATCATTTGAGAAATAATACATTCGATCCTCTTTACATGAGCTGGAACTCACCAGTGTCCTATACCACATCATTGATCTTCATGGTTGAGCAATGAAACATTATGTGATTGATATCTTTCATGTCTGTGCATCTCTTGCTATCATCACTGTCTACTCACAAACGTAAAGGTTTCATCATCATTAACAATTAATACCATCTGGCATAAACTCATGTGCCTCCAAGCAATGGAAAATGATTTGCTGCATTTGATTATAAAACTTAACTACATGTAACACCCTTTTGGCCTTTTACTGCTGATGCTGTCTTGCCTAAGCTTGAAAGCAGGCAGCAAGTCATATCATGAAGATACTGCTGGCACAGTTCCCAAAAACAATATAATCACAAATGCTGGGGTGATGAAACTTCAGAAGAACACTTTCTCTTCAAAACAGTTCTTAATTTATGCCTTTCATTCATCATTGGCCCTAACACCTGCAGTGGAATGGTTTTCTGGGTTCTGACACCTCACATCAATGAACACTTGTTATATTTAAATTTAGACTACGTAATCAGTCATTAGATACTTGATTAGACCATAAGATACAAGAACACAAGTAGGCCTTTCAGCCTATCAATTTTGCTCCACCATTCAATGAGATCACAGCTGACCTGATAATTTTCAACTCCACTTTCCTAACTTTTCCCAATAACCCTCAAATGCTTCCTAATTAAATCTCACCTGAGTAAATCTTACAATTTGAATTTGCAATCCAAAAAAATTGCAGTGTGTGTAGCTTAGTTAAAGGAACTTCCTGCTTTAAAACCAAAACACCAGTATTAATCTCTTCATTGCCTCTATAGTGACTTTCAGGGAGAGTTTAGTGGGCTGACTGCCTTAGAAATTTAACAAGGTATCTCTCTCTCTCTCTCCGTGTCTGTCCCCACCCTTCACATCATCCCTAACTCAGATAAGAGCAATCTGCCTTTTTGTTCCATTAATAATTGAGACCGTGGTGGACCTGTGACCTACTCCATATAGCTGCCTTTGCCCTAAAATATCTGTATGTTCTGCTGAGGCTGCACAAAGTTCAGGACAAACCTTGCCAAAATTTGATGTGTGTTTATTTAAAGATTTTGAAACAGCATCATTACCAGCTCCTAGTTTATTTAAACTCATCAGCATTGTACAAATGAATCTCCCAGAGTACTATTGATGGCAGGATTTTCAGTAATGCTGTCAGACCTGCTGAGTTTCTCCAGGTTTTACTGTGCTTGGTTCAGATTTCCAGCATTTGCAGTATTTTGCTTTTATCCAAAGGTATTCAATCTTTATTACCTGTGTGCTGTTTTGGAGAGGCGGGATTGACTGTCAATTCCTTCAATTCTCCTGCTGGAGCTTGTGGTAAAATCTTTATATTTTTCAAGTTTTCCTGGCAAATAATGTGATCAGTCAAAGCTTCTTCAGGCACCTATAATAAATAAGTGGAAGGTAATACCCCTTCATTGATTCCAGAATAAGGAGGGATGTGTCCAGTGATTTGAATGCTAGTACTAATTTATTAGCAATTAATGTTCACTTATGGGCATTTTTAAAATGCTATTTATCTGTGCTATCAAAGAATGGCAATGTTAAGAGGATGAGCCAAAGAGTGAGGAACTTTCATTTCATGATTTTCTGCTGGATTGGAAGTCACAGGGTATTCACCCTCAAAATGGGAGACTAATTGTGAAGGTAGGGGTCCATGGAATTCAAGGGAATTTGGCTAATTGGTTAGGTCCTTGTTTGTTGACTGCCACAGACTCATTGGGCTAAAGAGCCTCTTTCTGTATTGTAGAACTCTACTGTGTCACAAAACCCCAATATGGCTGCAACTCTATGCTCTTCTGGAGGAGGGAATATCAGTGGGGGGCGGGCATATAATTGTGTACTAAGCCAGATGTGCCATGCCCATCACCTGTAGGTGCTTTACATGCAGGATTGGAGGTGTCAAGTAACCAACCTGCCCATGGGCCAACTGAAACACTTCTGTGGCCAATTAGTAGCGAATGAGGGACTTTGTCCTGCTGCTGCTGTGATGGGAAGAGACCTAGATGAGGTTTCCAGTTCACCCAGCATGGCTGAGGTCCCGTGGATGGGCTAAGAGTTTGCTATCTCTTTATCTCTCACTCATGTTCCCCTTTGATCTATGACACCCTCCCTCCCCGATTCCCTAATTCTCTGGGCCCTGTCAGCCTGGCTCCAGCAAGACCCCATTCTGACCTCACTGTTCAAGTGGCATCACTGAAGGCATTCCTCGGGGATTATTGCAATCCCAGGTGTGGCCATTGCTCCCAATGGCACTGCTGGGCCAAGCCAACAGCTGACAGTTTACTGGCTGGCAGAACCGCCTCAGGTCGGGGGCAGAATTCCTCCCTCGAGTTAAAGAAAGGTCCGGATGTAGTCAAATAAATGTGGGGCAAGCTGGCCATTCACAGATGGGCTCACAACCAGCACTTATATAAGGCAGGAGGCAGAGACTTTACTTCCAGCCTCAAATTCAGCCCGATAATTATCAATAGAAAATGATTACTACAGACAAGTTATTTGGAAGACAGCCAACACTAAGAACTTTTATCCATCAAAATGCTTAAATACTTAAGAGGAACCATTATGATTAGGACAGGCATAGTGGGCTGAATGGCCTGCTTCTGAGCTACAACTATCCTATGATACAAGTTTCTCAACACATTCCTGGCAACTGTTTTTTCCTGCATTCAGACTCTCACATTCGTAACATAGATTCAATTCTGTTCTGCTGTTTATTGATTTATGATTAACAAAATGGGTGTGTGCTTAGTTGGACCTTGCTTGTTGGAAAGTTATGTTATTCCACTGAGTCATCTGTAATGTACGTAAGGGATGATCCTCTTTCTGGTGTGTGTGAATACACGTGGTACAGCGGCATATGCTATAATATGCAATAAAGTACTGTTATCACATACTGTTATCACCTACTGTCTGGAAAATGCATTGGACTGCACTCATTTTACCTCCAAGGCAGATTTTTCATGAGAGGAACACTGGGACCACTATGATCCTGAACTCTTTCCTGAGAGGAACTTATTATTACCCACGGGGAGCTCCTGGCAAGAATCTCTGTCCTGAGCTACAGCTCCTGTTATTTACAGATCAAATGGCAGAAAATAAGATGGTTTTCAGCAATAGGAAAGCTAGCTTTACCGTTAATCCTGTGCCGCACATTGCAATTAGTTCACAAAATGCAACAGTGACCCCAAGATCAAACTTCGACACCCCTCTCGTCTCCATCCCCAGAAGAGTGGACTGGAAGGTGCTAGGGGATGGTGTAAAATCTGGTGGGATGGCAGAGGGCCCTGTTACTTGCTGCCAATCTGTCTCATGGCTCCAATGAAATGTTACCAGTAATGGGGGTAAGCGTTAGGCATGACAGCTGCTCTTGGCCCAATTGAGGCTCTTAATTGGCCTAGTAATGGTTGCAAGGGCACCACTCCTAACTCTGTTGTATTTGACCATTTTGGGAGGTGGGCAAGATTAGGAAAAGGCCACTGCCCCACTTGAAACTATATTTTTAAGATTTCCCATCAACCTCCCTCCCTCTTTGCGTGTATCCCCTAGTCCCCGACTTGGATCTATGTGACTGGCTCAGGGGAGGCTAGCCCACATACAGGAAGACTCCTACTCCAGGACTGATCACTCCAGATAATGCTTCTGGGCCTGGGGAGCATTCCAACATCTGTTAGCCAGAGTCCCATGGAAGTTGCAAATCCTTCCACAATGGTCTGAGATTGATGGGTGTGTGTGTGGGTGTGTGTGTGTGCGTGTGTGTGTGTGTGTGTGTGTGTGTTTAGTGGTGGGGTTGTATGGTTGGACAGAGAAGCTAACAGCTCAGACAGTTAACTAATTACTGACCATCAAGACTCTTTGTGTCTTCCCATGGGGTCAGTGAAGGTGAGCTTTTCGGCCAGTGGTTAGAGCCATCACCTCAGCATAAACATCAGCCTGAAATAAGGTCTGGGAATGCATGGCCTTGACTTTATATTGCAGAAGAATGTCAGCCTAATCAGCATGGAAGGGCGTTGGGGACATGGAAGACCTGCTGTTGTTAATGTCAGGTTCTCATTTAGACAAAATGTCCTCAGTCCTGGCCCCATTCTCCACTTGAGCTGGTGAGTGAACAGGAGATATTGGAGGCAGTTTTGAATATAATTTCCAGTTGTTGGTCAGTGGGGGGAGGGGATTTCCTCTTGTCCTAGTTCACTGTGTTTTTCTTGTCTTGGGATTCCCTGAAGATTATGGGGTATCAGAGTCAACCATGGTCAAATTTAGGGCACTGGGAATGTGAAAATCTACACGCTTGATGGCAATTTTTAAGATTTTTACTCCTCGGTTTCTTGCCGATTGGGTTCAGGAGATCAATATCATAGCAAGTAATATTTATAGTATATCGACAATAGGGTCAGGCAGTCTAAGCTTTTGATAATAGTGAATTGGACTCTGATCCAATGTTTCCAAAATAGAACCTGGCAGCATTCACTAAGAGTAAATATATAACAGCCTGACAGACAGAGAGGCTGAAATTTCTGCTCTACTGAATGGAAAATTAGAAATTTTATTTTGTATGAAATTGCTTTGACCAAAATCAAACTATTAATCAACATAGGAAACAGGAACAAAGAGGCCTAAGAGGTCAGTGTTCCAAATTAAAACCTTACCTGAAGCAAATTTGCTGCCATTTTGGATGAGGCATTGGAAGGACATATATGGCAGTTGCCTAAACCATCTGTAAGGTTATTTGGGCCTATCCAGAGAAAAAAATGCAGTTAAAAAAAGTACAGGAAAATTTGGAAATGGATGTATTTGGCCTTCGTTTTGAAGTAAACAATTCAAGTCAGACCATGATTTGGAGACGCCAGTGTTGGACTGGGGTTACAAAGTTAAAAATCACACCACACCGTGTTATAGTCCAACAGGTTTATTTGGAAGCACTAGCTTTTGGAGTGCTGGTCCTTCATCAGGTAGTTGTGTCAGACCAGTGTATCTTATTAACTAGTTTTACTGGTTTGTCCTTTTGGTTAGCACCTGTTTTAGAAAAATGTGGGAATTGATTTGCCTTAAATACAATAGGTATTTTGCCTGCTGCATTCAGGGTGATGAGGTGAGCACACACCACTGAAACAGCAGACTCAAAAAGAACATAATGTGGAACTGGAACTGGGAAGAGCATACTGCTGATTGCCCTACTGATTACCTTCTGTTACATTTCAAGAAGGACCACGATGTCGAAGTGTTAAACACCAGCAGGTGCTTTATTAAGGAGCAAAGTCAGAGTGACCAACGATGCCATTATGTTGTCTTGTGATTGGACTCTTAAAAATGACAGTACAAAATATGTAGCAAATACACAACACCTTCCCTATTCCTTCTGCACTTTGGATTAACTTTTAGGCCCTGTGTGAAATCCCAGCTGACTAATTTGGACATCAAGGTTGCATTTGACGAGTGTGGCATCAAGAAGCTCTAGCATAACTGGAGTCATTGATAAGATCATAAGACTATAAGACCTAGAAACAGAAATTAGGCCTTAAGCCCATTGAGTCTGCTCTGCCATTCAATCATGGCTGACAAGTTTCTCGACCCCATTCTCCTGCTTTCCCCCCATAACGTTGACCGCCTTGTTACTCAAGAACCTATCTATCTCAGTCTTAAATGTATTCAATGACCTGGCCTCCACAGCATCCTGTGGCAATGAATTCTATAGACTCACCACTCCCTAGCTGAAGAAGTTCCTCCTTTTCTCTGTTCCGAAAGGTCTTCCCTTTACCCTATGGCTGTGCCCCTCGGGTTCTAGCCTCTCCTTACAATGGAAGCATCTTGTAAGTTTCAATTAGATCTCCCTGCTCATCCTTCTAAACTCCATTGAGTGTAGACCAAAGTCCTCAAACGTTCCTCATATGTTAAGTTTTTCATTCCTGGCCCCATTCTTGTGAATCTCCTCTGAACGAGCTCCAGGGCCAGTACATCATTTCTGAAATATGGAGCCCAAATCTGCACACAATCTTCCAAATGTGGCCTGACCAAAGCCTTACAGGCCTCAGAAGTACATCCCTACTTTTATATTCAAGTCCTCTTGAAATAAATGGCATCATTGCATTTGCCTTCCTCACTACTGATTCAATTTGCAAGTTTATATTGAGAGTATCCTGGACTAGAACTTGCAAGTTTCTTTGCACGTCAGACTTCTGAATTTTTCTCCCCGTTTAGAAAATAGTCTATGCTCCTATTCTTCCTACCAAGGTGCATGAACGTCACACTTGCCCATGTTGTACTCCATCTGCTACTGCTTTTCCCACCCTCCTAACCTGTCCAAATCCTGCTGCAGCGTCCCCATCTCCTCAATGCTACCGGTTCCTCTACCTGTCTTTATCCATTTTCGAACTTAGCCAGAATGCCTTCAGTTCCTTTATCTTGTTCGGTAAAGTATAAAGTAAAACGTTGTGGTCCCAACACTGAGTGTTGCGGAACACCCTTTGTCATCGGCTGTCATCCTGTGAAAGATCCTTTTATCCCCACTCTCTGCTTTCTGCCAGATAGCCAAGTTTCTATCTGTGCTAACACCGTGCCTCTAACACCATGGGCCCTTGACAGTAGCCTCTCATGCGGCACCTTGTCAAAGGCCTTCTTGAAGTCCAGATAGATAATATCCATTGGTTCTCCTTGATCTAATCTGCTTGTTACTTCCTCAAAGAATCGTAGCAGATTTGTTAGGCATGATCTACCCTTGATGAAACCATACTGACTCTGCCCTATTTTACCACAGACTTCCAAGTATTCAGAAATCTCATCCTTCACAAGGCACAAATCAGGAATGTAGTGGACTGCTCCCCACTTGCCTGGATGAATGCTGCTCCAGCAACACTCGAGAAGCTTGAGACCAGCCAGGACAAAGCAGCCAGCTTGACTGGCACTACATCGACAACATCCACTTCTTCCACCACCAACAGTCAGCAGCGGCAACAGTATGTAACAATTACAAGGTTCACAGCAGATATTCACTAAGGCTCCTCCAACAGCACTTTCTAAACATATAAAGAAGGAATTAGAGAGGGCCACTTGACCCTTAGAGCTTGCCATGCCATTCAGTCAGCTCATGGCGGATCTAATTTTAAGGACATTTCTGTATTCCTGCACATCCCTGGAACTCTTTCATCCCCTTGCCTCTACCTTAAAAATATTTGAAGATTCTGTATCGACTACCTTTTTGAGGAAGGGAATTTCAAAGGCTCACAACCCTCTGAGAGAAAGAGAATGTTTCCTCATCTCTGTTCTAAATGGGTGACACTTATTTTTGATCTATGATTCCTAGTTATAGAGGGGCCCATGACCACTACCATCTCAAAGATCAGGGGCAGCAGACACATGGGAATGTCACTTTTTACTAGGTGTCTGTTCCTTCAGTATTGCTGGGACAATATTCTGGAATTCCCTGCCTTATGACTTTGAGTTTACCTACAACACTTGGACAGTTCAAAAAGGCAGTTCCCAGCACCTTTTCAATGGCAACTACAGATAGGCAATAAATGCTGGCCCAGCCAATGGCTCCAGCCCATAAATGACGAAAAAGCATGTGATGTGCCTCTATGACTGGAGGCCATAGCTATCTGGTATTATATAATTAGTCCAGTGGATGAATCTATTGTTGATCTACACTTAGGCTGCATTAAGCATCTTCAGTGTAAGGATGAGACAGTGGCCAATTTCTAGGTTGTACTGTTTTTGGATATTAAAGGATTATTAAATATGGCACTGCTTCCATGAATGTTTTGATATTTACTAATTCAGTTTTTTTGTCATCTTCAGCTGAGCAGTACTTTCTGTCTCATTGTACCTTCCCATTTATGAGAATGTTTGGTTATTCTCATGTACTTGGTCCACGTTTCATTTTTATATATAACATTGAATTTATTTTGTAGGTAACACTCTCCTCTCAATCTATATAATCTTTATGACATCGCAAACATTTCAAAGTACTTTACAGTAGTAATTATGTCTGTCATACACAGGCCGTTGTTATGGCAAGAATACCAAATAAATTAACATCAATAAGTACACTGATGTGAACCACCAGTCAAATTATTTTTATTTTGGTGATGGTTATGGAAAGGATGCTGTCCAGAAATATATAAGGGCACTAATTCTTCTTCATGCTTTTCATTGACTTTTCAATATTCAATGGAATTTGCAAACTCATTCCAAGGACAGCTCTGTTCTGAAGATGTGGGTGTATTATACCATTAAGAGGGTAAATACTAGCAGTGACAGCACCAAGTGTTCTCAATAAGACATAACGTAACATGTGCTCCAGCTACTGGGGTAGCTAGTTACCTGGAAATGACAAAACAGATTCAAATTCGACCAATCAGTTTAAATTATACACTGAAAAAATACCAAATTCCAATCAAGTTTGAATTGACAGTCTTAAAAGCCAATGACACACTCCGATGCTTTGGGGTTAAGACCGGGGAAAATTGAACAGTTGGGAAGAGAACTGCCAAGAGACCAATGGATATAGGCTGCTAATCAGAACTCTCTGAAAGGTACCTGCCTAGAGAAGAAGTTTGCACAGAGAAAAACATCAATATTGACCTGGAGAGAAATCTACCAACACAGATAAAAAGAAGAATCTGCTGCTGGCTGGTTTTAAAATTTGAATTTTCTTTTAAATCTTATTTGGGAGTTTTATTGGACTAGCATTATAGAAAGGAAAATAAAAAATAGGTTAGAGAAAGGAGGTGTAAATAATTGAGTTTATTATTCTCTGTTATACTTTAAGAAATAAAGTTGTTAATTTTTACTTTACATTGTTCTTGGCCACTCGAATTTTTACAGATTACTGCACGGGATAAATCTTTTCTGTATTGTTGGCTTTAAATTAAGCATGAGGGTTTACCTCGTACTGTAACAAGCACCTCTGAGAATGCAGTATGTAAGTAATCAGCCCAAATAATGTGCTATGTCTCAGTATGGGGCTATAATCAGGTACATGAGAAGTTCAGATGCAGCTAGTGTGTTTAATAGTCAGGTTTGAGATAGAGATTAGTTACAGTGTGGAAACAGGCCCTTTGGCCCAACAAGTCCACACTGACCCTCTGAAGAGCAACACCCCCAGACCCATTCCCCTACACCATTATGGGCAATTTAGCATGGCCAATTCACCTGACCTGCACATCGTTGGACTGTGGGAGGAAACCCACACAGACACGGGCAGAATGTGCAAGCTCCGAACAGACAGTGGCCTGAGGCAGGAATTGAACCCGGGTTGCTGGCACTGTGAGGCAGCAGTGCTAACTACTGAGCCATGGTGCCGCCCCAAGGTTTGCGCAGAGTACTTTTTTGCTGCTTTTATCAGTACATGGAAGGGTAGAGATGGAAGATCATTCTTAACTATTATCTCTGAAAAATTCATAATTTACAAATATTCCTCGTTACTTTTCATGTACATTGGTAAGAATTTCATTTGAAGATCTGTCAACCAAGTTGTAGAGCTCTGGATATTCACTGCTTTGTAGGATTTCTCACTGAAGGTTGTATATTGTGGAACTCTGCATAATCTCCAATTCAGGTGTTGCCATTTATCCCATCCTTACCCCTTAAAGAAGCCAATCCATGTTCTGCTGCCTGACCACAGCAAACAGGATCTCACTTTGTGTTCAGCTTATTACGAGCAGGGTAATTGAGCCAGTAAAATTGGAGCCCATTTCATAGTTTTTGGCATCCTCTGAATTCAATCTGGAGAAAAAACCATGAGAAAAAAGAAGTTAAACATTCAAAAGGTGCTGATCTAGTGCCTTTATGCACTTATGCTTTCAATATGACAGGCAGCAAGGGGTTGTGCAGCACAAACTGGAAGCACAGTCTCATATTGTTATAGATAATATAACCAGCTATCACTGTCAGCACATGCAAATGTTAAATGCCCATTCCAGGTAGCTATAAGACAAGATATTCCTGAATGTAGCCAGCATCAAATTTCACATAACCTAACGGCCTGTCCTTAAAGGGATAAACACCAACACAACATGCTTGGAAGAGAAAACTTTATATGGAGGTTGGAGGTAAGGCGCCCTCTTCCTTCCTCCCCATTGAAACCCCTGTCCACCTCGCAAACATTTTTCCCTTACCCTTCCATCCTAACCAACAGATCAGTGCCTATTGATCTGCCTCACATTGACGCAACCCCTATACTGACTGTTCTCATACTGAGTCCAGATCATCAATTGACCTTATTCTAGTCTACAGCCTTTTTCGTATTCATCATCGTGCCTCCCAATTACCCTCCTTTTCCTGCAAGCACTTGGCTGAACCATGCTTCAGTGAGCAAGTAAGTTCAGAACTCCTTCGCTTATATATCAACAAATTCACAATCTCAATTGAAACATTTTTAGTTATGTGCTGCCTTTATAACTGAATATTTCATTGGATGTATGGTGACGGGTAAAGGTTATGTGTATAGGTTGTTCTAAAAGTTGGTAAGGCTTTTTTAAACACAGATCTGTTTATCTCAGTTGGCTAAGAACTAATGAACCAACCATAAACTTCAGAACAAAACAATATACATATTCTGAACACAGAGATTGCTGGAAAAGCTCCTCAGAGAGTATCTTTAGAGGAAAGCAGAGTTAACAGTTTACATAGAACATAGAACAGAGAATATAGAAAAATACAGCGCAGTACAGGCCCTTTGGCCCTCGATGTTGTGCCGATCGAAACCCACCTAACCTACACTAGCCCACTATCCTCCACATGCCTATCCAATGCCCGGTTAAATGCCCATAAAGAGGGAGAGTCCACCACTGCTACTGGCAAGGCATTCCATGAACTCACGACTCGCTGAGTAAAAAATCTACCCCTACATCTGTCCTATACCTACCACCCCTTAATTTAAAGCTATGCCCCCTCATAATAGCTGACTCCATATGTGGAAAAAGGTTCTCATGGTCAACCCTATCAAAACCCCTAATCATCTTGTACACCTCTATCAAGTCACCCTAAACCTTCTTTTCTCCAATGAAAACAGCCCCAAGTGCCTCAGCCTTTCCTCATACGATCTTCCTACCATACCAGGCAACATCCTGGTAAATCTCCTCTGCACCCGTTCCAGTGCCTCCACATTCTTCCTAGAGTAAGGCGACGAAAACTGCACACAATATTCCAGATGCGGTCACACCAGAGTCTTATACAAATGCAACATGAGATACAACTGCAACATGGATGCATTGACCCCTTTTTAGAACCGAATAAGGGCCATTGGGCATGAAATATTAACTCTGTTTTCTCTCTACAGAGGCTGCCAGATCTGATGAGTTTTTCCATCAATTGCTGTCTTTCTGATTTCCGGCATCCACAGAACTTTGAGTCTTTTTTGTTTAATGTAAACATTGTGGTTGGATCATTCATTCCGATCACTAATGGAACTTCTTACATTCTGAACTGCCAACTTGCTGCTGAGAGAATGTTGGTGTGGATTCCACTCTAGAGTTATTCTGCAAATCTAAAGTCTTACTTTGAGGCCATATCACTAACAGAACTATCACAATTTGCCAAGATCATGCCAATTTGAGATACAGTCAGTTCTGATATAATGCGATTATTCCATTCTCGTTTGATCTCACATTATAAGAAAATCTCGCAACAGCTGCGTCATTTACACTAATGGGGCCAGAATCATGTTACAGCTAATACAGATAAGGAAAGTTTGTATTCTACAACAAACAGTCTAAATTCTTCAACTGTGTTAAAGCCAATTTGCATTAAAGAAACATGCATTATATCAGAACGAACTTAGTGTAAACTCAGTCCAGGTATGAAATTATCATCAGCATTTGATGTCTGCATTCAGGCATCTATATCTGTATTTTGTATATTATTCCCCAACAAGATTTCAAGGACAGAGGTATTATGTATATTTTTGCATAACCTTTTTTGACTTGTTGTCTAGTTTACAGTTCTGTCACTCCTGAAACTGAATTTGTACAAAAGCAAAGCATAACCAGCTGAACATGTATGACATTTTGTCTTGGCTAAGTCCAAATTGTGTTGAGTTTTTTGAAGGGTTTCTCAGCACAAGACTTAGCAGGTTCACTTGCTGTATTTGACCAAACTTGTTACGTTAGTTACCTATCACACTCCTTTGGCAGCTGTCATGTCCAATGTCCACTCCTTCTTACAGAAAAACTCACCACTCAGTGGATGTCTGTGGAAACATGGCATCCCTTGTATCTGCACTATCTTTGAAAACACATTGTGCACCTGGATAGCCATGTCAATCCAGACTTGCCCTGTATGGTTGCTGACATTTGCCCTGGACACAACAGACAGAGGGAAATCTGTATCACTCATTAGAGACATGGACGTGGGGGATGTGCTGGACAGAATAATGTGGAAGTGAGGCTTCATCCTTCTCCACGATCAGAAGTGACCAGACACCAGACCATGCCAACCAGGTTAAAGCTGTCTCAATCATCTGGAGGAATGCTCAGAAATATAAGAAGAAAGTCAATGTTTTTTCCCATTCCTCTAGGATAAGTGCCACCAACTTCTGTCTGATAACATGCACTCAGTCTGTCATTGCTTCTGTGCCCACCTCCCACCAAGGCTCGCACTCTAACACTCTTACTTTCTATCTCACCACCATCTGCATCATTTTTCCCAATCACTCATGTCCAGTCCAACACCAACACTATTAATTCTGCAGGCCGTCTGCGCTGTTTTCTCACTCATTCATGACACCTCCTCACTTACACTGACAGTGTCGCATCCACCTTTACATCACGTGATACCTGACTCTCTTTCATTCCAGGAGGAAATCAACCTCCAACAGGACAGTAAGTGTCAAGGTGGGAGTTGTGTTGCCCATTATTTGACTCTGAGTGTGTCAGCAGTGAGTGCTGAGCCCGGAGATACAGTCTGATCTGCTCTTTGGATTGGGCACATGCCCCTGAGCAGACAGTGTTCTTGCCACAGCACTACAACAATTGCTACGAGGTGCAGAAGCATCTGTGACTGGATCGGAGATGTGCCATGAGGGTTCTTAGATGCTAGCTCATGTTGGATGCTAATGTCCATGGATGTGGGGTACACATGGCTGTGCCAATGGATTGTGCCTGGTTTCCAAGATGGAGATCATACAGAGCAGGAGGTGAGTTGAATCCACCAGGTGCTTGCTCTGATTTTCTTGCTGAGATTTCCTGAGTTTATTTGGCAGGTTTGTTAAAATGGGAGACTAAATATTAATGAGGCGAGTTGGGCATTTAACAAGAAAAATCACCATCAATTGGTAACTTGCTGCCTATCAAGAATGTTGCCACACTGCTTGCAAAAGGCAGAGTGAGAGGATTAGATTAGATACAGTGTGGAAACAGGCCCTTCGGCCCAACAAGTCCACACCGACGCGCAACACACCCATACCCCTAACCTGACACTACGGGCAATTTATCATGGCCAATTCACCTGACCTGCACATCTTTGGACAGTGGAAGGTAACCGGAGCAAACCCACACAGACACGAGGAGAATGTGCAAACTCCACACAGTCAGTCGCCTGAGTCGGGAATTGAACCCGGGTCTCTGGCGCTGCGAGGCAGCAGTGCTAACTGCTGCACCACCGTGCTGCCCTAATCTTGACATTGAGCTGAGGCTCACTGCACATATCAACCTGATTCTGTCACACATCTTGCCAAAGCCCCGTATCGCTCAGACCAGTTTAAGATCCTATCCATGTATTTGATCATTTCTTTAGATGGATGGCCTTAACCAAATTCTTTATTTTCTTCCAACTCTTCAGTTGTGGAGGACATCAAGGACATTGCAGGAAATGTTAATTTAAGAGAAATGGATGATCACATTCTGTAGTTCAGTTTTAGTGCTATTATAAACAGGAAAAGTTTTAGCCACTTAATCCTCCTGGCCAACTGAGTGTGAACCCGCGATAAGCAGAGGTCAGGAGGAGGCCATCCAAGTGTAAGAAGGAGGGATGTATGAAACATCAAAAGAAGCTTCAAGGCAGAAGCCCACAAAAGAAAACAACCCCAAAGGCTCTTTTTGGCCTCTTTATAGTGGTCTGCTGTCTGTAAACACCTTCAGTGTAATAAATAACACTGGACATGTTGTCCATATTAAGTTAATGTTGGTTTTATCAGTGCATCTTTCTGCATGTGTGCACGCTAGTCAATAACCATCTTAGAAGAGGTGAGACGTCTGCTGATCACTGTGATTGCTGTTGAACTATTGCTTTTATTGGGCTGACACCTCACAGCTCCATGAGACTGTGGAAACAAGGCTGACGAGGCTAATGACTTCCATTCCATGATTTTAAAGCCCATGATATCCAACTCCTCCCTTTTTAGTTCCTCCCTTTCAATATTCTTTCTCCTCTGTGAGGATGTGCAACAGGCTAAAATTGCCTCGAATGATAACCGAGAATGAACATTATAAATCTGACCTCTGGCATAGAACATAACCAACGTAAACCATGAACTGTGAAATGATAGCCAGTAATAGAAATAGTTAAAGTTGAGTAAAGAGCAAACACGAGAGAGAAACGGGGTGATGGACAATTTTCTAAGTGTGGTTCAAGTTCATATAGGATTTTATTCAACCACAGGCTCGACTTTTATGTCTGAATTCTGAATCCCTGTTTATAATACTTTAATGGCGTAACTAAGGCTATGTATAAATAAATATTCAACATTTCCATATGCTCAATCTAGATTTGAGGCATTAGGTTTTGTGACAGCAGATGCATAAATCTATTTAAATTCAGTGCTATTTGTTTAAGTCAAGCAATTTGTTCAACCGATATGATTATCAGATTATCAAAACCTCAGTATTTGATTCCCATGATCTGTGATTTGCTATCAAGGCAAGCATTGACCTTTCTGAAGACACAAGGACATATAGAAATATTTGGATATCTTTAAACATAAAAACTCACTGATAGTTGACATTAAGCCTAAATTTAAGCTCCTTTGGAGAATTTTCAGGCAAAGAAACAAATGAATAAAGCTCCTTGTGATTGACAACCAAACTTAAACATGTCTGCCAGCATGTTTAGGTGTCATTAAAGAGATCACTTGTTTTAATGTTTGCAAGTTAGATCCTCTTTAGCGTGGAAACAGGCCCTTTGGCCCAACAAGTCCACACCCACCCACCGAAGAGCAATCCACCCAGACCCATTCCACTACATTCACCCCTGACTAATTCACCTAACACTACAGGCAATTTAACATGGCCAGTTCACCTAACCTGCACATCTTTGGACTGTGAGAGGAAACCAGAGCACCCGGAGGAAACCCATGCAGACACGGGGAGAATGTGCAAACTCCACACAGACAGTTGCCCAAGGAGGGAATTGACCCGGATCTCTGGTGCTGTGAGGCAGCAGTGCTAACCACTGAGCCACCATGCCACCCGTGTCAGGGACACAGGAAGGTGAGAGCAGCATTAAGACATTCAGTCCATTGTGCCTGCTCTGCCACTCTAGATCAATATTGATCATTTACTTCAATGCGAATACCTGCAGTATCTCCTTATGCTCTGATGTCATCACTAATTAGAAATCTATGAATCTCTGGCTTAAATTTACTTCATGACCAAGCATCCACAGCAGAAAATTTGAGAGATTCATCACTCTGAGAGAAGAAATTCCTTCTCATCTCAGTCCTGCATAGCTTGCCTTTTAGTCTGAGATTGCAACTTTGGGTTCTGGACTCCACAGCCAGGGAAACGTCCTAATGCAATTATGCTGACTGTCCCTTTAAGAATTAGGTCTGATTCTATGAGGACATCTGACATTCTTCAGAGAACTGAGGTCCAGTCTTGTCAATCTCTCTTCATAATGCAGTTCCACTGTCCCAGGAATAAGTTGGATAAACTTCCATTTCACTGTCTGTGGCAAATATATTCTTCCTGAGGCAAAGGGATTTTCAATTACACACAGTACAATAGGTGCAGTCTCACCATTGTTATATACAATTGAAACAAGACTGAATTGCTCCTTATTCAAATCTTCTTGCAATGAAGGTTAATACACCATGTACCTTCCAAATTGCTTGCTGCATCTGTATGCTAGATTTCAGTGACTTATGAACACATGGGTTTTTTTGAACATTCTAATCTCTCCAATTGCTGTTGCAAAAGATCAAATATTCTTGCATTTATACAGTGTTTTGATCACAACCACCTACTGTCTGTCTCAAGGCACTTTACAGCCAATAAAGTACATTTTCAAGCATATTGTAAATGCCGGAAAGGCAGCACCTAATTTGTATTCAGCAAACTCCCACAAATACTCCCAACAATGTGATAATGAGTAGATATTCTGTTTTTTATAATGTCGAATGCTAAATAAATATTGACCAGGATTTTGGGAGTAACTCCTCTGATTTATGTCCTGGGATCTTTTGCATTCACACAGCTAGGCAGTTGGGAGCTTGATTTAATGTCTCATCCAAAAGTAAGGCCCCTCCAATATTGCAGCACTCCCTTAGTACTCTACAGGGCCTCAGGCTTGATTTTTGCACTAAAGCTCTTTGAACATGGCACCTTGAAATTCAAAGGTAAGTAAATTATCAATTGAGCCAGGGCTAACACAAACGGTACATAAGTGGATCTTTTAGTTTAAAAATACATCAACATTATTTATTCTCATGCTTATTGTTCTCCAGCTTTTTATTCTCCACCACCATTTATGCTGAGGCATGGCTAGGTGGATTAGCCTTGGGAAATGCAGGGTTACAGGGATTGGATGGGATGCTCTTTAGAGGGTCAGTATAGACGCGAAGGTCTGAATGGCCTGCTTCCATGCTGTAGGGATTTTATAATTCCATGACTCTATGATGGTTTCACAGGTGTCAACACTCATCTGTGTTATTCCCAAGCAATCACTTTTTTCTTTCTTCATTCACAGGATGACAGCATCACTGGCTAGACAGCATTTATTACCCATCCCTAATTGCCCAGAGGCCAGTTAAGAGGCCTCATTGTCAACCACATTGCTGTGGGTCTGGAATCACATGTTAGTCAGACCAGATAAAGATGGCAGTTTCCTTCCCGAAAGGACATTAATGAACTTCTCAAATATGACGGTAAGATCTTGCAAGATGGCTATTTGACTGTGGAAGGCATTCTGACAGAACTCGTTCTTCTCATAATCAGTCAGTGAACAGTGATTTAGTGAATAGTGAGATTAAATGTATGCTACCAGCACTGCCGTCCCATTTAGGGTCAGATAAACAAGCATGCTCCAGGTAACGCTTCCATGTATGACTTAATTTCATGCACTGAAGGGAGTTTACCAGTGAAGTGCTGGGAGAACTGAGGCAATTATTTTCATATTGCATAGAAGTCATTACTTCTGGATGGTCAGGAAGAAAATAAAATAATATTAGTCTTCTAATTTTTTTTGTTAGTTTTGGAGTTCCTTTGACACAAACAAATTGGTTTATTGGTTGTAGAGTCCCTTGAGCCAGACAGTGGTTGTGAAAAGCATTATATACATATCAGTACCTTCTTTCTTTAAACTTTCAATTACTTTTGAGGCATATTACAGTTGCTTCACCTTTATCCTTCATGACTACTTGACATCAGACTAAGAAAATAATTGTCACGCTATGATTGTCAAGGCATACACAAAACAGTCAGCCATGCCAACAAGAGGTGAGGCCATACTGGATTTGGTTCTGGGTAACGAACCAGGCCAGGTGTTAGAATTGGAGGTAAGTGAGCACTTTGGGGACAGTGACCACAATTCAGTGACTTTTATTCTAGTGATGGAGAGGGATAAGGGTGCACTACAGGGCAAGAGTTATAGCTGGGGGCAGGGAAATTATGATGCGGTGAGGCATGACTTAGGATGCGTGGCTTGGAAAAGTAGACTTCAAGGGAGGGGTGCATTCGATATGTGGAGCTTGTTCAAGGAGCAACTATTGAGTGTCCTGGATAAGTATGTACCTGTCAGGCAGGGAGGAAAGGGTCGTGTGAGGGAGCCGTGGTTTAATAAGGAATTGGAATCCCTTGTTAAAAGGAAGAGGGCGGCCTATGTAAAGATGAGGCATGAAGGTTCAATTGGGGCGATTGAGAGTTATAAGGTAGCCAGGAAGGATCTAAAGAGAGAGCTAAGAGCAGCAAGGAGGGGACATGAAAAGTCCTTGGTTGGTAGGATTAGAGAAAACCCAAAGGCTTTCTATAGGTATGTCAGGAATAAAAGGATGACTAGGGCAGGAATAGGTCCAGTCAAGGATAGTAGTGAGAAGTTGCGTGTGGAGGCTGAAGAAATTGGGAAGACACTGAATGAATACTTTTCGTCAGTATTCACTCAGGAACAGGACATTGTTGCCGATGTGAATATTGAGTCACAATTAATTAGAATGGATGGCTTTGAGATATGTAGGGAATACGTTTGGAAATTCTGGAAAGGGTGAATATCGATAAGTCCCCTGGGCCTGATGGCATTTATCCTAGGATTCTCTGGGAAGCAAGGGAGGAGATTGCAGAGCCATTGGCTTTGATTTTTATGTCATCGTTGTCTCCATGAATTGTGCCAGAAAACTGGAGGATAGCAAATGTGGTTCCCTTGTTCAAGAAGGGGAGTAGGGATAACCCTAGTAACTATAGGCCGGTCAGTCTTACCTCTGTTGTGGGCAAAGTCTTAGAGAGAATTGTAAGGGATAGGATTTATGAACATCTGGATAGGAATAATGTGATCAAGGATAGTCAGCATGGTTTTGTGAAGGGCAGGTCGTGCTTCACAAACTTTATTGAATTCTTTGAGAAGGTGACTAAGGAGGTGGATGAGGGTAAAGCAGTAGATGTGGTGTATATGGATTTTAGTAAGGCGTTTGATAAGGTTCCCCATGGTAGGCTCCTGCAAAAAATACGGAGGTATGGCATTGAGGATGAGTTGGAGGTTTTGATTTGGAATTGGCTGGCTGGAAGAAGACAGAGGGTAGTAGTTGATGGTAAAGGTTCATCTTGGAGTGCAGTTACTAGCGGTGTTCCGCAAGGATCTGTTTTGGGACCATTGCTGTTTGTCATTTTTATAAATGACCTGGAGGAGGGGCTAGAAGGTTGGTTGTGCAAGTTTGCGGATGATACGAAAGTCAGTGGAGTTGTTGACAGTGAGGAAGGATGTGGCAGGTTACAGCGGGATATAGATAAGCTGCAGAGCTGGGCAGAAAGGCAAATGGAGTTCAATGTAGCTAAGTGTGAAGTGATTCATTTTGGTAAGAGTAACAAGTAGATGGAGTACTGGGCTAATGGTCGGATACTTGGTAGTGTGGATGAGCAGAGGGATCTTGGTGTCCATGTACACAGATCTCAGAAAGTTGTCACCCAGGTAAATAGTGCTGTGAAGAAGGCATATGGCGTACTGGCTTTTATTGGTAGAGGAATTGAGTTCCGGAGTCCTGAAGTCATGTTGCAGTTGTATAAGACTCTGGTGCGGCCGCATCTGGAGTATTGTGTGCAGTTTTGGTCGCCATACTATAGGAAGGATGTGGAGGCACTGGAATGGGTGCAAAGGAGGTTTACCAGGATGTTGCCTGGTGTGGTAGGAAGATTGTATGAGGAAAGGCTGAGGCACTTGGGGCTGTTTTCATTGGAGAAAAGAAGGTTTAGGGGTGATTTGATAGAGGTGTACAAGATGATTAGGGGTTTAGATAGGGTTGACCATGAGAACCTTTTTCCACATATGGAGTCAAATATTACGAGGGGACATAGCTTTAAATTAAGGGGTAGTAGATATAGGACTGATGTTAGGGATAGATTCTTTACTCAGCGAGTCGTGAGTTCATGGAATGCCCTGCCAGTAACAGTGGTAGACTCTCCCTCTTTATGGGCATTTAAACGGGCATTGGATAGGCATGGAGGATAGTGGGCTAGTGTAGGTTAGGTAGGCTTGGATCGGCGCAACATCAAGGGCCAAAGGGCCTGTATTGCGCTGTATTTTTCTATGTTCTATGCAATAAACACCACATTATTTATGAGTCAAGTGAAAACAGGGAGTGTGGAGACCCTGGCAGAAGTCTTCCCTCACAGGAAAAAAATGGTTGGAATGTCTTTCTGACAAATTATTAATTTTTCTAACATTGTCAGAAAGTGCAAACACACAGTACTTCAAAGAGCTGACAGCACTCGTTTTGGTAATGTGTAACTCTCTCTGTTTACTGAAGTATCTCTTTCCTTCTCTCTTGGTGGGCTGTATGTTCACTTCTCTGCAGGGGGAATAAAATGAATATTGTGTTATCATGCCTCATCATGTCACACTGAATGGTACCTAAGCACAACAAGTGAGATTGAAGCACTGTTGTAATTAGTTATAATTCTCATTGGGATATTCTCAATGAATTTCATTATAAGTCTCAATTACATTATCAATTGACATTTTAACCAATTAGCATTGCTTTTTTTTCACTTTCTTCTTCTTCCTGTCCATTGTCCCTCCATTGCCAATTCTAGCAGAATTTTGTTGAGGTGTAGTTTTAACTTTACAAGGATTTTCACTGTGCCTTGGTTTTGGTGAAAATCTGGTGACCCGAGAGTTGGGAGTTGATTGGAGGGATAGCAAACGGATGAGACGGGGAGGAGATAGGCCATTGAAACCATGAACTAAATGGGAAGGAGAGGCAATTAGTAGAGGGAAGATGTTTGGAAGTGGGAAGATGGTCTTGAGGAGAGGCAATTGGGTGTGGGCTGTGATTGATATGAGGCAAGTGGTTGGAATACTAGAGGCAAATGTAAGGGGGAGGTATCCAGAGAGGAAACATATTTGGGAATATGAGACAGTTTGGAGGGGGGGGGGGGATGGATTGTAAGCTGAAGGGAAATAAGGGGTAAATATTCAGGAGTTGATGGTTGATTAGAAGGAGATACGTAATGATTAGGATGGAGCAATAATTGGGAGGAGTGATGATGTTTTGGACCACAGTGAGGCTGAAAGAGCCCATTTGCTGCCTCACTATCCACAGAAAGAGCTTTTATTATTCACTTTATTTCAAACAACTTACCTTCCATTGGTGGCTCTGGGTTTGCTGAATTACCTAAAGTCATTTTGATATTGATTTATTTAATATCATGTGTAATTTGTTACGAAATAGGATGAAAAGATTCACCAGCGCCATCTTAAAACACAGAAAAGTAACCAAAACACAGAATATAAAGGTGGAAAAATAAAGAGATAAAGTTCACCTTTACAGTTAAGTGCTCGGCCATGGGCCTAGATTGGCCAGCCACGAGTACCCTTCCTGCACTGCCAGAACAAGAGCAGCCACTCTTCGGTACCATCTTGCTTCCATCGACACCGTTGCCACCATGATTCCCTGCTGGGCCTCGCTGATACAGCCACCTCTGATGCTGCCAGGTCCTGCATCAGAACAAACCTGTCTCCACCACAAGTCTACACTGAGTTCACATTGCCACCACCGATGTGTGGCTGTGATGCTTTCGCTGTGGACGAGCTCTTCACAAAAGGCAAGTAAAAATGAGAAAAACAACAAGAAAAGAAAGAGAAGTGGATGGAAAAGACGAGCCCAGGCTCAGGAGACCTGAATGTCTTTCATGTTCCTTGTTTTTCTCCTTAGCCTTGCATTTTCTATCGTAGCTTCCCAGACTTGGACAAGGGCAACTGTCCATGCGGCTGCAGACTGAGTTGGAAACCTTCATGTCACTTTGTGCTGAATAAGAAAGAAGGTATTTCACCTGAGCTTAATGTGCCTTGCTTTCCTCTCCCACCCTGTTTAGATTTTACTTCTCCCCTTGAATTCTTTGACTTTCCTTCGAGCAGTGATAGTAGAGTCAGATACATTAGGGATATTTAAGCCCACCTTGGATAGGCACATGGAAGTTAGTACAATGAAGGGCATGTAGGTTAGCCCGATCTTAGAGTAGGATAAAAGGCCGGCACAACAGTGAAGGCCGAAGGGCCTGTACTATGCTGTACTGTTATATGTTCTCCTTCACCGAGCATTTTCCTGGGCAGCTTTCCAAATTTGAAGAACAGCATGCTACTCATTATTAATGATTTTTCTGAAACAATTTTCCATCAGGTGTTGGCCCTAAGTTATGTATTCAAAGAGCCTGTTTTTTTTTACAAAAAGTATAATTGTTCTCCATTGTAAAATTCAGAATACACAGATGAGTTATTTTGATAAAGAAGTTAGAATTTACTTTGAGAAATTTTCCAAGGAGGGTCAATGTAAAACTAGATCATCCCAACCAATTGTAAACAAGTGGTCACCTCAGTCTTCATTCAGCATCTGTGTTTGCGATAGGGTTAACATCAGAATGTCAGCTTTAGCCAATTCCAAATCTAAAGAGGGGAAAGAATTGAGGCAGAATAAGAAACTGGGGCAGAACCATTCAGATTTTTCATTGGTATCGTTTAAAAGCATCAGAAAACCGTAAGAAATATTATTTGCTTATGGTGAGATACAGATAAAAAAAGAAACAAATTGCGTTTTCAGTTCCTACATTTTTGACATTTCAAGATAGTTTATTTGAAAAAGCAGTCTGGTTCTTAACCAGAATGGTGATGACACAACTTGGTGTTTTCTCTCTGTCTTTTTTATGTATTTGCCATTAGGTGATCATTGATTCACACACTGTTAATAATGCACACCTTTATCTCAGTTGTGACCTCTAAACTCTCCAGGAAGAAATATAATTTATGATTATCTGCTGGTACCCATTAAATGACAATAGGCCAGTAAATTTCCTTTTGCATTTTGTCACAGCTGACTGAGTGCATCAGAAGCTCTATTGGTTCATGGGAATATTGGTTACTCACAGCACCTGGCTGAACAGAGAATGAGGCTTTTTGAATGTGCAAATTGGACCCTAGGCCTCCTAAAATTGAAATTCAGGTAGAAATGTGCAAGCAATGACTGTCACACACTCTCACTCACTACACTAAGTCTGGAAAAGCCCAAAAAGATAGCACAAGAAGTTTTCAGCCTTTTGTTTTTAAATTTTGAGGACACATTAATCCATGCCCATAGCAGAACCCTGGCTTCTGACTGAACTCTTCCCAAACCGCATCCTTTTTTCCTAGACCCAGTTACTCTATGTGAGCGCTGTCCCATTTCGAACAGCATCCACGGTTCACAGTTGCCATTTAATCAAGACCTAATTCTATAATTTAAGTGCGGAGAGCAGTCTCTCACTGATGCCACACTCACTTTGCGTACAAGATGTATTTTCTTCTGCCAGTCTATGGACTTTGATGTAGTAATCATTACGTAACTGCATACGGAGAGATTGCTGTTAGAGCTAAATTTGATGTGGCGGAGCTGGTGTTGGACTGGGGTGGACATAACACCAGGTGATAGTCCAACAGGTTTATTTGGAAGCACTAGCTTTCGGAGCACTGCTCCTTCATCAGGTAGCTCTGGAACAGGATTATAAGACACAGAATTTATAGCAAAAGATTATAGTTTGGTTAAGATATGCTGTGGCACATTTTGAATGCAATATCCACACCTCTGCTTCAGATGCCTGACAACTTATACTTGGTAAAGATGTTAACAATATGGTAATTTAACTGACTGAACTGACATAGATTTAGTCAGCTATTTTTTGTTCTGTGACTGCTTTTATTCTATGTTTTATACTACTTCTAAAATTGGCAGAAGACACCAGAAAGGTTTTTTGTGACAAATGGGAAGAGGATAGTGGAAGAAGTAACATCATCTGCCACAAGTTTCAGGGTCAATAAATATCAGGTTTCTAGCACTTCTGTGAGCGTCCCCTGCTGTGTTGCTCAGATCAAAGTGAACAGCTTTCCAGCTAAAGATTAAACAGTCTTTTTTTAAACCTAAACTAGATTAACCAAAGCACTGCTGCAGCTCAAAGGACTATAACATTTACTAACATAATTAGGATTAATAGCAAAACAAACAATGCTACAAGAATGCAGTCAGCTTGTGCTGCACGTTTTTCAGGTCTATTTTTACCAGGGGAGCAGATAAACTGCTGTGTGTATTATTATTTCCTGAGAACAGGTGTAAGATGTGCTCAGTGCTGAATTTATCCTAATTTCAGAGAGGGTGCAGCTCAGAGGTGCTGTGTTGAAGATTACTTAAGAGTGCAATTGCTATATCAGGACAATGACTGCAAAGAGTTTTGAAATGTCCTAAATTGTGAAAAGCGCTACGTAAATGCACATCTTTCATCCTTTCCTTGAGGGGTTTCAGAGATTCACTGGAGGAGGAAGATTCCACACATTGCACTTGAGGGATTGTAGAGGGAGACTGGTCTCAGGATAAGGAAAGATATACTAACAGTCTTGTCCCTTTATCTAAGGAAAGATATACTAGCATTGAAGGCAGTCCAGTCAAAATTTACAAGCCAGAACCCAGATATGGAGGGACTGTCTTATGATGAGAAGTTCTGTAGTTTGGAGATGTATTCATTGGAGTTTAGAAGAATGAGAGGCAACCCTATTAAAACATACAAGATTCTTCGAGGGCTTGGCAGAGTAAATGTGGAGAGGCTGTTTAGGAAAGCATTTAAAGCAGAAGTAATAATTAGCTGACTTCTGCCTCAATTCAGAGGCCAGTGGCAATGTTCATAGAATCACAGACTCATACAAGACAGAAGAGGTCAGCACATGGCTAACACTGCCTCACAGCTCTAGGGTCCTGGGTTCACCCTTGGGCAACTGTCTGTGTTAAGTTGGCACATTATATCTGTGTTTGTGTGGGTTTCCTCCGGGTGCTCCGGTTTCCTCCCACAGTCCAAAGATGTTCAGGTTAGGTGGATTGGCCAGGCTAAATTGCCCATAGTGTCTGCGGATGTGCAGGCTAAGGTGCATTAGCCACGGGAAATGCAGGGTTACATGGACAGGCAGGTGGGTGGGTCTGGATTAGATTTTCTTTGGACGGTTGGTGAGGACTTGATGAACTGAATGGCTTTCTTCCACACTGCAGGGCTTCTATGAGAAGAGGTCATTAAGCCAATCTGTACTGTCAAAAATATGCTACTACCTACACTATCCCATTGTCCTATAGGCACATAGCCTTGAATGTTATGATACTTCAAGCGCATATTCAAGTACATTTTATAAAGCTATGAGGTTACCTGCCTCAATTATCCTCCCAGCAGTGCACTCCAGACCCCTAGCACCCTGTTGGTGAAAAAAGAACGCCTCACATCGCCTCTATACCTCCTGCCTTTCATTTTAAAGGTATTCCTCTTTTTTCTTTTATACAGTTGATTATGATCAGTTGAGACAGCACAGAGCACAGATGAAAGCATGACCGTCTAAATCCATCTGTTGACTGGATAATGGCATTGAAGTTCCACAAGAGTGTAAATATCGAGGGTCAATTTCCAAACTTACAATCCAGCACACAACAGCAACTTGTATCAGCCTTCCATCACCCTGCTTCCAGAATTTAAACTCAGGAGTTAGTAGATGTTTCCCATTGTTGGGAATCAACTAGATTCTTATGTTGCTGAAAATCAAATTAATGAATGCAGAAATAACAGACAAAACAGACTTCCAGAGCACTTCCTTCAATGATCTGCAAATTCCAACCAGTTTCAACTAGCCTGTGAAAATAATAATGATTTGGAAAAATAGAAAGCATCTGAAATGTAAAATAAAAGTGCACTTTATTTTACCCTAGCTACAGATCAAGGAGGTTGAAAAGAAATTCTTGCACCATTTCTTCAACCCTCATTTCTCTCAAGACAAAAATCTTCTTTGCAGACACAGCAACTAAACCATAACTTTTCAAGCATGCTGCTGGGTAAGGTTAGATCCAATTGCACCTGCAGTAACCACATAAATAAAGCTATTGTCTAGACATGAAGCAACGTTACTGTAATGCAGAAAATGATTACCTGTAGTGAAAAGCAGGTATGCAAGATCGTTTAAGACTTAAAGTCAGAAAGGTCTTGAGAGAACTGTTGACAATCATTGTAATAATCAAGCCTGGAAAAGCAACATCATGCTTTACTCAAAAGAGAGTTACATTAGCTGCAAAAATGACACATTCATATTAATATAAAATTCATGTGAAGGGAGGAGGCCAGAATAAGGGAAGTACGCTTAGAATTAGAGCCAGACAATTGAGAGGTGAAGACAGGAAGCAGGATGCATACAAAGAGACTCTCTCACCCACATAAAGTGGGGTAGGTTCGGGTTGGGTCACTTGAAAATGTCAAAACTTTGATTCTTGCTCGACAAATGAATTAAGAGCTGTGGAACCCAGTGGATAAATGGAGGTACAAAAGGTACAGAACTGGCATAATTTAATTGACTGCAGGAATAAACCGATTAATGGCTATTTAAGTTTCCATACCCCTAAAAATTCAAAAATAATATACAAATAAAACAAGCAACTGAAAGCCCAACAGAATTACATCAACATAGTATCTATGGCTTCTTATTAATTTTGTAGGAAATATAATATAACAGTTTCTTGTTTATTAAAAGAAATGCACTTTGTCCCACATTCCATGTGCTGACTTTTCCCCTCCCCAGTCTCTACTTTCCACATGTGGTCCTAACAGGTGAGTGTTTAAGCCAGAAATATAGGGCTGCCAATATTGCCCTGAGAGAGTTAGACGAGAGAGAGAGAGAGAGAGAGAGAGATAGAAAAACTATGAACATCTGTCTCTTTTGGCATTTCTGCCTTCTCACATTCTAATCACCTAATCTACACTATCAGCATCCTTTCTACCCCAGCACCCAACCCCCACACTATTATATAAATGCTGCCCCCTCCACACTTCACATCAGCTCTGAGGAAGAACCATCTAGACTCAAAATGTTAATTTGCTCCCTCCACAGATGCTGCCTGACCCTCTGTGGTTTCCAACATTTTTTGTTTCCTGTACATATTCCAGTATCTGCAGTAATTTGTTCCCAGAAAAGCCATGAATGCAGGAAATCTAAAAATACTGGGATTGCACCACAGACTAATGCAGTCTCTGAAAGAGAAATGGAATATTCCTTCATATTTTATTTAATACCAACATGTTGGTATTCTTTTTAATACCAACATTTAATTAAACCATGGTAGGTCTGTACCTTACCAGTGGTTGGTGATTTACTAATAAGTTGCACTTTTTCCAGGTTAGAAATTCAATTTCTCAGTTTATGTATTTGCTGAACTCATCTAGTTAGTGACAGTGTAAATATCATTGCCTTTAATGTTCCTGTGCTACAGTGTCCAATAGAATGCAGTGCCTCTGCTGGTCAGTGCATATAAGTATATGACAGGAATTGATGAAACTGGATTCTGTGGTTGTAGTTCCATGGTGAAGTAGCCTATCAACATAACTGACAATGTCCACACATGAAGAGAATAATAGCAAGATTGACATGTTATCTATGCACTTTCAAAACCTAGAAAGAAAGTAAATCACATTAGATGAATAAAGGAAGAATGAAGAATTGACAGTTGAATTGAAGGGTTGCCTTTCAGACAGGATTAATAAGGACAAGTGGATGAATGTGGCTCCCACTGTAACTTCCTTACAATGACAAAAGTGGAAAAACATCTATCAAGTGTTTAAACCTCCAGCACTAACAATAAAATCATGATATTAATATTTAATGACTCCCTTTCATTAAAGAGTGGGGATTGATTCAAACATGAGGTACACTTTTTGACTATATTCATTTTTATAATAAAGGTTAGGTATTCCATAAAACAGCTGGGAACACGGAGAGTTTATTAATTTAAGAACTTAATTATTTACTTTCTTGGCAACTGAAGCCACCTCCTTTGTTGTTTGACTTGCAATTCTGGTGAACAATTTAATACAAATTGGCACATGAGAGTTTGTGGAGCTAAATATTTTCGATCAATGCTGTTTCCAAGTTATGTAAGTTAGAGTGACGCGACATTAAGCACATACTTACAATGAACACTGAACACTCCTTTTGTAAACAATGAAACATTATGTGCTCCATGCACTATTTACCTCTCTTGGCTAAGTTTTATGTCGATTTAAGATGATTGGAAAAAGATCTCCAGGCAACAAGAGATGCTATGTATGTACACAACGGGCTAAATCATATTTCTTTTGGCTAAGTGTGGTTGGTTCTTAATTGCTCCTTGCAATGTCATGGCAAGCTAATCAGTTGCATTAACTCACTACAAAGTCCCACTGATGTACCTATGCCACACAGACTGCAGTGGTTCGAGGTGTTTCACCGCCACCTTTTCAAGGATAACTAAAGATGGGTAATAAATGATGGCCCAGCAAGTGATGCTGACATTCTGTGAAAATAAAAATCTTATGCAGCAAACTCGTGCTAAAGTTTGACAGCAGGGCTCAGCTTAGAAGAGGACATATGAAGGAAGTGGAGAAGCACCTAATGAAATGTCTCCAACCAATTCTTTCTGGAGTCCTGATGAAGGGTCCCGACTTGAAATGTTGACTTTTCTGTTCCTTTGACGCTGCTTGACTTGCTGTGTTTTTTCCAGCTTCACAGTTTATCGACTCTTTCCTGGAGTTATACTTTAGGGGAATTGTCCTTCTGATTTTTGAATGGGTTGTACAGTGGAATGCTGGACAAAATTTAGGTCAAGTGCACTCCCTGTAAACAGATATCAACAGAAATGAACCATTTGACAAGTGATTTTGTGTTGCTTTGTGGCACCTTTAAATCAGTCGTATGTTGGTAGCTGCTAACAATATTTAGAGCACTCCCTCCAGGCTTTAACTGGAAAATGAACTGGTTTTGGCTGCAGGCTGACCCAAGGCAATAATTTTCCAGAATAACCAGAGAATTAGCAGCGATTGAAGTGTATCCGTGGGAATTACTTGCCATTAATATATAATGTCATGGTAACATTTTTAAAGAGTACACCAAGTTTAATTTCACTTATTGTGAAGAAAAAGAAGCAGGGGAGGTAAAGTAATTGCACATGCATAGAGTTCCTCTTAAATCCCCACATTAATTTACTAAATAAATAAATAAACACTCTCTTTCTGAACTTGACTGAGTGGCTCAGGTGAACTAAGAGCATTTTCGGCAATGCAGATATTTAGCCTTTAAAGCTGTGACACCTCAAATGACATTATCAATATGTTTTAAAACTTATTTTGTACACTTTCTGACTCAGTTACTTATTATTTCCAATTGAACATTATAAAATGTTCATTTTAATACACTACTTTTTGACTTCTGCTGTCTGTTGTGTGAGGAGCAGGTTGCACTAATAATCTATTACATTGAACACAGAATAGAGCTTGCAGGAACATGGTGAATATTTGAATGCCCAGAAAATTGAAAATGCCCCTTTAAATGTTTTTTAGCATAAACTGCAGCAGGTTATGTTTTCACAATCTGTCTGGTGTACACAGTCTCAGTACTGGAAAAAACAATCTTTCAAACTGATCTTTTTCATACAGAGCCATGATGTTTAGCAGTTCTAACACAGAACTCCTTTTGTAAGTCTAAGATAAAGCCACCATGCAACTACCTCTACTTATCTTGACAAGCTTACTAGAAATAGATCATTGTATTCAATGGCAGCATTCAGCAACAGTACGTGGGGCTCAGATCCAGGTGTGGGAAATAATCAACCTGGCAACTGAGTACAGACATTTGAGGGAGTGTAATAAAGCATGGCAGTGTTGGCAGTATTGAGGACAAGCAGCACTTTTGGACAGTGAGCACAGAGTGCTGAACAGAAGTGAAGCTGAAGAACCTGGAAAAGGTGCTTTTATTCAATTTTGTGAGACAAACCAACAGAAAGTAAACGTGTCTTCACTTTAATTGGGGTGGGTGAGCAGGAAGGTCAAATCATGGCAGGGGAATGGGAAGATGAGCTGGCAGGCTGGATAGTGATTGCAGAGGTTTGGCAAAAACACTCCATGTAGCTTGATGAACCACCCACAACCAGTAAGCTAACCTCCCTAGTGATAACTCTAGGTGGATCACAATAAGTTTGAAATGCCTGGGTGGGAACTGGGAGGGAGAAGTTGGAAGCAATTTTAAGCAGCACTGAGAAAGAGGCAGTGTTTTTTGGAATATCTCCAAAATTATTTTAGGAAAATGAATTAAAAACAGAAAGTGATGGGAAAATTCATGATCTCAGCCAGACTTGCTGAGTTTCTCCAGCACTCTCAGCTTTTATTTCACATTTCCATTTCTGTAGTATTTGGCTTTTAGTTACGGAAAATGAGTTTGGGATGCTGGAGGGTGCACAGGAATGAGCAGAAATGGAACCAAAGTGAAGTTGTTTTGTTTTTTGGAACCCAAGGTGAGGCATGTGCATGTGCCTTCATATCAGCGTCAGAGGTTTTCAAAGAGACTGCTGTGTGTAATTCAATCCAGGCACGGTCAGGCTGACTCTGAAGCTCACAGGTATGATAAGTCCTGGGGGAGGAACATTTTGAGTGCTCAAAGACCAAAGTTTCACATTTGCAGTTCAGAGACAAGCTTTATTGCTTTTAGAGAGTAGACAAGGTTAGCAGTGCCATGTTAGGACCACTTACACTACCGAGCCCAGAGAATGTGAAACTTTCTACACTCAGTGCATCAAGTTCAAGAAAATGCTCCCCATTTTAGAGGACTCACAATTTGGCTGCACTGAGTTCAGATAAAGCACAGGGCTCACTGCACAGAGTTAAGGGAACACAGAGTGTATGGAATTCAGAGAATACACAGAGGTCACTATATTGTGTTCAGGGAATTCATAGTACTCACTGTATGGAGTTGTTGAAGCACACAGTGCTCAAGGTATGGAGTTCTAGTAACATGTAGCACTCAATGTATGAAATCAGGGAACAGTCACACTGCTTATTTAAAGAAAACATACAGTTGTATATTTCAGAGTTCAGAGAAGGCACAGTGCAGATTTTAGAGTATATGTAGTGCACAATACCTTGAGTTCAGGTAGGAAGAGGTAAAGATTGAAAGGATTTCAACCTGAAGAGGTGAACTTTACAGCTAAAATTGTGTTGCTGGAAAAGCGCAGCAGGTCAGGCAGCATCCAAGGAGCAGGAGAATCGACGTTTCGGGCATGAGCCCTTCTTCTGAAGAAGGGCTCATGCCCGAAACGTCGATTCTCCTGCTCTTTGGATGCTGCCTGACCTGCTGCGCTTTTCCAACAACACATTTTCAGCTCAGATCTCCAGCATCTGCAGTCCTCACTTTCTCTGAGGCAAACTTTATAATATATGACAGCCAATGTAGACCAACAAATGTGATGTATAACCATGACCCATTGAGACTTAAAATATTGTAATGGTCTTTGACCCAAGGAAATACAGTAAGGAAGATTTGTAATTCTTTTTTTACAATGAGGAATTATTCATTGGTTTTAAGAATGTTTGAAAAGTATTTTAAAGAGTTTGTATTGATTGTAAAGGGTTCAGAGATAATTGGCTTGAAATATTGGTCCAAGTGATTGTTAATTCTTGACCTGAAAGAAGTGCTAATATGAAGGATGTTGGCATATAGCCATGTAGCTAGACACAAAGGATAGTTACAGCAGATGGAAAATATAGAGAAGACAAGGAACTGCATGCATGTAGTACAGTTAAACAGGGCAGAAAGCCGAAGACAGGGTTAGTGTAGGGATTGTGATTTGGTCAGTTTTACTGCTTCTGCCTCTGTTATGCCAGAACTGTCTACACAGTTTAACAGGGTCAAATAAAAGAGGATCTATCATGTTAAGGCATAGACTGCATATTGTCTAGGGTTAGCAGGCTTGCTACTGAACTTATTGACTTTAAATTATTTATTTCAATATCATACCCAAGCTGCCCATTTTTGGTGCCAGCTCACTCAATGTACTTTTAGGGAGAACTTGGCAGGGAACAATCTGACCACTTTCATCTGGTGCCATGTCAAAAAAATGTTATGCTATGATCTCCATGCACCTTAAGGGTGAAGTATCTTCAACTGCTGTCAATCATTACACATGACAACAGAATATGATGAATTAGTCACACAAGGCAGATTGAGGAGGTAGCGATGAAGTCAGATGTATCTAAGCTCCCAGTGAACATTATTTGTATATATACATATTAGCAAATTGTGAGATTTATATGTTTATATCAATAAGAAGAATGCAAAAATATGACATTTTCCAGCAGCTTGTGGTTTTGAAAAACTTCTGATCCTTATATACACCATCTGTAATCTGATGTCAGTTATTGACAGCATGAGTTTGAAGATTTGACTTTAAAATACATAAAGCATAACCTTCTACACCCAAAAGAAGAAAAGAGCTGGTGTGTAAATGAAAAAGAATGCATGTGTTTGTGACAGAGAGTGAGTGAGAGAGATGCAATTCTACAGTTGTATAGTTATTCCATGCACTTTCTCTTGTCTCCAGAATCATGCTTTGCTCCAGGCAGTTGACACCAAATTCCAGTAAAATTGTCCAAATCTAAGAAAGTTTAAAAAGCAAAATCATATCTGATGTGAAGGCTATGTAGGAACAGTATTAAACTGTCGACTCCAGTCTAGTATCACCTTAAGTAGAAGGGTCTGAGGAACAGTCACATTGGACTCAAAATGTAAACCTGTTTCTCTCTCCCCAGATGCTGCTGAGTTTCTCCAGCAATTCGTTTTCATTTCCTAACTGATGGTTGCTAGCATTCGGTAGAAATAAGCAACCTATGACTAGAACAAAGATTTTATCAAGTATGAATGCCAAACAGCATGACAGTGAGATAAAATAAATGCCAAGTCAAAGGATACCACAATCAGAAACCTCAAGAAATCCTATTATGACTAGCATATAGTCCACAACCCAGCACAAATTAAGTATCCCTAACCTGAAAACATACAACAGCATCCAGCAATTGTAGTCTGGACAGATAAGCACTCAATAGTCACTGCTTCACTGAATGTCGCAATGCTAGTGAAGTAGACTATCTCTCCGATTGGAAGGCGGCTTTTGCTGTCATTTGGCAGGGACAAAGCACTGCAGGAGGAGTCTCTGTGCTTGCGTGCTCATGCCACCTACAGGTAGCATTGCTATGACTCACAACATTTTCAAAATGGCATTTATCAAAGACAAAAATCGTGTGAGCTAGTAGCAGGAGATTAACTGGAGCTACAGAGGGTTTGGGCTGTGTGGAATGGCAGCCTCTGGAGGTGGCATACTTGCATGGGTATCTCTTAATAAATCAGATTTTTACCATTAAGGATATGAATGTTTCTACTGTAAAGAAACAACATAGTCTGCACAAATTGAGTTCAATTACTTCGGTTTCTCTTTCCACAGCTGCTTGCTGACTTGTTAAGTATTCCAAAACAAATTCAATCTTTAGTTTAGATTTTCTATAACCGTAGGATTTTGCTGCAAAATCAGAAATTGCTGGAAAAAATCAGTAGGTCCAGCAGCATCTGTGGAGAGAAAGCAGAATTAATCTTTCAGGTCCTACAACCCTTCTTCAGAACTGATTGTAGCTAGGAAAAAGTTGGTGTATATATGCTGAAGATGGGCTTTGGGAGGAGGAAGGGGTACATGATAGGTGGAGACGGAGCCCAAAAACAGAGAGAACAAACTGTTGGGAACAGGAAGGAATGGCTAAAAGTCAGCCCAGGAAAATGAATGGCTGCTAATGGGAACCGCTAGTGGCTGACAATGGGTTGTATGTGGTAGCAACCCATGTGATGACAGAGCCTGATGTGTGGGGGATTGGTAAGGACATAGAAGAAGGTGCTCAGATCCTAAAATTATTGAACTTGATATTGAGTCCAGAAGTTTGCAGGGTTCCCAACCAGAAAATGAGATGGTGTGCTTCTAGTTTGTATTGAGTTTCACAGGATCTTCACTGTAGCAAGCCTAAGACAGAGATGTTGACCAGGTAACATGGCAAGCACAGAGTACTGCAGGTGGAGTTTCTGTGCTTGTGTGCTCATGCTGCCTACAGGTGGCGTTCCTACGACACACAGCATTTTCAAAATGGCATTCAGCAAAGTTGAAAATCATGTGATCTAGTAGCAAGAGATAACTGGAGTGACAGAGGGTTGGGAGGTGTGGAATGGCAGCCTATGGAGGTGGCATACTTGCATGGGTACCTCAGGTGTGTTGCAATTTTCCATTTCAGAACCCTGCAACCTTCTAGGCTCAATATTGAGTTTAATCATTTTTGAGCCTGAGTACCTACTCCCATGTCCCTATCCCAACTCCCCACACACCATGTCTTATCATCGCTTGAGTTGTTACCAGATGCAACCCATGATCAGCCACTAATGGTCCCCATTAGCAGCTGTCCATTTTCCTAAGCTGACCTTTAACCATTCCTTCATCTCCTCAATTGTTTTCCTTTATCTCTGGCACCCAGCTCCACCTATCATTTATTCCTTCCCCCACATATCCCTCCATTTCCAACTTCAGCACATATCCCAGTGGTAATCAGTTCTGAAGGTGAGTCACTGGTCCTGAAACACTAATTCTGCTTTCTCTCCACAGATGATGTCAGATCTATGGAGTTTTTTCAGCAATGTCTGATTTTGTTTCTGATTTCCAGCATCCACAGTTCTTTTTTTTTTGCATAGGATTTTGCTTCAATGTAAGTTGTTATTATTTTAAGTCCATTTTTAGGTTTACTTTCTTTGGGATTTGGGACCAGACTTCGAGTCCTGGAGTGATAAGGATGTACAGCATGGAAACAAACCCTTCGGTCCAACTTGTCCATGCCAAAAAGATATCCTAAACTAATTTAGCTCCATTTGCCAACACTTGGCCCATATCCTTCTAAACTTTTCCTATTCATATACCCCTCCAGATGCCTTTTAAATGTTGTAATTGTACCAGCCTCCACAACTTCCTCTGGCAGCTCATTCCATACATGCACCACTCTCTGCATGAAAATGTTGCCCCTTAAGTCCCTTTCAAATTTTTCCCCTCTCACCCTAAACCTTTGCTCACTAGTTCTGGACTCCCCTATCCCAGGGAAAAAGACCTTGTCTATTTACTGCTATCCATGCCCCTCATAATTTTATGAACCCCTTTCAGGTCACCCCTCAACCTTTCATCTTATTCATAGAAAAAGATTGGACCACTCCAGTTGGATTTACCTCTGGGTCAAAAAATCCAAAAGAAGATTTTCTTAAAATGAAACTAAACACTGGCAGATGCTGAAAATTGGAAACAAAACCAGAAAATGCTGGAAAGGCTCAGCAGTTCAGGCAGCATCTGAGGAGAGAAAGCAAAGCTAACATTTCAGGTCCGGTGACCTTTCTTCAGAAGAAGATTTTCTTTTTGTCTTGTCAAATAATGGGACAAATAAGGAATATATTAAAACTGGTTTTCAGGAATGAACACACATTTATGCCACAACAAAGAGAATAAATCCAGTACAGATTTTTCTTTTATTGTCAACTATCTATGTCAAAAATAAAAAAGAAATAAAGTTAACCTTGGAAATGTCTACACAAGAATTGTGGGGTGGGATGTAGTGTATACCTGGTACTGAGTTTCTGCAGGCTTATGTTCACACCCTGTAAGTGGGAACTACAATAGAGGTTATTCAGTCTACACTCACACATTCCAAGCTGGGAAACATGCAGTGCTAACCAACAACCACAAAAGCTATTATCTCAAGAGGAAATCTTGATTTTTAAACCAAGAAGATTTGAAAACAAGCTGTTGCAAAGATATTTCCCTGAAGCCAAAGGTACATAAGACAGAGGAAACCCAAAACGTTTTAAGTATTAAACTAGTGGTGCAATTCTATGAGTTACACAATAACACTAGCATGCAAAAGTTTATAAGTCATTTAAACTGGCACTCTTTTATAGTTGCAACCTAATTCAAGCTTGTACTTTCCTTCCTCTGAAACATTTTAAGTTGGATTCTTCAGTATTATCCATTAGACTTCTTCTCAATCCATTATTCTGCAATCTGCCCTCTAATACTTTGTCCTTTTTTGCTTCTCCTTCTCTTTGGGCATTATTCTTTCCTTAGTGCTTCAGCTATCTGAAGTAATTCCGACGCTATAAGTGGTAATTCCTATTCCTGCAAACATTCCAACCTGTAACACGTAGCAGTTGTCACTTCCATGAGTGACTGGAGTGATGTTGGTTAGAAAAGACACTGACTTTTATAAGCAGACATTGATACATGAAGCATATAATACCAATCCCTTTGTGAGCATGGTGCATCCTTTCTTACATCTCATTAGTTAGACCCTTTGCAGAATCCGAGTAGTGAGAACATTGCGTACTCCTATTTTATTGTAAATTTGACTTGATAATACTGCAGTGAGGTTAGGCTTGAACTTACTAAAGAATCGCATCTGCAATTTATCTCCTTAATCAATGACATTTAGCGATCAAAAAATAAACAGAGGAATGAGAGAGATGGAAATAGAGTGAACTAGAGTCAAATTAGGTAAGGGTTGAAAAATACAAAGAGGGATCAAATGTTGGATTAAAGAAGGGTGTAGAAAGAGACAGATAGAAAAAGTAAAAGAAAAGTCACATTATAACATTGCAAATTTTAGGGAGCTCTAGCAACAATATAAAACCTCCTGGAATGAGACTGCATAGTTATAATGATTCCCGTTCAAGGACAAAGAGACTGAGTGGCATTGAGCAGTTGCACAAAATTCTTAAGAGGATGGATGAGCAGCCAGAGATCATGGTGCACATTGACATAGGATAGAAAGAGGGATGAGGTCTTGTGGAGTGAGTACAGTGAGTTAGGAAAGAGGCTGAAAGTAGGATCTCGAGGGTAGTAACTTCTGGGTTACTGCCAGTGCCATGTGCTAGTGAGGCAAGGAATAGAAAGATAGGGAGGATGAATGCATGGCTAAGGAGCTGGTGCAGAGGGCAGGTTTAAGGGGGTTCTTGGATCATTGGAACCTCTTCTGGGGCAGAGGTGACCTATCCATGAGGGACGAGTTGTACCGAAACTGGAGGGGAACAAAGATCCTTGCAGAGAGATTCGCTTGTGCTACCTGGGAAGGTTTAAGAGTGGCAGGGCGCTGGGACCCAGAGCAGCAGGTAGGCAAGTAAAGGGGTTGAGGGGAAGGTGTATAGAACTTAGAACATAGAACAGTACTACAGTACAGGCCCTTCAGCTTTCGATGTTGTGCCGACCTTTGGTCTGACTCTAAGTTCAAACAAACTTACATACTGTCATCCATGTACCTATCTAAGAGTTACTTAAATGCCCCTAATGTATCTGACTCTACTACCATTGCTGGCAGTGCATCCCATACACCTAACACTCTGTGTAAAGCAGCAAACTCTGACATTTCCCCTAAATCTTCCACCAATAACATTGAAGTTATGCCCCCTCATGACAGCCATTTCCACCCGGGGAAAAAGTCTCTGGTTATCCACTCTATCTATGCCTCTCATCATCTTGTACACCTCTATCAAGTCACCTCTTATCCTTCTTCATTCCAATGAGAGAAGCCCTAACTTCCTCAACGTTTCTTCATACGACGACATGGCCTCCAGTCTAGGCAGCGTCCTGGTAAATCTCCTTTACACCATCTCTAAAGCTTCTAAATCCTTTCTATAATGAGGTGACCAGAACACAATTTTCCAAGTGTGGTCTAACCAGGGCTTTACAGAACTGCCGCATAACCTCACAGATCTTAAACTCAATCCCTATTAATGAAAGCCAACACACCATATGCCTTCTTAATAACCCTATCAAATTGGGTGGTTTTAAGGTAAGTATTTAATATTCTAACTTCCTTTCCTGGATGTCCCTTGGCTCATGCTTTTTCAACTCCCGCTGCTGAAATGGAGGCTGCTGATATGTTCAGCTCAGTAAATTAGAAAGGAAGGACAGGCAGAGACAGGTAAATGAACACCATGGTACTAATGGTCTGAAATGTGTTTATTTCAATGCAAGGAGTATTATACATGAGGCAGATGAGCTTAGAGCCTGGATCAGTACGTGGGACGATGATGTTGTGGCCATTATACAGACTTGGTTGAGAGAGGGACAGGACTGGCTGATCAAATTACAGGGTTTTGTTGTTTTAGACAAGGTAGAGAGGAAGATAGAAGAGGTGGAGTTTCCTTACTAATCAAGGAGAATGTTACTAAGGGAAAGTGAGGACTGCAGATATTGGAAATCAGAATCAAAAAGTGTGGTGCTGGAAAAGCACAGCCAGTCAGGCAGCATCCGAGGAGCAGGAGAGTCAACATTTTGAGCATAAGCTCTTCATTAGGAACGTGGGGATGGGGGTGGGGAGGTGTGTGCCCAACGAGGCTGAGAGATAAATGGGAGGGTGGGTAGGACTGGTGGGAAAGTAGCTGGGAATGCGATACGTAGATGAAGGTGGAGGGTGGAGCAGATAGGTGGGAAGGAAGATGCACAGGTAGGACAGTTCAAGAGAGCAGTGCCAAGTTGGAGGGCTGGATTTAGGATAAAGTGGGGGAGGGAGGGGAGATCAGGAAACTGATGAAATTGCCATTGATCCAATGTGATTGGAGGGTCCCAAGGTGGAAGATGAGGTGTTCTTTTTCCAGGCATTAAGTGGCTAGAATTTGGTGGTGGAAGAGGCCCAAGACTTGTGGGTAGTGGGAGGGGGAGTTGAAATGTTTGGTCATAGGGCAGTGGGGTTGATTGGTGCATGCGTCCCAAAGATGTTCTCTGAAATGTTCCGCAAATTGGCGGCCTGTCTCCCCACTGTCGAGGAGACCACATCGAGAGCAACAGACACAATAGATGAAGTGTTTGGATTTAAAGTGAGAGGGGGAAGTTCAAAGGATACGCAAGGGACATGTTTTTTACACAGAGAGTGATAGGAGTCTGGAACACACTGCCAGGATGCTGATTGAAGCAGAAACGATAGGGGTATTTAAGGGACTTTTAGGTAAGGACCCTCTTTGGAGAATCTGTGTGGACTTGTTCGGCCCAATGGTCTGTTTTCATAATGTAAGGATTCTATGATTCTATGATGATTCTATGATGATTCTATGACAGGAATATGCAAGGAATTTGGTGTAATGTTTGGTACAACACTGTGGGGTGTAGGGCCTGTTCCTGTGCTGTACTTTTCTATATTCTATGAAAGAACATAAAACTCCTTAACCAAAGGCGTTTCCAATTAAATACCAACTCTAACTTTGTGTGGCATGTTGAATAGGTAACCAGTGACCAAATACATCAATTACTTGAAATTAAATGGAAGGTTATGGTGAACTGTCATTTTAGAAAGTTTAAAGATGGAGCAGCCCAAGTTTTTCAGAAAAGTTATAGTTGTTTTCAGGCACAGGTTCAGTTCTTTATTACTAGAAAATTTGGAAAGACTGTTTTTTCTATTGTGAACTGAAATTATGATTAAATTCCGTACAGTATGAAAACAGGCCCAACAAGTCCACACCAACCCTCCGAAGAGTAGCCCACCCAAAACCATTCCCCTATCCTGCATTAATGCCTGACTAATGCACCTAACACTGTGGGCAATTTAGCAAGGCCAATTCACCTAATCTGCACATCTTTGGGCTGTGCGAGGAAACGGAGCACCCAAAGTAAACACACACAGACACAGGGAGAACGTGCAAACTCCACACAGACAGTCGCCCGAGGCTGGAATCGAACTTGGGTTCCTGGTGCTGTGAGGAATTAGTGTTAACCACTGAGCCACCGTGCTGCCCTGGCAAATTATGAAGAGTTGCTTTAAAAACAATGATTGTTGAAAGATTACTACACTTTTGAAAGCACATAATCTAACACTCATTGTAAGTACTGTTTACACAGTTGCTGGTTCTGGCAGTAGTAAATGGTTTACAGGTGATAAAAAGTCAAAAGGTTGTGAATAAATAGAGATTCAGCCAGCAACAACTAGCTGATTGGTCTGTGGACTAGTGACCAGCTGCTGAAGACAAAGGCCTTTTGCCTCCTAAAGTTTATTTCTGGTCACCACATTACAGGAAGGATATGGGTGTTTTGGAGAGGGTGCAGAAGAGGTTAACAGGATGCTGCCTGGATTGCAGGATATGAGCTATAAAAAGAGGCTCGAAAAACTTGGGTCATTTTCTCTTGAGCAGTGGAGGCTGAATGGATTGATTTCCACATAGCTGAACGGTTGGGGCTGTGAACCATCAGATCGCTGTTCTTTGCAAAAGAAATCACTTTAACACTTAAGCCAAATCAGTTTATTTTTCCATCAACAGTTGCGTAAGCTGTGATTTTTAATTAATCTTGTTATATCTTGATGGTCTAAAATTGCTTACTGTAGCTAGAGAGTATTTACTTGTAATGAATAGCAATTCTTGTCAAGTACAGAAACTATGTTTTCTATCAACACGGGTAAATTGGATAATTCAATGGTACTTTTCAAAATCTTTACTTTTGTGATGACTCTGGGAATGCTGGGTTTGATTTTCAGTTAACCCATATAAATGTTTGCTCATTGGGTTTACTACAATTTTGTCAGCAACATTTTCTTCACAATCTTTCAATAACCTTTTGCCCTGACTTTCGTAAACTTACATTAGCTCTTCAACAATGTGTAAATGATACTGGGTAATATATATTCTGCATAACCTCATTTAATAAACTGTAAATCTGCTCTAAGCTGTTTTTATTGTAAAGTGCTTTAGGAAGTCTTGATCTTGCAAAGCTTACTATATAACTGCAAATCTTTCTTATCTTAGCTTTCTAATATCATATTGTACAAATAATGTATGTTGTTGGTGAACTTTCACTGTCCTTGCATTACTTCATGCTCATAGCAATGCTCAAACCAAACTGGAGGAATAAGTTGCTGATGCTGTCAGTTGAAAGATTTGCAAGGTTGGCACAATATGTGAGATATGATCAAGACAAGATTGGAATGTGCGGGACTGGAATCTTCCATCAACACTCATATATAGGAGTTTAGCTTGTCGGGTGTGGTGATCTGCCAAGCTAGGGAGGCTGACTTACAATAACTTTTGAATACTTTTTATAAGTGTCAACATCATTAGATAGAAGCATTTGTAAAAATAACATGTTCACTAAAAATTAGCGAACTCCTATAATTTACTGGCATGAATGCGGAATGCCTTGTGAGCACACGTGCAAAAAGAATCACATTTCATTCACATGGGGATTGCAAGTGAAATTGTGTGTCATCCTTTTTTTTACATTATTTTTAACTCTGCTAATAATTAATATACTGAAATTTATTGTAATTGTCAATGGATCTTCTTGTAACCTGCACACAACAGCATTAGTGAGGTCCTAATTTGGAAATAATCTAAAGCCAGGCAGTTTAGACTGTGATAAGCTTTTATGCTTTGTCCATATAAAGACGTAATGATTCTACTTCTCCCTAGAAAGAAAATCCCAATTCTTTCCCAACATCTATCCACAGGTTTGTAAATTTAAGTAACTTAAGTATTTCTACATTCTGTGTTAAAAATACATTGAACCGAGCAAGAAAATTATACTGCAAAAATAATTCATTGCTTTGGATTTATAGAATTGTGTAGAATAGAAGAAGGGCATTGCCCTAATGTACCTGTTCCAGAGCTTTCAAGCAGCAAGTTAGTTTCTTTTATTTCAAAAATATACTTTATTCATAAAATTATTTTGATATCTATACATGCGGCACGGTGGCACAGTGGTTAGCACTGCTGCCTCACAGCGCCAGAGACCCGGGTTCAATTCCCGCCTCAGGCGACTGACTGTGTGGAGTTTGCACATTCTCCCCGTGTCTGTGTGGGTTTCCTCCGGGTGCTCCGGTTTCCTCCCACAGTCCAAAGATGTGCAGGTCAGGTGAATTGGCCATGCTAAATTATCCGTAGTGTTAGGTAAGGGGCAAATGTAAGGGTAGGGGTATGGGTGGGTTTCGCTTCGGCGGGTCGGTGTGGACTTGCTGGGCCGAAGGGCCTGTTTCCACACTGTAAGTAATCTAATCTAATGGTCATGCCATTCTTATGCACACATTGCATTTCTTTACATACAGAGATCGGAATTAATCATTCGTACACACCGGTCTGTACATTGACTATACAGATATTCTGCTGAGGTGTCAGGGGACCCCAATTTCTGAGTGGGCCCCCTGTTCTTATGCAGGCTGACCTTACCCGGTGGTCTTTCCCCACCGCGCCTTGGCGGCAGCTGCCCCAAGCTTCAGCGCATCCCTCAGCATGTAGTTCTGGACCTTGGAATGTGTCAGTCTGCAACACTCAGTCAGGGTCAACTCCTTCAGCTGGAAGATCAACACGTTTTTGACAGACCAAAGAGCATCTTTGACCGAGTTGATGATCCTCCAGATACAGTTGATGTTCGTCTTGATGTGCATCCCGGTGAACAGACCGTACAGCACGGAGTCCCGCGACACGGAGCTGCTCGGGACGAACCTCAACAAACACCACTGCATTCGTCTCCAGACTTCTTCTGCATAGGCACATTCCAGAAGGAGGTGTGTGACAGTCTTGTCCCCTCCGCAGCCGCTTTGGGGGCAGTGTGCAGTGCAGCAGAGTGTCCGGGAGTGCATAAAGGATCTCACAGGCAGACCCCTTCTCACCACCTGCCTTCAAGCAGCAAGTCAGTTAGTCCTACTGCCCTATTCTTTCCTTTCATTCCTCCAGCTTTTCATTTTCAGCTAATTATCCATTCTGTTTTGAAGATTACTATTTAAATTGTATTTGCCATCTAACCAGGCAGTGCATTTGAAATCTGAATGATTTTTTTCTTTGCCAATCACAATCTACACCCCCTTCTCGCTCTTCATAAAATGGCAGAAACTGCTTCTTTTCAAGTGATCTTGCCAAATCTTCCACAATGTAATCATATGCATTACTGTTAGCACGTAACACATTTGCATGATGTTCTTTTGTTATGTATTTTAACACACACATTTGTTCAGCTGTATTAAGCAAGCTAATGCCTCCGCTAAGTAACAGAACAAAGAATGGTTATACATCAACTTGTATTTCTTTGGCATCTTTGATGTAGTAAAATATCTCAAGGTGGTTTTGTTTGTTAATACAGTATGCTATCACTACTGACATATACTGGTCAGAATCCAAATGTGGGATCATGGAACTTTGCTTTTCTTGCATACACTTCTCAAATCTCTACCTATATTGAATTAACAAAGTTTCCACATCATAACAAAGACCCATTTACTTCAACTGGCTTCATACTTAATCTCAATTATTATAATCTCAGAACATTATAAGCACCTTTGTCTGTAATTTATGAAGTCTATGATTCAATCAGGCCTTTACATGTTCACTGCTCTTGTTTCACCTATGTCCTGATTATATTTGAAATTATACACTGTCTTTATGTTGATTTATATTAAATGTAAAGTATGACTCTTGCAATTAAAGCTGTGTCTATCGTATCCTACAACATGTCATTAAATCATTGCATACTTTGCTCACATATCAAATTAAGTGTATGTTTATATTCAATTAAACATTCCATCATTTTGATTTATAGTGATAATTGATTGGAAATGCACATCAGCATTTATTTCCAGGTTCATTTTCCTACCAGAGGAGCATCAGTGCAACACTTCAGTGGTCCAGGTCCCACTAGATACTTGTCAGATTCCTAACAGGTTTCTCACAAGGAGGAGGAAACCCATTCCCATGAGGGAGAAAGATACAGGGATTCTGGAGGGAGGCACTTAAAGTTACATCAGAACAAGAAGAACATGATTCAAAACCCCACAGTTCCCCTTCCACCTAAAAACATTGCATTCAAGAGTTTGCATTGTTAAGGACAGGGGAGGAAGGAGGGATAATTTCTGTTTCTTCTTGATTGTCTGCCACAGGAGCTATTTCTGAGAACCCCTTAAGGACTGTGACATTCAAGGTCAGATACCAAAGAGGCTTTCACAGAATCCCTACAGTGTGGTAACAGACCATTTGGCCTAACAAGCCCACACTGACTCTCCGAAGAGCATTCCACCCAGACTCGACCCCCTACCCTATTCCTGTAACCCTGCATTTCCCATGGCTAACCCACCTAACCTACATATCGCTGGACTGTATTGGCAATTTAGCATGGCCAATTCACCTAACCTGCACATCTTTTAACTGAGATTAACCAGAGCACCTTGAGGAAATCTACACAGAAACAGGGAGAATGTGTAAACTACACACAGATAGACACTCGGGGCTGGAATTGAACCCATGTCCCTGGCGCTGTGAGGCAGCATGATAACATGCCCTGCCTTTCTTGAAAGTTTAAATTTTAAAAAAGGATAAAGATGTATTTGTTCAACACCCAAACTGTACTTGCAATAGACAGCCATTCCACATTCATGCTAGACATACAAGAAAAGATAATTATGAACAAAGGATAGCCCACCGAGATATCTTTAAGATGTGGGTCCAAAAGTCACAACAAAGATGGATTTTGAAAGTGTAGCAGAGTTAAAAATCCCTTTAGATTTGCTGATGGAACAAAAGATCTCATGATGAATTCACAATAGAAGGTTTCTGTACTAAAAATTAAACTGAAAATTAAATTAAGATTACCAGCTGTGCTGTCAGTATGATCGAGTCATAGAGTCATATTAGAATGGAGAAAGAGGTCATTCAGTCCATCGTGTCCATGACGATCATCAAGCGGTCATCATTCATTCTAATCCCATTTCCCAGTACTTGGCCCAAAGTGCTGCAAGATGCACTGTCATATGTTCATATAACTACTTCTGAAATGTTGTGATGGTTTCCCATCTCTATAACCCCATAAGGCAGTGGTCGCTAACCACTGAGTGAAAAAAAATCCTTAAATCCCCTCTAAATCTTTCATATCTTACCTTAAATCTATGACTGCTAGTTATCAACCTCTCCACTAAGAAAAAAGATTCCTTCCAATCTATCTTATCTGTATCCCTCATAGTTTTGTAAAGTTTAATCAATCCATGAATGGTCATGTTTGATTTTGTTCTCCTGTAAAATCCTTGATACGCTTTCATTTGCGAATAAAATGTGAGCACAAATGTCAGTTTAATAATTAACAAACTGGAAAATAGGCTATGCAGCCCCTTAAATCTGTTCCCTCATTCTGTAAAATCATGATTGATTCTAGACCTTAACTCAACCTATACTCACTATTCTGTGATTCTGTCAATAAAGAAGTGTACAATTGGATAGTGCTTGTGTATATATGATACACACATAATACTGGTTCTACCTTTTCTTCTGAGCATATAAATACTGCTGCAAGTTACTTTGGTGGCTCTTTCAAAGTTTCCTTGATAGCTGAATCGACTAATGATGAATTTTTAAGCTGTAAGGTTTTCTTTAGTTACAGAGAGAACAATGTCAAGCATGTAGTCACTTTGGCCTGTAATCGCTCCTTGCCCACATATGTACAAAGTTAAAAGATTAAAAGGTAATAAGTCCAGTACAATGGAAGATGAAATACTCTGCAGCTTTGAGTATCCTTGCAGTGTAAGATATTAACCGGAGACCAGAGTCATTTAGTTGATGTCTTGGATGGTCAGTAATAACAAATATTGCAGTTATCTTTTAAGTTCTCAGTTCCCTGATGTTTCTTTTCAATCAGTGCTATCACAGCACACTTTCTTCTTGCAAGGAGAGCCTCCTTCTTGTATTCAGTTTTGCATTTTTAAAATCCATTCACCTCCTGGACTGTCAAGAGACAGCTCTTTGAAATATCAGCTTGTTTGTATATCCTGAAGTCATGTTTTTCAGGGTTGATCACCAAAGTGTTTCATCTCCAATATATGAACTTTCTCACGATAACGTAAGCCAAGTAGATGATGGAAGCATAAGGAGTTAACCTTATAAAGGTTTATAAAATCATGAGAGACACAGATAAACTAAATAGCTAAGGTCTTTTCCCTAAGGTGGGAGTTCAAAATTAGGGGCCATATTTTTAAGATGAGAAGAGAACAGTTTAAAAAAGGACATGAGAGGCAATGTTTTTTACACTGAGAGTGGTTCATGTGTGGAATGAACTCCCTGAGGAAGCAGAGAATGCAGGTACAGTTACAACATTTAAAAGGCATTTGGATAAGTACATGAATAGGAAAGGGTTGGAGGGATTTGGGCAAGCGCAGGCAGGTGGGACTAGTTCAGTTTGGGGACTTGGTCAGGATGGATGAGTTGGAGTTGAAGGGTCTCTTTCCATGCTGCATGATTCTATGAGGACCTTTTCACACTTTCCATAGAGCCTGATTAACTGGCTTCATTGTCCTTGGAGCAACTTTTTATTTCGGTTCACACTTTTCTGAGTTGATTCACGAATCCTGGCTAATTGCTGCAGGTCAGGTGACTTACATGGCCAATTTAAGTCAATGTTCTGGTACCTTTTCACATCATTTCAATCTATAAAAGTTCCAAGTTCAAAATCAGCTGATGGAATTCAAAGGTCAGTACTTCATATTTTATATTATTGTGACACAATGTGCAAAATTTTTGGATCACTTTGAGATTGATTGCTGTGGCTTACCATAATGGAATTTCAATCCATGAGCTCTGGATTATTTGTTGAACACGAAAGTCATAACTCATGTGCAGTATACTATCTTGTTGATTTTTACTGCTTATACTCCTCAACATATACTTCGCATTTTATTCATAGTTTGCCACTGTTCAATGTATTCCACAATTGTAAAGAAAAATAGTGCAGAAATTCATCTCAGACTCATCTCTACTAATTGATTGTTTTACATTATTTTCCTTTTTATGATGTACTTTTGGTAAATGGGTTAATAAAAAAATGAATCCCCACCTCACACCAGGAATTCCACAGATCGGGATAAATGGATTTGTGTTCAAACTGCCTGCAGCATCTTGTTTGCGTGTTGGATCAGGTAAAAGGTATGCTTGTTCTGGCAAGCGTAGCAGTATGTCTGACTAGTTGTGTCTTGCAGGATGAACAGTTCCTTCGTGTATTGCACTACACCTTTTAGTTAAGCAACACTGAGTGTAAACAGACTCAAACTATGTTGAATGTAAATATTAATCAAAGCAAATCTACAGAAGGTTTTCTTGGAAAATGTCACTATAATCAATCTATACTTAGCACAGCACTTCAAAAAACAGAACAGTAATTTATGTTAAAATAATCATGTGTAGAATTCTCCTCTCCCTTATGTGGCGTGAACAATGTTCAGAATGTTGGGAAAATATGGCAAGAATGAAAGGATCAGAATCTTGATGTTGAAAGCAAATTTTGGTTTTTCCCCTAAGCTACAAATGGTAACTTCAGAATCTCACAAGTTAGAATTGTGTATCTTATTTCCATGCATTTACATTTGATTAATAATGAAATTTGCTTTATTTATGTGTCACTTGCAATTATCCTTTCCTTTCCAAGGAACTAATTGCTGCAAATATTAAACAGGTATTCAGAATAGTTGCAGCTTGCTTAGCGCAGCTGTCATTCAACTATTTCTTATCTACAATGTTCCTACAAGTTCCATTGCAATCATCGTCTTCAACATGGAGGTCAGTCACTGTTCTGTGGTGACATCAGACTAGTAACATTCAACTTTTCCTTCTATGAGACAAAGACTGGTTGAATATGGTGAAGTGGATGGAAGAGCAGGTACTGGTGGTGTATGTACAGGAGGTGTTCAGGCAATCCACATATTGTACACATGTTGTCTATCCTTCAAACCAAAAGGGTCATGGAGATTGCCAGTCATTTGCTGTACTCCCTGACCAATCAGAGTCTACTTGTCTGATCCAAGAACTAAGATTAATAGTTAATTGCTTGTATTGTATCTCCATACCAGTGATGGCCCAAGCAATCAGCACCTTCTTCTCATACTGTAAAAATTGGTGTTCCTTTGTTTAAGTCTGTTTCTTACCTCCAAGCTCCAAGTGCAAGATGGCAAAACTTCAACTTCTTGTCTCCTTTTTGGAATGTTTAAGTTCTGCATTACCACCCAATTTGTTTGTTTCCTGCAATTAAGAAGCACATCACTGTTGAAAAAGTCATTTCTCCTCTCTTTTGGCAATGTGGATGCACAGCATTCCATACTTGACCATTGTCCCTGCCCTTTTAAGCTAATGAAATCATTGCCAAGTGAAATGACAGGTAGACACCTTGCCAAACCACAACGTGAATAGTCCACTCATCCATTAGGAACTCCAGCATTGCTATTTTAAATAAAAAGATTGTACTCCCATTAAAGTAATCAACAAAATAATGCCATAACCATGTTTACAACACCATAATTTTGAAGTTAAACTATTTACTTGAAATTTTTCAAATGTTCAGACAGCAGGCTTGAAATTGGTCACGTTCGATAGTTGCTAATTTGAATCTGAAAATAAGAATACATCACAACTAAGATAGATATATTCTAGTGTGGAATTTATCCACACAGTAAACCTTCTCCTCAGCAGCAAGTACTGTCCATATGAAAGACTGAAGTTTCAATGTAGGCATACTGAAATTCTAAGACATGATTCCACCCTGTGTTCAATGTAAGCTTGTGCCCAGTGGTTGAGCTGTAAATGGCAACCACACTGAGCTACAGATGCACTGAAGCACGGACCAAATATCCCTGAAGGGATGCAAGACTAAGTCACTGGCTGATTACTCTGATCCATTTTCAGCTAAATGCGTCATTTGAGGCCAGGAAGTGGGAACATCAACTCATTCTCTTGGCTGAAGTTAAGAAAGTGAACTCAGAAGACTGGAACATGATGAGAAATAGATTTATTTTTCCAAAATGCACCTTTATAAAATACTAACACACCCCATAAAGTGAAAAGTAAGTTCTTGTAAAACATACTGTGCCAGGGAGCACTGTTAAAACGAGTACATCTTTGCATCCTGCTAACTCTTGCACATTTTAAATATAACCTGTCTGCACCAGAAATGATTTTAGCTTGGTCAGCTCTGACAACATCTAATTCCTATTTTAATCAACTCTATAATGTCACAGTTTATTTCCAAACCCTTGTGTCATCTATAATCTTAGGCTTACTAGCCAGAAATCCTGTTTACAAACGCAGTTGGTATGGAAAAATGTCAAATATGCCAGGATAGCTGTGAAGAAGTCAAGCAGGACAGGAAAACAGGGCTGAGGTAGATGTACAGCTATGATCTTACTGAATAACTGAGCAGGCTCAAATGACCATAGGATCTTTTCCAGGCAAGTTTCTAATGTTCCTTTGTCTGCTACGATAACAGATAGACATTTCTACATTTGTTGATGTGATTCCAACTGGATGCCTCAATAAGGATACTTTATGGCCTCTATCAATAAATAGGAGCCAAATAAATTTCCTTGCTTGTTATAATTAGGGTTACACACTGAATGCCTCAATGTCACTCACTAGATTTTGCTTTAAGGTTGTGTCTGCAATTGTCCACTGGAAAAGATGATGCCCAAGGCTTGCCCAAAGTCCTGTGACAAGAAGGTGCTTGACTCCCCTCTGTTCCTTGATAGTGGTCACATTTATACACCCTTCAGAATTCTCCATCAGCCTCCCCATCATGATCTTCATCTGGCTCTTTTGCAGTGAAACATCAATGGCAACATCATCCTGCAGTAAGCTGGTATCTGTGGGGTGCACGGTGGCTCAATGGTTAGCACTACTGCCTCACATCATCAAGGACCGGGTTCAATTCCAGCTTCAGGTGACTGCCATTGTGGAGTTTGCACATTCTCCCTGTGCCAGCGTAAGCTTCCTCCCACAGTCCAAAGTTGTGGAGGTTAGGTGCTAAATTTCTGATGGTGTCCTGGGATGTGCAGGCTAGGTGGATTAGCCATAGGAAATGTGGGGTTGCAGGGATGTGTTGAGTTTGAGTGGAATGCTCTTTGGAGGGTCAAAGTGGCCTTAATGGCCAGCATGGCCTGTTTCCACGCTGTAGGGTTTCTAGGATTCTGTGCCTCCCCTACTCCAACTCCAAGCCTTTTGTTCTGGTTCTGAAGAAAGTTATGTAGGACTTGAAACGTTAACTGCATTTTTCTCTCTCTCAAGATCTGCTGAGTTTCTCCAGCAAATTCTTTTTTTCCCCCGGAATCTGCAATATTTTGCTTTGAGCTGAAAATGTGTTGCTGGTTAAAGCACAGCAGGTTAGGCAGCATCCAAGGAACAGGAAATTCAACGTTTCGGGCCAGAGCCCTTCATTCCTGATGAAGGGCTCTGGCCTGAAACATCGAATTTCCTGTTCCTTGGATGCTGCCTAACCTGCTGTGCTTTAACCAGCAACACATTTTCAGCTCTGATCTCCAGCATCTGCAGACCTCACTTTTTACTCGAATATTTTGCTTTGATCCAGGCCACTTGAGTCTTGTGTCTCACCAACTGCAGACCCCACTTTCAAGTCATCCCACTTTCAAACGAGGCACACTATTGATACCTGAACTGGTGGCTGATAACGAGAGGGTGAGTGACAGTATTTATCTTTCATTGTTTCTTCTGCTGTTTTATTATCTGCTGCTACTGTCTCAATATGTGGAAAACCAAAAGGAAGCTATCAAAAATGGGTACTATTATATGTGTCCAACAAGCCAAATTTTGTTTTAAAATAATTATAAAATGATAAGAAATAAGAACAAGAGCACTCCAGTCAGGCCATTAAGCCCACTCTGCCATTCAATAAGATCAAGGCTAATGTGATTGTGGTCTTAACTATTTTCTTTCCTGTCCTCATAACCCTCTATTAACTTCTCAAGTAAAATTCTGTCTAATAAAGCCTTATAGATAATTAATGGCCCAACCTCAACTGGACTCTGGCAGATAATTCCAAAGACTATGACCCTTTGAAAGAAGAAAATTCAATCTCATCTCTGTAGGAGTCCCCTTATCTAAAAACTTAGCTCCTAGTTCTAGGTTCCTCCACAAGAGAAAGAATCCTTTCAGCATCAACACTGTCACATCCACTTCAGAATCATATATGTTGCAATATTGTTAATGTAAAACCAGAGTCAAATTTAAGTCTTCCTTTCTTCTGTTAGCATATTGAGTCATAGTTGACTCAATACTTACCTTCCACTATCAAACTCTGCAGTGCTGGATGTAAGTTTGGGTTGCATTTAAGATTTTTCCTTAAATTTTAGCATCCCCAGCTGATCAGGACCCACTTTTGTTTTGGTTTATGTAGCTCTTAAGTATACAGTCAAATTTCATAAACTATCAGTGGGGTAATATGAACTCATCAAATTAGAGAGTGAGCTGGACTGGTCAGCAGTCAGGAAATGGTACCTGCAATTTGTTACATTTACCCTTGATCATTATATTTCTCTTTTCTTGCATTGGCAAGTTGCTTTACCCAATAATGCATATAACACGCCAGCTTCCACAAGGCTTGAGATTTGGGTAAGGAGCCCTGCATGTCCTTAATCAATCAGATTGAAGAATCATCACTAAAGTAGCACAGTTTCCATTTGGCACTGTGTATTAGAATAAATAATATTGCTTCTGATTCTTTGACAGGATCAAAGATTGAACTGGCAGCAACAGATATCAGGCATGTCAAATTAAAACAATGAAGGAAGTTTGAGTCATCAAGGAGTGTCACAATCAGGCCTTAAAACTAAAACCACTTGAATGAAATTTGAGCAATCATTGACTTCCTGCCAATTCTCTCAACCTCTGACATGGTAAATATAAGTCAGGATGTGTGTACATTCACTGACACACCCTTATAGATTGTAATTTAGTAAGATTAGTAAAGGTCAAATATTTCAGTATGGTCTGTATACAGACATACAAAGTAGGAGCAGAAGTAGGTCAGTTGGTCCCTTGAGACTCGCCCACCATTCAATAAAATCTGCCAGATCAATTAGTGTTTCAAATTCGACAAACACATTTACCTTTAATAACGTTTCATTCCCTTACCTATTAAGAAGCTATCTACCCCACTTTAGAAATGTTCAATGACCCATTTCCACCATTGTCTGAGACACAGAGTTCCAAAGTTGCACCTTCTTGTGAGAAGAAAATAACCTTAGCTCCTCTCTAAAAGGGTGACCCCTAATTTTTAAACAGTGTCCACTAGTTCTGAAGTCACCCAAAGAGGAAACATCCATTCCATGTCCTCCGCATCAACACTGTTCAGGATCTTCTCCACTTTAACTGAATCACCTCTCACTTTTCTAAATTCCAGTGGAGAAAAGACCAACCTGTCCTCAAAATCCACTCACTCCAGGATGAGGATTACGATGATGTTGCATGGTTCTTGATTGGTATTTGATAGCAATTCATATAATCGTGTGCAAATGCTATATTTCCATTAAGACATTTTCCTTTACTGTCTATTTTCATGTTCCTAAGATCAATTTATCATTCCCTTGTCTCAGTTCATCTGCTCAGTTGACCCTCATCATATCTTTGTTATCTCCTAAACGTTAAAATTTCAATCCTAACTAGTCTCTTACTTTCTACCTTTGTTAAACTTGAGCTCATCCAAAACACTGATGCTCATGTCTTCATGTCCACCATAATTTGTTGACCTATTACCCTTCTGCTTTCTGATTTACACTGGCTCCCAGTCAAGCCATGTCTTGATTTTAGATCTCTTCACGGCCTCCCTCTCCTCTTTCTCTGTCCCCAAACTTGCTAAAATGCCTGAACTCCTCTAATGCTAATCTCATGAGCTTCCTGCATTCAAATTGATCCACTATTTATCAATGAGAAGAGATTGTACAGATTGAGTTCAATGATAGACATCGTAGAGGGGGCATTGTATTGGGCTGTAACAATGTAAAACTCTGATACTATTTCCTGTAAGCACAGGTCACAGTTGTGATCAAAAATTTAGTAAGGTAAATATTCACCATCACTTTGCAATCTCTAGTACTGATACTGATTGGAGATTCTATTTCAACTTATTGCAAAAGGGTAACAGTTTAACATTTGGCAATTAATCTTGAAATATAGATCCAACTTCAAATAATTTGGCCACTGTTTAATGAATAGTTCCATGGTGCAATGCAAATATATTTACAAAAGAAACTTTTATTGGATACATTTCATCCTTAAAAGTTTTTATTTATTTGTTACTCACTAGCTCATACAAAGGAACTTGCCCCACAAACTAGAACAAACTTGCTTGCAGTCTTAGAAATGATAAGATGTATCAGGCTGTATTATGATGACCGGGACAATGCCAGTCAGCCAGATTCGAAACCTATTTTTCACTAACAGTTTTCCTTGATTATGACAGAAAAGAAAATCATCAATTTTCTTTAGCAGCTAATGTACACAAGTTTCAGACTCTTCACAAGCTTTCAGGAACCTTCATTCCAAGCAACAAAGTAACTTCTTAAGAATTTTCATATTTTAAAATATTTTAATCCACTTTTAGTAGTGCTAAGAAAGCTTTATATAATGACTTTCACTCTTGAAAAATACTTGACTGTAGAGAATTCTGAACAACACTCCACAATGCCACTAGGTTGAATCTACATCACACACATACACACAAACACACCCTTCCTTAAATAGTCTCAATCCACTAGAAGCAAACAGTCTGGTATTATGGGAGGCAGAGAAGGTGTGCATGATGTTGATTAAGAGTCTTGGAGATCCTGGGAGAACCAAAAGAACACTCTAGGTCTGTTTCCCAATGGTTGGAGGGGAATATCCGTACTAGGAACCAGTGAGTAGCTGGAGCTGGGAAAGAGGGTGCAATCAAGGTGGTTGAGAAAGATTGTGATTGTGAGACGCTATAGAGAGGCCACTTTTGCAAGAGCAGAAAGAGGCTAGGATCGGGGACAGTCAGTGGTGACAAATGGAAGGGATATATGATTTCACATTTTGGAAATTAGAGAAGGTTCATGAATGGGGACGGGGCAAGGACATTGGACTAGGAAAGAGCCTGCGACTAATGCTGGGGGGGGTGAAACAGCTGACAATTTGAAGAGGACAAAGTTAATCCAGCTTCTGTTTGGAAGATACATTGGAAAGGGCACATTACCTGTTTACTCCAGGGATCAGATAATATTGTGGTGGTCAGAGGTCTCAAAAGGAGACTGAAAATCTCATAACTCATTGTGAAATTTGTAATTATACAGGATTTTAAAGTCTGGAAATATTCACATCATCACCAAAGGCAGATCACAAGTTAAAGTTCCACAAAACTTGCCAGAACAAGCAAATACTAAGAACACGAATGAGCAGCAGAACCCTCTTGAGTCTATTGGGGAATATTTTACTGATCATCCTCAGACTCCAGAACAGTTAATGCCAGTGGCAGAAATAGCAAAAAGGTTTATTGCATAATAACAACATGTTCCATTGCATTTGGTGAAGCATAATTATAAGTTCCATTTTTAACTATTAGAAGGATGATTAACCACTTCTTCTCGGGTTTTCCCTTTTGCATCCAAGATGACGTTTTTTCACTTCTCAGGTAAAATGAACATTTTTCCACCTTCCATGGTCTAATACACTAACCTCTTTGCTTCCATAAAACATCCCGAAATACAAAGACTTCTGGCTGCAGTTTTTACTATCTTCCTGTCAAAATTATAACTTATCCAGCCCTTCTAAATATTTAATTTTTCACTAACATTTCTTTTTCTGCTAGTTTCTTTCACTAGATTTCTTTAAAGTTGCTTGTTTTCTGTTTGGATAAACTCTGAGGCTTCTCAATTCTGCAACCCTGGTCTAAATTTATTTTCTGGCCCTATCCTTGTTCCTTGCAGGTGTGTCTTGTCCTTGGGTATATTTAAGTTTGATGGCACAGATACTTATTGTGAGTGAGGACTTTGTTTTGCATCCCCTTGCTTTTCCTTTCTGTTTTTTGTGTAATTTCTCATAAAGCCATTTTTTAGGGACTTTAACACTACCACTTGAAGCATTAAATTACTGTTTATATAGACTTTTTTGTTAAGATCTCTGCATTTGTCTAAGTATTTCTTCTGTTCTCCTAGCCCAAATTCTGTCCCAGTCCTTGTCTTCTTACCAGCTTCTGAATGAAGTTTAGCCTCTGAAGTACTACATTTGCCTGTTTCCTATTTCTACAAATCCTGCTGTCTCCCTCTGCTGGTAATTATGTTTCAGCTGCTGACTGACTGTGCCCAGTCAAAACTATCATGGTCTGAAAGTTGGTAAACTCACCTTTTTGAATTTTTCTTCTGGGTCTTCTAAATTTCTTCTCCTTATAATGGGGTCAGATCTGCACTACTGCAACCATGTAGACTTTTCCCAAATGACCACTGGTGGCATCATGTATATGTATCTGTATCAACTACTGGTGATCAAGGCAATCATTCCTCTTTTGTCTTTGCTTTGTCTTTGACCTATCTGGCGATTATTGGCAGAGGATACACTAGCATTAATTATCCACAGGAGAGAAACTGTATTTAGATAACAAAAAGGTTTATTGCACAGCAGTACTAAATGCAGCTACATTTATGATTAGGGCTTCAGGGAGTTGGTACAGATACATCTATTCTGAAAGTTGGAATAGATCTCCTTATGGGAGAAAGTGAGGTCTGCAGATGCTGGAGATCAGAGCTGAAAATGTGTTGCTGGAAAAGCGCAGCAGGTCAGGCAGCATCCAAGGAACAGGAAATTCGACATTTCGGGCATAAGCCCTTCATCAGGAAGGCCTTGCCCGAAACGTCAAATTTCCTGTTCCTTGGATGCTGCCTGACCTGCTGCGCTTTTCCAGCAACACATTTTTAGCATAGATCTCCTTATCTCCATCTACAGTGTGTACGACATTACTAGAATGGCTGAAGTCAATGTAACACGAACATTAACCCCTTCAGAACCATTACCTTTAACAATAATTCTCTTAACTTCTGCCTTGTTGACTTCCTACCCCTCCTCGTCTTTCTCCTTGAGGCTCTGTAATCTATTCGTGCATGTACAGTCCTACTTGCGTATACCTAGAGCAACACACCACAACCATTCTGGAGACCTCAGCTAATGGTACCATTCAATGTCTTAAATCTGTCCAGTCACCAAAAATGTATTATCAAAATGCTGAAGGATTGTTTGAGGACATGTCCAGTGATTGTTATGTTACTTTTGTACCTCAGTTTTATGATTTCTGAATGCTATTTTCAGCCACATATTTAGAAGGTCTCCATTTTGCCAATGAATAACTTTGTTTCTGTCTTCACAGATACTGCAAGAGCAGCTGAGTTTTTCGAAGACTTTAGTTTTATTTAAGCATCTTTAAACATGTCTGAATATCAGTACATCAGGAGTTTAGTGGTTCTGTTTCAGGTCATGGCAGACATAAGAACATAAGAACGTAAGAACGAGAAGCAGGAGTAGACTGTCCGGCCCTTTGAGCCTGTTCAGCCATTCAATAAGATCAAGGTTGATCTCTTCATGGACTCAGATCCACTTACCCACTCTCTCACCCTTTTTGTCTTTATTCCTTTATTGCTAAAAAAAACCTATCTTAGTTTTAAAAATGTTTGCTAAAGTAACGTCAACCACTGCACTGCACAAGGAATTCCATAAACTTACAACCCTCTGGGTGAAGAAATTCCTTCTCAATTCAGTCCTAAACCTGCTCTCTCTAATTTTGAGGCTATGCCCCCTTGACCTAGTTTCATCTGCCAGTGAAAACATCCTCTCTACTTCTATCTTATCTATTCCCTTCATAATTTTATATGTTTCCAAACCTTGCTCTGTCATTCATCCTACTGTGATCTGCAAACTTTGATACACTACACATGGTCCCCAACTCCAAATCATCTCTCTAAATTCTGAGTATTTGTGGTCCCAACACTGATCCTGAGGCACACTACTAGTCACTCATTGCCAGCCAGAAAGCATTCATTTCTCCCTACCCTTTGATTCCTGTTAGTCAACCAATCACTTATCCAAGCTAATACTTTACCCCTAACTCCAAGCATCCTTATCTTATGCCTCTTGTGTGGCACCTTGTCAAAGGCCTTTTGGAAATCTAGGTACACCACATCCACTGGGTCCTCATTGTCTAACTCACTCATAATGTCTTCATAGAATTCCAAAAGCTTAGTTAAGCATGACTTGCCCTTCATGAACCCATGCTGCATCTGCCCAATCGGACAATTTCTATCTAGATGCCTTGCTGTTTCTTCCTTGATAGTAGCCTCAAGCATCTTCCCCACTACAGAGGTTAAGCTAATCAGTCTATAATTCCCCATCTATTGTCAGACTCACCTTTTAAACAATGGCATCACATTTACTGTTCTCGAAATTGCTGGGACCGCCACAGAGTCCAGCAAGTTTTAGAAAATTACTGCCAGTGCACTTGCTAGTTCTCCTGCTATCTCTTTTAATGCTCTGGGATACATTCCATCAGAGCCAGAAGACTTGTCTATCCTTAGCTCCATTAGCTTGCCCAACACTACCTCTTCCATAAAAATGATCATTTTCAGGTCCCTCGCCGACCTTCATCTCTTTGTCAATTATTGGCATGTTGTTAGTGTATCCCACTCTGAAGACCGATACAAAATAACTTGTTCAATATCTTGGCCATTTCATTGTATCCCATAACTAAATACCCCCTCTCATCCTCTAAAGGACCAACATTTACTTTAGCTACTCCTTTTCATTTCATATATTTATAGAAATTGTTGCTATCTGTCTTTATACTCTGTGCTAGTTTTCTTTCACGTTCTATCTTACTTTTCTTTATACCTCTTTTTGTGGCTTTCTGTTAACCTTTAAAGTTTTCCCAATCTTCTAGTTTCCTGCTGTTTTTGGCCACCTTGTATGCCTTTTCTTTCAATTTGATAGCCTCCATTATTTCCTTAGACACCCATGGCAGATAAACCCTTTTCTTACTGTCCTTCCTTTTCACTGGAATATATTTTTGCTGAGAACTTTGAAAAGTTGCTTTGGAAGTCCTCCACTGCCCGTCAACTGTCCCACTGTAAATTTCTTGTTTTCAGTCCACTTTAGCCAAGTCCTCCATCATTCTATTGTGGTCTCCCTTGTTTAGGTACAGGACCCTGGTACTGGATTTTATCTTCACACTCTCCACCTGTATTCTGACTTTAGCTATACTGTGATCAGACACTTGCAAGACCACTGCCAGCTGGACATGGAGTCCATGCCTAACAGAAACTTAAACATGAAATGTTACTAGAACTAGTGGGAACTGAATGAAAGAAATTCATATCACTATCATTGTAATTTAACAATTAACTTCCATTAACTTCATTTTGCCCCTCCTGTAGGAGCTTCTTCACCTGTAGCCAAACATATCACAGACAAACATGGAAATTGATAGACAGAAACTCTTTGACATGTTTTATGACCATCTCTTGCACTCTCAGCCTGCACTCCTACTCATTAATATTTGAACCTGTACGTTATAAGGGCAGGGTGGAAATACAAGGACCTGAATATTACGACGGTCAAATGGCTCTTTCTGCATTTTTGGTGAGAGTTGCATGAGGGCCCTGCAAAATCCTTGATCTAACAGTCTCTGAGGGGATATCCAGGGAAACTGAAGAGTCTGTTGAGCAATTCCACTGTACTTAGAAACCTCTGAGATTTAAATCAGAGAATTTGGAGTAGTGAAGTAATTCGTTACTCAGGATAGATTTAACTCTTAAAAAACCTAATCATTCCCATTGGTAACTATTAAATAACCTCCAATTTACTACCCAACATCTCCCCAGTCCTCTTATACACCCCAGTGCTTAACCTGCCACCTGCCACCCTCACCCTGGGACCCATAATCACCCATGCCATTATACCTAACATCCCCTGCTCCAACGGGACCCAAACCTTCCATGACTGGCTCTGACACACCACCCTGCCCACCTGGGAGCTGACAGCCTCACTCTCCCCTCTAGGACTTGATGCCCACACCATCCCTACCCAGAAATTGGCAGCTGCTGAGCCAATAGATATACTCCCTCACCCTGGGTAATCAACCACTTTTCTCTGCACCCGACACTCAACAGCACCCTCCTTCACTTGGGACCTGACAGCCCCCCATTCAGCCTGAGACCTGACACCCACATTGCTGCCCAGAACTTGACACCGCCCCTGCAACCCTTCCACCCCAACCTCACCCTGCTAGCGTCACCACAAGAGCCACCAAATTCCCTTTGCCCAAAACTTAAACTCCTCCTACTCCTTTTAGGAATTGATACCCTTATCTCACCCTTGATCTGACATCCAACAATGCCCCTTCCTCAGCAACTAACTATTCTATCCCCACCCCTGACCTGGCATTCCCCTCTCTCCATGGGATATTTGCCCCACTACCAGAGATGATATGCCCTGAGTCCCCCTCCACCCCAACTCTCATGGTGGACCCAACTCAATCTACAGCTAGTAGGGACTCAACAGCCCAACATTGTTATGTTCTGAGAGACAGTAACAAGGACAATGCTACATCGCACAGCTGACAAACGTACAACAACTATTTAGAATTGCAACTTTGAAATGACAAGTTCCTCAGAAAAAAACATGATAGATTTTGGGTGGTGGTGGGGGGGGTGGACGAAGAAATAACCTGCTTTGTGGACAGGGATCGGGAGGTCATGCTGCATGGGAGGATGCACAAGTGGGACTCCCTGCAGCTCGAGAACTGGCAGTGGAGGCCATGACAGCCACGTAGGAGCAGCCTTCTCCAATGCTTCCATCTGCAGGAATACTCAGCAGAATAGGAAGAATTTTGATGACTCGTCCAGCTTAAGTGGCACCTTCTTCTCACTAATATCTCACGCTCACTCTATCTCTGCTGCTGTATCCACTCTCCTGTAAGGCTCAAACTCCACCATTTTCACTTATGCTTGTAACATCTTCCCTCACACACTCTCACGCACTCAGACCCCCAACACAGCTAACCCTGCTGACCCTCTGCACTGCCTACTTGCTCTTTTGGGACACCGCTTCACTTGCACTTGTAACAGCTGTGTTACATTTGTCCATCTCCTGTCATAACTGCCTTTCTTGCATTTTAGAAGGAAAACACCTCCCATCGAACAAAACAAGATACAATAGGTGGTGGGCTGCTTGGTATCTGGCTCCTGACGTCTTGTATAGAAGGATCCCGACTCTGACCACCCCAAGGACCAACTGACCATATCCTAGCCACTGGACTGGCATCAGCGTAAGCTGACCCCTTTGGCTTATCTGAGGTCTGCTGACAACCATGACAAGCTTCTTTCCTTTGTGTCTGTACTAGATGACATGCAAGACAGAAATGATGTGTCTGGTACCTCTGGCTGATGGGGCAAAGTGCACAAAGGCAAGACAAGACAGTACAAGGCAGGGATACTATGAGTGTCCAGGTAGGCTCAGAATGAATGAGCATCATGACACCCTGAAAATGTAGCTTCATGCTGTCTATGATCTGGGTGCAAGTGCCTGAGCATACAGTATTCTTGCTGCAGCCCTATAATGATAGTTGCTGGTTCAGCTCAAGGTGCAGCATTGAAGTGCAGAAGCTCCTGTGAGCGGTTTGGAAATATACCATTTGTTTCTCACAGTCTGACAAATATCTGATGCCAATGTCCTTGGATGTAGGATGTATGTACTTGGTCCCCATGGAGTGTACCCTAAGATGTTGATCCCTGACGACCAACATGAAAACATTTCTGAGCATGTAGCAAAGTGAAGTTGCCAGGTACCCACTCTGACTTCTCAACAACTAACTTGTTCACTAAAATAGGAAGCTGAATATTAAGCAGATGAGTCGGACCATTAACAAGGCATTTAGCAAGCAATAATCTTCCTTATTTAGCAACTCACCACTATCTATTGAGAAACTCACCACGCTGCTTGGCAAATGTACAGCAGATGCCATGACATGCTCCTGGCATTGAGATGGATCACCTCCAATTCTGCCAAGAATCATGCCTTGGCCCTTGTTGCTCAGAATCCAGTAGAATTTCACCCTCCATTTTTACATAGGTATAGTTGTGGTACTCCACATTCATAAGATTCAAATTCATAAAGTAAAACTATTGATGAAGTAGTCTAGAGGTTCTCCTGAAGCTTGTTTTATTTTCCTGCTCTTTCCATAAAGTGATTGCTTCTTAAAGCAAACTAGATACAAATGCTTTTAAGAAATCATCAAAGGTATAGGTATCTTCTTTAATATTTAGCCTGTTAATAATATGGCCATGAAATAAAACAATGTGTTAATTTTTTCTGCTTGCTTTTGGTGCAAATATCTGAAGCAATTCTGGAGGTCATTAACTGGTTCTTCAATGCTGACCAATTTAATTCTCAGTCTAAAATATCCACGGCCTAGAGTCTGCCTGGAGGAGTAAATATTTCTCCATCTCTTTGTTAAGTGAACCGTAAACTTTAACTTTTGAAAACAATTAAATAACTTGCAATATCTTCAGCTTTTCTTCTTTACATTAGAACAGTGGTTTTAATTTAATTGAGATAAACCTTATCATAAAATTTCCAGCTTTGAGAACCTTTTGAAATTGTAATTAAATTTTAATTACGGACAATGAAAGATAAAATCTAATAATGTTTTAAGATGTAGTTGATTATTGTGTTGTATTATTTTGAAGCTTCTTTCATCAAAACTCCTTTAATTTTTCTAATTTCATGTTTTAAAATATAAAAGCTTTATCTTTAATATCTGTATTTTCAAGATATTTTTCAATAAAATCATAGAATCCCTACAGTGTAGAAGTAGGCCATTCAGCCCATTGAATTCACATCAACCCTCCGAAGAGCATCTCAGATCCAGCCCCCCTACTCAATCCCTGTAATCCTGTATTCCCCATAGCTAATCCACCTGACGTGCACACCCCTAGATAGGCAATTTAACATGGCCAATCCACCTAAACTGCACATCTTTGGACTGTGGTAGGAAAGTGGAGCACCCGGAGGAAACCCAGGCAGACATGGGAAGAATCTGCAAACTCCACACTGACAGTTGACTGAGGGTGAAATCGAACCTAGGTCCCTGGTGCTGTAAGGCAGCAATGTTAATCACTGGGCCACCTGAAGCATTAAATTAATGTTGAAACATGTGATGTGTTGTAAATCTCTTAAATATTTTAGCAAATGATACTCTACCTTCCTGACATATAACTTTAAGATGGCAATTTTGACCTTATTCTTGGCAGGTTTCATACCTTTTTGAATCTGATGGAAAATTCCTCCTTTAGTCCCCTACTACTTTGTATTGTTTTAACCTGATATGAATGCCATCTCAAGCTTTTTCTATTGCTTTAAACAATTTGTGTTATACAATCAAATTTTTCTTTTCGGCAAATTTGCTAATTTAAGATGAATCTCCTCTGCTTTCAACATATTGGTCTGATTGTTGCAAGCAATACTGTTAGTTCGAAGAAATTTGAAATATTAGCCTTGCTCTGAAGGGCTATTTTGGCAGCTTATAACAACAATTTTCACAACAATCAAAATGCTTCCCACCCCAATAACGGCAACATTAAACAAAGCATTTTCATCCTTTCCTTTGGGGGACACAATTTTCATCTACAGGCAGGCTTCAAAATCTACATTTTAAAAATGTCACCATGACTACAGACATATTTACAAGTTAATGATTAACTTCATAAAAATCCACTAATTACAAACTGAAAACCAGAAATCCAAGCTTACAGCAACAAATATTAAAAATTACATGTATAAGTCCCACAGATGACATTACACCTTTGTTGAAGTAATGTCATGTGATAGTTATAGCCTTCTGTGGAGGCAAACAGGGCTTTTGTTTGACACTTTATCTGAAGTAGAGCAATCCTAACGTTAAAATAATCCTAACATTGCAACATCTGCTCAGCTCTTCTCTCAATTACTATGAAAAGAAACAAATTATCTAGTCACAAAATCATTTGCTTAGATTGAGACCTTGCTAGGCATATGGAGTGGCCATGTTGTAAAGCAAACTGCAATATTGTTTAGTATTCTAAAGTGCTAAGTAAATGAATGCCCTTTCGTTCTTCTATTCATTTCATTCCACTAACTATTGTTTTACCTCTGATTTTTTTGTTATTATACGAGGTCATTGTGCTGAAAGGGTTAATGTTCATGATCCATTGACCTCACCCATTCTCTGATATCCCACAAAATCTGGGGGTGGAGATGAGAAGTTTAAATCTCGTATTTTGGTGGAACTGGTCAATGGTATCAGCTTCCTTAGGTTCTAATAATTATGCCTGACTAAATTTAGTTAAACCTATTACTATGTCGCACTACTTAAGAATAGTGTCTCTTTGGTAAGTACTCTACCATGGTGTATCCTCTACCAGTTATCACTAGATAGGCACAAGATAAAGCAAAGACAAATGAGAATTGGTGGCAATGAATTGTCTGAAACAATCCTCACTCACTACCACATATTGGTAGAGTTGACAAATACCATCAGGTTCCACCTGGGCAAATATCACAATCTCTTCAGTGTTCCTTCCACTGTGTCAGTCTGAGGAAGTGATAATGTCACAGGGCGGTATAAAGCTCTATTAAAGAGCTTGTGCATGAAACAATTATCACAGAAATACAGGGAAGCAGGACCCAAGTCAACAGTGGGAGCATCAGAAAAGCTGCATAAGTAAAGCTGTACGGTGGAAGGTCCATGATAGGTAGAAGAATGAGTGAATGAATGAATGAACATGTCTGAAGAGAAGCGAGACTAAAGAACAGGACAAGACAGGAGGTGCATAAGAATCAGTATTTTAATAATAGTGAGCTCCTAAATTGGTTGCAGAAACAGAAAGTAAAGAAAATAAGTTAGAATGCTTTCGATTATTCAACCGTTTTCTCATTTTTTAATGATCATTATTAGACCTGTTTGTGAAGAGCGTTTAAAATAAAACAATGAGACTACTGTGCATGGTTATTGTGAGTGGTTTATAGAGACCAGTGAGATGTTTCAAACTTTCCTAAATCCTTACAAGTCCTTGGAAAATTCAAGCCTTCACCAAAGTTCTAATTAAGTGGAGCTCAAATCACAGTTTAATAATGGTGTTGATTTGTAGGAGGTGTAGTTCATAAACACTTGCTGTTTTGTGTATGAGACAATGTCTCTGTGTGTCTGCTGTTTTTGATAGACTTAGAAATGCTGAGCAAGTGGTGAGCCACAGTAAACGCATCTAAGTAGATGTTGGTTGGACAGCTTCCTGGGACTGGGGCTTTTCAAATAGAAAGGAATAGTTGGTTTCTAATATTTCACTTCTTCATTTAGATTTACTAATCAAAATTATCCAGTTTGGTGAAATTGTGTCAATAAATATTGGGGGAAACTGTGGAAATCCCGACAGAACTCTTACTTAGAAGGGTATTCATGAAGTTCCCCATAGTTTTTGATCATTAGATTGTCAAGACTATTTTGATTCTTACTTTGGGCACAAGCTAACTGACAATGCAGCCTTTTGTCTGCTTGTCATAAGTGTTGTTGAATTGGATGAAGTATTCAGTGTAAGAGTCCAGCTCTGCCTATTAATGATAGCTTTGTGGGCACACTGCCTAGCCTTCTCACAAGGCCAGGTTGTATTCCTGACTTGCATGTTTTTATGTTTTTATTATGTTATGTATTTTAGTGTAAACTTGTAGTAATCTTGCCAATGAGATGACAATATTGTGCAGATGTGTTTCATACTCCAAGATTGTAATGAGCGCTTGAAACTGAAGTCAGCAATGCAAAAGGCCTGTGGGGCATCGGTTTGGTGAAAAGGGGTGGTGGCACGTGGGTGACTGATCACCAACTCAGCATCAACCTACCAGAGTCCCGGTAGAAATATTGAAGTCGTCGCAGACAACTCGTAACATCTGCTTTCCTTAAAGCTGTAACCTGCCAGATTGGATAGATTGACTGGATGGCCAACAGAAAATTGTTCTTGTGTTGATTCCTATTGTCAGTTCCACTGCAGCCTCTGTTTATAGAATTGTAATATTATTTATGTCTTTTTGTTTTTGCAGTCAAAAATGTCTGCCATTTAAACCAACTTTTGCTTCTTATCAATGTAATGTGGCAGTTGCAACATTAGAAATAATTTCTGTTTTATTAAGATTGCTCCTCCTTTTAAATGTTCTGGCCTGGTTGTACACACATTTTTGAGGCATTAAACAGATTTAAACAAGATTTTCTTTCTATCTCCTAAAGAAATTGAGCAATTGAGCCTCCAAGGCATTATTGTCAGGCTGTTAACCATTCCCCATAAAGCAGTTGTGTAAAAGTACATATTGGATTGAAGCATAATTATAACCATTATAATACAAAGTCTTTTCCACATGTAATACTCTCTCAATTATTTGTTCTTCGATTTCTATTGACCATTTAACTTCATCTCACACAACTTGATTATACAGCTAGCTGAGAAAGACTAGAATTGGAAACTGGTGGAAATGCACAGCAGTTCAGCTACTAAATGAGAGGAAAAAGTAAAGTTCATATTTTAGGTGTCATCTTATAAATTCCAACATCTTAATGTTAATCACTGCTTTAATGTTGCATAAGACTCATTCTGCAGCTACTGATTTAGAACATAGAACATAGAACATAGAAGGATACAGCGCAGTACAGGCCCTTCGGCCCTCGATGTTGCGCCGACCGAATCCTACCTAACCTATACTAGCCCAATAACTTCCAAATGCCTATCCAATGCCCGCTTAAATGACCATAAAGAAGGAGAGTTCACCACTGATACGGGCAGGGCATTCCATGAACTCACAACCCGCTGTGTGAAGAATCTACCCCTAACATCTGTCCTATACCTACCACCCCTTAATTTAAAGCTATGTCCCCTAGTAACACCTGACTCCATTAGCGGTAAAAGGTTCTTAGTATCTACCCTATCTAAACCCCTAATCATCTTATACACTTCTATCAGATCTCCCCTAAACCTTCTCTTCTCCAATGAGAACAGCCCCAAGTGCCTCAGCCTTTCCTCATAAGATTTTCCTACCATTCCAGGCAACATCCTGGTAAACCTCCTCTGCACTCGTTCTAAAGCTTCCACATCCTTCCTATAGTATGGCGACCAAAACTGCACACAATACTCCAGATGAGGCCGCACCAGAGTCTTATACAACTGCAACATGACCTCAGGACTCCGGAACTCAATTCCTCTGCCAATAAAGCCCAGTACACCATATGCCTTCCTCACAGCACTATTTACCTGGGTGGCAACTTTCAGAGATCTGTGTACATGGACACCAAGATCCCTCTGCTCATCCACACTACCAAGTAGCCTACCATTAGCCCAGTAATCCATCATCTTGTTATTCCTACCAAAGTGAACGACTTCACACTTAGCTACATTGAATTCCATTTGCCACATTTCCGCCCAGCTCTGCAACTTATCTATATCCCGCTGTAACCTACCACTTCCTTCCTCACTATCCACAACTCCACCGACTTTTGTGTCATCCGCAAACTTGCTTACCCAGCTTTCAAGTCCTTCCTCTAGATCATTTATAAAGATAACAAAAAGCAACGGTCCCAAAACAGATCCTTGTGGTACACCGCTAGTAACTGCGCTCCAAGATGAACATAATCCATCAACTACTACCCTCTGTCTCCTTCCAGCCAGCCAATTCCTAATCCAAACCTCTAATGTATCCTCAATGCCATACCTCCGAAGTTTTAGCATTAGCCTACCATGGGGAACCTTATCGAACGCCTTACTAAAATCCATATACACAACATCTACTGCTTTACCCTCATCCACTTCCTTGGTCACCTTCTCAAAGAACTCAATAAGGTTTGTGAGGCACGACCTGCCCTTCACAAAACCATGCTGGCTATCCCTGATCACGTTATTCCTACCCAGATGTTCATAAATCTTATCCCTTACCATTCTCTCTAAGACTTTGCCCACCACTGAAGTCAGACTCACTGGCCTATAGTTGCTAGGGCTATCCCTACTCCCTTTCTTGAACAATGGGACCACATTCGCTATCCTCCAGTCCTCATCACAACCTCAGAGTAAGTCTAGCTGTCAGGTAAAAGTTCAACTGAAAGACCTGTGTGAAATTTTATTCTGGGATTGCCTTTGGCTGCATGAAGTCCAAGCATTGGGAGCCAGAGAAATACCAAAAAATAGGAGCAGGAATAGTCCATTTCATATACTGAGCCTGCTTTTCCATTCAACACAATTATGGCTGACACTCCTGCTTGCTCCCTATACCCCTTGACACTTTTAGTTCCTAAAATTCACTCTATTTCTTTGTTAAATATACTTTATGAATTTGCCTCCAAAGCCTTCTATGGTAGGGGGTTCCACAAGTACACTACCATCTGAGTAAGGAAGTTTCTCTCCACCTCAGTCTGAAATGGCCTATATGAGACTGTGGTGTCTGGTTCTGGATCCCAGGCCAGGAGAAAGATCATGCCTGCACTCAGTCTGTGCAGGCTTTTCAGAGGTCTCCTCTCATTCTTCTTAACTCCAGCAAATCCATCCCCAATTGACTTGATCTCTCTTCATGTGACATGCGCCAACCCAGTAATTGATCTTCTAACCCTTTGCTGAAATCCATCTCTGGCGAGTATGTCTTTTCTTGGGTAAGGGGACCAAAACTGCACACAATACTCCAGATATGGTCTCACCAAGGCCTTGTACACTTGCAAGAAAACTTCCTTGCTCCTGTACTCAAACCTTTTTACAGTGAAGCCATTATACCATTTACCTTCCTAACCACTTGCTACATCTGCATATTTGTTTTAATGATCGGCGTACAAAGACACGAGTTCCATTTTGCAACAACCTTTCCCAATCCATCATTTACTTGAATAATACGCTACCATTCTGATTTTCCTACTGAAGTGGACAACTTCACATTTATCCACATTATACTGGATCTGCTCAATTCATTCAATTTGTCTAAACCACCCTGAAGATTCTTTTACATTGTTTTCAATACTTGCATTCCCATTCAGTTTTGTTATTTGCAAACTTGGAAATATTATACTCAATTCCCTTATCCAAATTATTGGCATGTATTGTGAAAAGCCAGGGTCCAAACACTGATCCCTGCGGTACCCATTTACCATTGCTTTCTGCCTTGAAAATGACCAATTTATTCCTGCTCCATTTCCTGTCTGCTAACCAATTGCCAATCCAGTCTAGTGTATTTCCATCAATCCCTTTTGGAAAATAATCCCTTAAAATTGTCACTTATCAAAAGCTTTCTGAAAATTGAAATATACCTTGTCTTTCATCTATTACATGCTTAAATTCAAGTAGTCTTGTCAGAAAATATTTATGGTTATAAATCAGTGTTGGCTTTGTGTAATACTGTTGGCATTGTTTTGTATCCTGTTATCATATTATTTTTAATAGACTCCAGCATTTGCTCTACTACTGATGTTTGGCTAACTGGTTTGTAATTCTTAGTTTACTCCTCACTCGATTTTTTAAGCAGCTGGGTTAAATTCAACATCCATTAATTTGCCAGGACCTTTCCAGAATCTATAGAATTTGAAAAGATGACTATTTTCATGATCATCTCCTGTAGTACCCTGGGATATAGATTCAGCTCCCATTAATTTCTTACTTTTTAAGAAACTAATATTCATTTTCTTCAGTTCCTCCTTTCCAAAGATCCTTTCTTCTTACAGCAAGACTATTAATTAACCCCTTTTCCTTGCACAAAATTAAATGTGGGATAGCCTGCATCTAAATTAGTTCCTCAACTAAGTGGTCCATCTTGTACACACTCCAGGACTTCATTCATCACAATTCTATTGCTAACATGTTTTGCAAAATCTGTATGTAGATTAAAATCCCAGTTATTCCTGTACCATCTTTGTTGCATGCATCTCCCTAATTTCCTGTCTAATGCCATGCTATACATTGTTACCACAGTTTGCAGACCTAAAGACAATTCTAACTAAAATTTTCTGCCCTGTTGTTGCTGCTTAGCTCCACCCAGGCTGATTCCATGTCCAGCATACAATGGATAATGCTTCTGAGTAACTGTTCTCAAGTTCTTTTAAAGACAAAGTAAAATTGGGACACATTGTTATTTCTGAGACTGATGACATGACTGGAGATGTCTTCAAATGCTGTCTTAGGTCTTTGAGTAAACAGCTGCAACCTTTAAATTTGAGCTAAGTAATTTCAGGTTCCTATCTGGTCTCACTATGAGCAGATCTCATGCTCCTTTGTTTTTTACTGCCCAATACCTGGACATAGGATTGAGAATGACCTCATTCACTACTCACAAAGTGGTCTCCTCTGCATTGGGAAAATGAAGTGTAGACTGGGTGACCACTTTGCAGAACACACGTGTTCTGTTCGCAAAAAAGACCCTGAGCTTCCAGTTGCCTGCCAACTAACACGCCACTCTGTTGCCTGGCCAACATCTCTGTCCCAGGCCAACTGCAATGCTCCAGCAAAACTCAGAGCAAGCTGAAAGAACAGCATCTCATCACCACCTGGAGACCCTGAAACCTTCTAGACTCAATATCGAGTTCAATAACTTTAGGGCCTGAGCTCTCTCATATCCATACCCAACTCCCACAAGCAGACCTTGGTATGACATAATCTAGCAATTACCCACCACCCATTGTTAACCACTAATATTCCCCATTAACAATTATTCACCATCCTAGTCAGATTGTTATCCACTCCTGTCTGACTAACTGCTCTTCTCTCTGTTTGGGCTCTTTCCCCATCTATCGTTTACCTCCTCCCCTGACCGTATCTTCTGCATTTTAAAAAAAATTCCGAGCTACCATCAGTTCTGAGGCAGGGTCACTTGACCAAAATGTTAACTCTGATTTCTCTCCACTGACGCTGCCAGATCTGCTGAGTTCTTCCAGCAATTTCTACTTTTGTCTCTGACTTACAGCATCTGCAGTTTTTTTCATTGTTAATAAGAATGAGAGTTCTTCATTACATTAGTTGGATCTTATAATTGGACAGGAGGTTCGTCAGCTCTCCAATCCCCTGAAAGATGGACTGATTATACATTAGATTAACAATAGCAAGACACCTGCAACCCTCAAGATTACAAAGCACAAATACTCATTTACTGACATGGAACATGAAATCTTGTAAATGTTTGTGGTTACAAATTACAGCTTAGAGTTAATTGACCAGTTAACATTTCAGGCAACCATAGAGTGGGTTATGGAAATTTTGTACAGTTCTTCTGGGCTAACGATGATCAGCTGTGTGACATTGCAATTAACCCCTTACATGCAGTTTCTAGTAACATAGAAAGCTAGTTAACATTAAAAAAAGCATAAATCTGTATTTTTCACACTTAGTAGTGACAGCAGCTAAAATGAAATGGGGATAAGAATACTACTCATGTGCAGCCTCTGGTATCCAGCAAATACGGGTTGTAGAGGGACATATAATTGCTGTTGATGCTCAGCCCTTCTATTTGGTGAGTCATTTTATGCTTTAGGGTATAGGTTCATCTTGTAGTTAAGTAGAGAGTGGTGACGTTTAGTGACTTTCCTATTTTGGGTTCTCACTCATGTGATGTCCCTCTGTGATATCATCCAAAAGCACACAAACAATAATAGCAACAATTTCTGTCTTAGCACCACTTCTCTCAATATCTCTGTTGCTAAGTTGTTAGAATGTTTGTCCAATATTCAGTGCTGAATGAGCAAAATGTCTCAGAACTGAATAATAGAAAGATTGAAGAAATTGTGCGTGCTACAAATCCCATTCTGTATCCACCACCCCAATCCCTGTACCAGGCAACTGTCCGATCTGAAACGTTGTTTACAACTGCAGTGTCTGATGTCCCCAAGATGGATTCTCAACCAGAAATCATCACTAGCACATAGTGCACTTATTTCCACCTTCCTAACATTGACTGACTCCTCCCTTGTCTCAGGCTGTATACTGTTGAAACACCCATTATACCTTTGTTGTCTCTAGACTTGAATATTCCCTACTCCCCTGTTGGGTCTTTCATTGTCCAGTCTCTGTAAGTTTAAGGAAATCAAAAATTCTGTATATAACTTACACCAAGTCCTGTTTACCCACCTCTCCAGTGTCCATTGCCACACTGTTGTCCTGGGTAAGCAACAACATGGATTAAAATGTTTATCCTTGTTTTAAATATCTATGTTGCCTCATCCCTCCCTGTTTGTCGTCTCCTCCAGGTTGTCAACGCTCAACCTCCTTCAACACTAGCCTCCTGTACATTCTCAATCTCAATAATCCTTCCATTGGTCCAAAGTTCCAAATATCCTACTCAAGATAAAGTGGGACCAATTTAAGACTGAGATGAGGAGGAATTTCTCTCAGTCGGTTGAGAGTCTTTTGAACTCTTTGCCGGACAGAGCTGTGGGGACAGCGTCCTTGTGTATATTTATGGTTGAATTAGATAGATTCTTGATGAGTTGGAGAATCAAGAGTTATGGCAAAAGTACTGGAAAGTGGACATGAGAAGTGATGAATCAGCCATGCTGTTGAATGGCAGACTCAAGGGACTGAATAGCTTACTGCTGTTCCTCTTTCTTATGGCTTTTAAATTCTGCCTCTCTCCCTCCCTTTCCACTTTTAAGTCACTTCTTCAAACTTGTTTCTTTGAACAAGTTTTTGTTCATCTCTCTTAGTACCTCCTCTTATGTGATTCAGTGTCAAATTCTGTTTGATAGTGCTCCTGTGAAGCACATTGAGACCTTTTGTTTTAAAACTGCTATATAAATGTAGATTGTTGTAGTTGGTAGCTGAGCTAATTCTGGATTTAGTTAGCTTCACAATTACCTGGCTAAAGATAGAAGATTGGAATTAAGTCATCGATCTGACAGACATTGAATAGAGTGAAAGAATTTTTTTACTTGGTTGATATGTAGAGAGGGGACTGGACAGAGGATCATGGTAAGCTGTCGAAGTTAGAGACATCCTTACCATCAAGGCACAAGACGATCAGGTCTGTCATAGTGTCAGAGAGTCACAGAGATGTACAGCAAGGAAACAGACCCTTCGGTCCAACCCATCCATGCTGACCAGATATCCTAACCCAATCTAGTCCCACCTGCCAGCACCCCGTCCATATCCCTCCAAACCCCTTCTATTCATATACCCATCCAAATGCCTCTTAAATGTTGCAATTATACCATCCTCCATCACTTCCTCTGGCAGCTCATTCCATACACATACCACTCTCTGTGTGAAAAAGTCGCACCTTAGGTCTCTTTTATATCTTTCCCCTCTCACCTTAAACCTATGCCCTCTAGTTCAGGACCTACTAACCCAGGGAAAAGACTTTGCCTATTTACCCTATCCATGCCCCTCAATTTTGTAAACCTCTGGAAGGTCACCCCTCAGCCTCCGACACTCCAGGGAAAACATCTCCAGCCTGTACAGCCTCTCCCTATAGCTGGCAAGATCCATGTAAATTTTTTCTGAACCCTTTCAAGTTTCACAACATCTTTCTGATAGGAAGCAGACCAGAATTGCACGCAATATTCCAACAGTGGCCTAAACAATGTCCTGTACAGCCGCAACATGAGCCCCCAAGTCTTGTACTCAATACTCTGACTAATAAAGGAAAGCATACCAAACGCCTTCTTCACTATCCTATCTACCTGCGACTCCACTTTCAAGAAGCTATGAACCTGCACTCCAAAGTCTCTTTGTTTGGCAACACTCCCTAGGACCTGACCATTAAGTGTATACGTCCTGCTAAGATTTGCTTTCCTAAAATGCAGCACCTCGCATTTATCTGAATTAAACTCCATCTGCCACTTCTCAGCCCATTGGCCCATCTGGTCAAGATCCTGTGTAATCTGAGGTAACCCTCTTCACTGTCCATTGGGCACCACCTCAACCCTAACCTAACCACCTACCATCACCTTCTCTGACCCAGTACAAATGACACTTAAGTATCAGGTAATAGCCATATCCAACAAGGGACATCCAAACTCCTTCCCTTGATGTTCCTGAGATTGCTGAATTCCCCATTATGCTTACCTTGATGAACAGAAACTTCACTTGACCCTTCATGCTGCGGCTACAGGGGCAGATCAAGGACTAGACATTCTGGGGTAAATAGCTCCTCTCCTGCTTTTCTAAAGCCTGTTTGCCAATTACAAGGCACAGAAGTATAATGGAATTCTCTCCACTTGCCTGCACCTCCAAAAGCACTCAAACTCAATGCTGTCTAAGACAAGCATGGGGACAGCACTGCTTGCAAGTTCTCCTTTGAACCATGCACCACCTCAGCTTGGAATTATACTGACATTTCTTTGGTGTTGCCATGTCAAAATCCTAAAACATAGTTCCCAACAGCATTACATGTGTTGCTACAAATGACTGCAGCAGTCCAAGATGGCAGCTCACCACCATCACCTTTAGGACAATTGGTGAAGGGTAACAGGTGATGTTTATATCTTCGTAACACATACAACATCCATGCACTAAAGTTTAAATCGATATGTCTCTTATATAACCATTCAGTTAGCCACCTGACGGTCAGCCTGATTCTCAAGCAGGGCCTTGAATTGGACAAGGGGCTAGTCGACAAAGGCCACAGCACTGGGGATGCTACCTCTGGAGTGTGGAGGAATATGGGATTGGAACTGCCTTTAGTCAATTGAGTTGGTATGGAGATATGTGAAGCAGCAAGGAAGAGAGATGTTGAAGTTGGAATCATAGGATGGGAGAATTAATTTGAGAAGGTGGATGGGGCTGCGGACAAATCAGGAAGAGGATGTTTGCTGGTTGGGAGGAAGGGTTGGTTAGACAGATGGGCTCATGATCCTGTGGTTGGGCAGGGTGGGAATGGAAGGAGTTTAAGGGACCAGCATCTTGTAGGCTTTATTGTAGTGTGTATTAAAGGCTTTAGTGGAAGAATTATAGAGTAGCAGTGACTGGAGTAGAGGGAAGGTCTGTCTGTGCAATTTATAGCAGCTTCACACTTTGGAGGTTGGGGCTAGGAGTGATTAGAGGCCTGATTGTTGGAGCCGAGATTGAGGGTCCTTTGTGCTGGGTCAGAGAAGGTGATGGTAGGTGGTTGGGTTAGGGTTGAGGTGGTGCCCAATGGCAGTGACTCCTCTGGCAGGCTCTTGAATCCAAGAGGTAGGTGTGAGGTACTCTGTTTATAAATTCATCAGGACCTCAACTTGAAGCTGCTGGCATTCCCAACACTCAGAAAATACAACTTATACAGGGATTGAAAACAATTAGCCACATGTGGGAATGGAGGCAACATGGACAAAACTGCTTTGACACCTGCTTAATAAACTAAATGCTTTATTGCTACATCAGATAACTGATTGCCCTGCAGAAATCTTTAAGGAGTTAATTGCAGGAGAGCTGTGTCTTTGAACAGACCATTAAGGCCAAATGGAACAAGGAACAAAGAAGCTACTTCTGATAAGAAGGCAAGCTGCAGACTTGCAGTAATTTGGGTGAAAGAATTTAAAGAACATGAATAACCTGAAAGTTGAAAATTCTATACAAGAATTGAACACCAGAACTCCACCAGAACATAGCAGAACTTAGAAGAACAACACTGTACAATGATTAAACCATGGACACTTCCAGAGACAGATACTGTTTGCTGGAATCCTGGCCGGATTTCACCATTAATTGGGTATTAGCCAATTTGGGTCATAATTTGCTTACTTGAGGGGTCTTATTTTGTTTGCAACCTGCAATAAAGGTTAATTCATGGTTTCAGAAATTGCTTGTGAGATTTCTTAAGTCAAATTAAAGTAACTTGTGGTGATTTACCCATATCATCTCTCGTATGTTAGAGTTGATCTTTCTCTGCACCTTCCATGTAGCAGCTCTGCATTCTGGTCAATTACCCTGATGCACTTATGTAAGGTATGATTTGCCTAGATAGCACACATAACAATTCTTTTCATTACAAAGTAAAGAATAAGGTAAATAATGATAGTAATAAATCAAACTAAAAAAAAAATGTGATTTTATAATTCTTTTGGACTGGTGGCAAAGAGAAAGTTTTCTTCCATTTTCCACTTTGTAAACATGGTCCAGGAATGTTCTTGGAGCTACCTCAGCTCTGCTGTTGTTTCATTAGAAATGTGGCATTAACCCCATTTACTGATGTAAATGTCTTTCCACTGCTTTTCAGTGGAAACTACAGTGGCAGCATTGAGAAAGCATTGAACAAATTAAATAAATTAAAACTGTGAACTCATATGAAATGATTACAATCCCTTGGTTTGATTCCCGCCTCAGGCGATTGACTGTGGAGTTTGCACGTTCTCCCCGTGTCTGCGTGGGTTTCCTCCGAGTGCTCCGGTTTCCTCCCACAATCCAAAGATGTGCGGGTCAGGTGAATTGGCCATGCTAAATTGCCCGTAGTGTTAGGTAAGGGTTAAATGTACGGGTATGGGTGGGTTGCGCTTCGGCGGGTCGGTGTGGACTTGTTGGGCCGAAGGGCCTATTTCCACACTGTAAGTAATCTAATCTAATCTAATTACTCATTGCCAGGTTATAGAAATGATGAGATGCTAGCAGATGCATGGTCAAGCTACCTGGTTTATAAGATAGATTATTGCAAGTTGGGAGCTCAGCTTATGTCCCTGTGCCATTCTATTGTAAACACTGGAGCACCTAAACATTTGAGAGTCTGGTCTGTCATCATAGCTGCACTGACCTCTGGAGTCTGAGTTGCATTTAATTACACTGTCACCATTAATTATGTTCCTTGAATAAGTTTTTGACTTGAGTTAGTGGTGAGAAAAAGTAAATGATATAAAAGTAACTCTGAGATCATCTGCTATTATTATATATTCTCAGCTCCCAACCTAAACGTACATAAAAGAGGATTCAAAAGATGCCTCTTTCTTTGAGACACCATCATGTTTACCTCAGGAGATATTGTTTCCTCCAATCCTTTGATAGTCATGTGAATTCCATATGAGTCAATAAATGAAGTATCTTTGACAAACCCTTTTAAAAAGTTTGCATTTAAAATCTAATCGTAGAATATTTCTGTAGTCATAAATAAATGAAAACATTTATATTTGGATGATGCAAGAATGAGCTCAGTCTGGAGAATTGATATGATTGTAGTGTAAATATGCAGTGGCTAAGAATAAATAGTGGTTTTTTTTACATCAAATAACTTCAGGTCAGAGTACCCTGATATGTTGTGTTTATTTCTAAAGGCAGCATTGTATTTAGAAAAAAAATGTACTAGTCAACCTTTTTTGTTTGGAATGGGGGAAAACAATCATGCAGCAGTTTTGTCCCACCCTCTCTCGTAAGATGTGTGAGCAGGTTGATTTAAAAATAACTAAAATCTACAGTTGTCCCTGGAAATGTTGGAAAATGGTGATAGACAAAGCAATATCCACCTTTTCATAGAATTTAAGACATAGATCAGCTCAGTATTATGTTTCTGTATGAACTGCCTCCTATCTCAACCGAGACAGGCAAGAGGCTGGAAGAACACAACAAGCCAGGCAGCATCAGGAGGTGGAGAAGTTGATGTTTTGGGTGTAATCCTTCTTCAGGACTGAGGGTGAGTGTAGGGGGAACTGCAGAAAAAGAGGGAGGTGGGGGCAGGGTGGTGAAGTGGGGATAGGTGAATTCAGTTAGAGGGTATGACCTGGTTGGTCAATGGGAGGAGTCATACCCTCTAACCGTCTTCACCTAACCTCACTTCACTACCCTGCCCCCGCCTCCCCCTTTATCTGTGGCTCCCCCTACGCCCACCCCCAGTCCTGAAGAAGGGTTACACCTAAAACATTGACTTCTCCACCTCCTGATACTGCCTGGTTTGCTGTGTTCTTTCAACCTCCTGCCTGTCTACTTTGGATTCTAGCATCTGCAGGTTTTTTTTTCCTCCTATCTTAACCTAGCAACATAACTTTTTATTCCATTCTTTTGCATGTTTTTATCCAGTTTCCCCTCAAATTCATCTGTGCCATTCGCCTCAGCCAAGTAGTAGCAAGTTCTACATTCCAATTACACTCTAAATAAAAATATTCTCCTGAGTTCGTTCTTGGACATAATCATGACTATTTAAGGATTATAGTCCATAGTTTTAGACTTACACACAATTAACTACTCTTCATGAAACCCTTCACCATTTTCATTAATTCAATTTGATCTTCTCTCAGTCTGAATCTGTTCAGTCTTTCCTGATGCCCTCTCTGTTCAGAGAACATGTTTGCAAATCTTTTCAAATTTTCTTCAGTATCTCCATTTCCTTTATGTAGAATGGAGATTGGACTCTCTCCCTCCCCCCTCTCCTTCTCTTCCTCTCTCTTGCTCTCGGATCCAGAGTTGATGTTTTTTTGTTTTGAAGGCCGTAGGATGGTTTCTCGAGTTTAGAGGTGAGGGAACGTTGAGGTAAACCAAGTGAGACATGTAGGTCAGTGCAGATGAAAGCAAGAGGATAAATATTGTGAGACTGGATGCAAGAATAGGATATGGGAAGCGATTTTCATCGACTAGGCGTTTGCAGTTGGAAAATGGGAAACAGGTTATGGGAAAAATGATGTTAGCTCTGCTCAAATTATGATTTATTAGAAAATTTTAATCTTTAAAATCAGCATTGTGATTAAAGGCATTTCATTCGGGTTCATATGTCTGTAAAGATGTGCGGGTCAGGTGAATTGGCCATGCTAAATTGCCCGTAGTGTTAGGTAAGGGGTAAATGTAGGGGTATGGGTGGGTTGCGCTTCGGCGGGTCAGTGTGGACTTGTTGGGCCGAAGGGCCTGTTTCCACACTGTAAGTAATCTAATCTAAGTAATCTAATCCAATCTAAAAACCTGCTCAAAAGAGCTAGTCTCCTTAAATTCACTTATTGCTGTCAATTTGATTATTTCTACAATACAGCCTGCACCCAACTGCTAGAGAAGGGAAAAAAAACAAAGGCCAGCATTCCATCATTCATGAACATTATTTGGGAAAAAACTTTGAGAAAAAAGATGATGGAAAATCAGTGGAAGTTCTTAAACTCTTCTGTCATTTTAGAAAGGGCACTTTTCCAGATGTTGTTACAATTCAAACAGAAGAATGAGAAGCAGCTGACCAGTTTTATTTATATCTTCCCTCCACCCAGACTTGCTAGCCAGGGTGACTAGTTCCACTGAAATAAAGTAAGGTACACAAGAAGTGGGGGAGGGGCTTTTGTTGGTTGTGGACAGAGTGATTCTGCTGAATATACACCAGGACATAAGTGGAAGGGAATGGTTTTGACATAAAAGGGGATAGGGAAGGGAATCTCAAAACCATAATGTGGGTGGAGTTTAAAAATTAACTAAAATTTACAAACCATGTCATAGTGAACTCACTCACTTGCAGTCCTTTTCAAATCACTCAAACCATATTGGAGGTTCCATGGACGAGTCTTCTCCGTGCTGTCTTAGGAATGAAAAATAAAAGTACCCTTGAGGGATGTGGAGCAAATGATGAATAAAGGACAATCTTTTAAAATAGGGAACAGTCACTCTGTAAATGTGTGTACTTCAGGTTCATTTGTAGGTGGCAGTCACAGTCACGGCCTCTTACTCTGTTCTGGAGACAGCCAGACTCTGTCTTCTCCCAGTTTATCTGGTTGACAGGATGGCACAGCCCCTGGTTAATTAAGGATTTAACTCCCAGGAAAATCATTGCCTCCTCAACGCAGAACTGAATGAACCCCTGCTTCATGTCCCCAAATCCTGCCTTGTTGTATGGTGTTGGGGTGGGGTCTGCCATAACAAGCACTTTATTGTGACATTCACAGAAAGTGCTGCCTGTGACTTTGATTCGATGATTTGCTGTTGTGCAGAAATCTGATTCGAATGAATGATGCAAGTAGCGGATCTAGCTTAGGAGCTGTTATTCTGTACGGTTCAGTTCAACACCTGAGGGTGCAGTAACTCACCAACTGGGAAAGTCCACTTCAGACTCTGTTTTGAATAATGTTTCTGATCTAATTAGTTTTACATCTGAGGCAGCAAGTAGTGAAATGAATCATGGTTTATCTACAGTATGTAGCCACAGGCGAAGGAGTAGATGATGAGCAATGCTTCCTGTTCTTGTTCTGCAGTGACACCTGGTGGAAAGTGTGTGTTGCTAAGGATGGAATTTCCTGGCATGCAGGAAACTATCCGGGTATAGTCATGAAGGTGAGACGCTCGAACAACGTGCACACAAATACGTGGTATGAATCAAGAGAGGAAGGGGGAGAGATTTTAAAGAGCAAAGAGAAAAAAATTCTTTGACAGGCAAAATCAGTCTTGCGTCTGTGGTAGTGCCCACATATCTGAGTCCAAAAGGTTATGAGCTCTAAAGACCTGAGCACAAAATTTAGGCTGCCTCTCGGTAAAGCAGTTGCAGTGTTGGAGATGCTGGCTTTTGAGTGATATTAAACCAAAGTCCTTCCTGTCCCTTTTAAACTGTGGCTGTATGGATCTAATGGCATTAATTTGAAGAAGAACAAGTAACCCCTCCTGAACACTATTTAACATTTCAACCAATGTCACCAATACAGATAATCTGCTAATTATCACATTACTGTTTGTGGGATTTCGTTGTTCATGGAAAGCTGCAGCATTTCTCCTTTTTCATAATTATTTAACTGATTGCAAGTGTTGAGGTAAAACTGGATCTGTTACAGTGTGGTTTACTGACACAAATATGTTTAAATCCCAAGGAGAAGATCTCAAAATAGAAATTTTAAAGGGCACTTCTACAATCTGAGCGATGAATTTGGAAATTAAGGATGCTAAAAGAGTATTACATACCCGATAACATATAAGCAGAAGTAGCTTTGGTTCTGTTCCATTTTTAATTTGGTGATATTTAGAGTTTAATCCTGTGGTTCAATGGAAAAGTTAGTTATTTTTTGGTTGCGACATTTCTTAATAAAAATTCATAATCTTTGCTAACTTCCTGTTGCAAGCTGCCAGCAGAGTAGGATACTGCATCAGGAGCTCGTCCACTCTTCTTCTTTTCTTCTTTTTCTTCTCTTTTCTTTCCTCTTACTGCTTTCCTTTTCTTCCTCCCCTCCTCCTCCTCTTATTCCTTTCGACTCCCGGCCTCTGGTGAATGACAATCCTGGCCTCCGAAAACTCCTAGCCTGTGGCCACCCAGTGTCCTGCAACGGTCTCCCAGCATTGATGTGGTGACCCCCTGACCTGGTGAAGAGGCCTCCTCTTCTAGAGGCCTCCCAGCAAGGCATGGTGACCTTCCAGACTCGTGCAGCAGCCTCCTCCCATACAGTCCTCCCAGCGTAGCATGGAGACCTTCCGGCCTGGGGCAGCAGCCTCCTCCTCCAGAGTACTCCCAGCGTGGCATGGTGACCTCCCGGCCTAGGGCAGCAGCCTCCTCCCGTAAAGTCCTCCCAGCGTGGTGAGGTGACCTTCTGGCCTTGTGCAGCAGCCTCCTCCTCCTCTAGAGTCCTCCCAGCAAGGCATGGTGACCTTTCGGCCTCGTGCAGCAGCTTCCTAGTGTGGCCACACTCCGGCCTCCTGCAGCGGGCTCTCAGTGTGGCATGTCACAGGTGCAGTGTGGAGGCAGGGTCCAGTGCAGACTGGAAGCTGGGAGCCAGCATGATCTGTTGTATTGAACTTTTGCTTCTGTAATGCTAGACATTTTATTTCAGTACAGAGTAAAATATTGTAACTAAAGAAGTTGTGCCTAGGTACGTTTGTATCTAGATCAGCATTGCAATTGATGATATATAAACTTTTCACTGTACTCATTGAGTGTACATGACAATAAAGTCCTTCTATTGTTTTTCCATTCTAATTGGCAGTTTATAATATGAGTGGTTTTAACCTCACTAAGTTAAACTAACACCACAGATATTGAATGAAAATAATTTTGCTTGTAGCACAAAAGTAAACTACTGCAGATGCTGCAAGTCTGGAACAAGTCTGAAAATGCTCTGCAGGTCAGGCAGTATCTGTGGAGATGTAGAATTAACATTTCAGGGTCAAGATGATACCTTTTATTAGCATTATCAGATCTGAATGATCATCTCAATCTTCAAACATTAGCTTTGTTTTTTGCTATATATGTTGCCTGCCCTGTTCAGTATTACCAGCAATTTTGAAAGTTACATAAATGCCATCAGTGTTTCAGAATGAAAAGTATCAAAAGCAATCCCTTGCAGCTAAATGGGTGAATGAACAATTAGCTGTACAGAGCAGAGAATTGAAATGCTTGACTCCTGACTTATGCTCAGTTGAACCGTCTCAGATTGACAGCAATAGAATTGCCTCAAGTAAGGAAGGAATTATCATCTAAACTTCCCATTCTACTTTTTAACCCACTGTACACTACAGATTTTTTTTGAGGAAAAAGATTGGTTGTGATATTTCAAAGGTTAAGAAGCCTACCTACACTTAGTTTAGATAACCCATTAATAGTCATGAGATTTGGGGAGTGGGTGAAGAGATCTAAGGTACCTAGCAATGGGCACTATACGTGTATGAGTTCCTGAAGGAGATGGGAGGAGTTAGTAGTCTTGAATTTATCTGTTATTTGGATTTCCCGAAAGTTTATCTCTGTATATTGATTTGCTAGAGTGTCACTGGCGACCACATGAAATGAGGGCTCTAGAACTGTCACCAGTGCCAGAAAAAAATGAAAATTAAGTCCAATATTAGTAGAACATAATTCTTACTATTAAGTGTTATGCTGGGTGGGGAGTTAAGGTATTCAAAACTTAAATTCCAAGAACTGGTGCAATGAAATGTGTTTCAAAGACCACCCTAGCAGAATGTATGGTTATCTTTAGTGATGGTGGATGATCTGTCTATAATGTTAATGGTTCAAGCTTGAACTTGCTGTGAAGGAGAAACTGTTTATAAACTCCGTCTGAATTCAGTGCCCAGGATGGTCATTATGGACAGGTATCACTGCAAATGAATAAGCTTTGTTGATAGAAAGGCAGATGTATCTGTCAAATAAATAGCAGGAAGTTGCTTTCATAACCCTGAGGCGTGTCCGCAAATATGCAGTTTTCCATAGAATTGAAATAGAATATTCTTTCACAATTTGTGTATTTCGGAGGAAAGAAAAAAATGCTATAAATAAAAAGTAAATGACAATATCTAAGATTGTAAATCTAAAAGCAATGAACAAAAATGCAATAAAAAGTAAATAGAGAGTGGTAAATTGTGATGAATGGAATATGTTTATATCCCAGCTAGACAAAACTATATTTTATGTTTATGGAAATGCTTTGGATTCAGGATTTTAGAATTGAATCAAAAATATGATTAGTTTCCACAGAAACAGTAAATTGCACACACCAGGAATGGGTGGAGACTAGGACCAAAGACGGAATGGAAGCCAAACATATAAGTTTGTGTACATGAGGTCAAGTGAATGGAAAGTGGAAGAGAGATATGTGGAATATAGAAGCTATCTCAAATAGTGTGAATTCTACGTATTTCTTTGTAAATCATTGTAACCAGGTTTCAAACTCTGCCTCAATTAGTTGAAAGGCCTCCTTCTGTTTAGGGAATAAAATTCCTAGATTCAGAGCTGTTACCTAAATTCACATTGGTTTTGTGGCCACTCACTGAGTGAATCCATAAAGGCAATTGCCTCAGTAGACAGTGGAAGAAAAACCAATAGAGTTGACTATGAGGTGTTGAGTATAATGGGTAGTCATTCTGATTCCACTTGTTTTGAGCCATGACTTGTATTGCATATCTATCTAAACTGCTTCTATGCCCCCTTCTTACACAACTGAACCAAACTTAAAGTTATTATCAAATTCATGCAGAGATATTGCAGCATTAACAAAGCTGACTGACCACTCAGGTAATAGTAGCAATCTTATTGGTATAAGGAATCTGGTAACTTTTGGCGTTGCAAAAATATGCAGCAGTATAACAACATATTAGCCAGGTGCGGTTCACTATTCCACAGCTCCAGTCAGTGAAATTGGATTATGAGCTTTCTTGAACCTAAAGGAAAGCAGAGTGATAAATTGTACAAGTTTTGCAAACATTGAACATATCTGGGGAAGGTTTGGTGGTTACTTTTAACAGAGGGCATGAATAGAAATTTAGTGAACTGTGAGACATAAAAAAGCATCTGTAGATGAAGATGAATTTGTGCAGGAACAAGGAAAATCTGTATGGCAATTAAAGTCCCCCAGCAGCTTTCAGTGGATTGATCTCTGCATCCCCTTCAAACCTCTGCAGCGCTCAGCCAATCCATAAGGAAACCACTTCATTAGACAAACTTTTATGGAGTTTGCAGCATGTCATCACTTCCAGTATGCCCTTGAGGGTTTATATTGCAGGGTGCTCCAGATTAGTGTGATGTGCATAATCAACATTAAGCTGGTCTGCTTAATAATGAACATTGAACGGACTATATACTGATACTCAGCTGATGTCCTGGGAAACAATGGATGATATTAGTCTTAGTTGTGGAGGGTACCTTCCATGTCCTAGGAGATACCAACAGAGTTATCATTCTGTGCAACAGATTAATTGCATACCTGGTAAACTATCCGAAAACAGAAGGCAATTTTTGTCCAGTATGCAATTTGTTTTATCAACATGGTACTTACAAATGCATATTTCATCAGGCTCTGTCCTTGGAACTGTATCAGTGCCATTTTGAGACTAGAATCATTGTAATGTATGCACTTCTACAGAACAAGGATGACTGCAATGGTGGTAAACAGAAGAAAAATTTAGTTCCTTATGGTAATATCAATCTCAGACTACTAAACTAAAAATTATAAAACCAAGGAACTGTGAATGCTGAAAATTAAAAAGAAAGACAAATTGCTGAAAAAAATCTGCAAATCTGGCAGCATCTGTGGAGAGAAATCAGAGTTAATATTTCAGCTCCAGCAACCCTTCAGAAACTAAAAAAGAACTTTAGCCAAATAGTCTTTGCATATATTAAGCAGTTTAATTTTATTCATTCTTGCATACTTACCTTTCATATTTCTTGCATTTTGGTTCTCTACCTGTTTTAAGTTAATCTGATCTGGGCTAATTTTAATCAGGCCTATTATTTCTACCCTTTTATTCTTCTAAGAAACTTGATTTGAAAATGTATCACTGCCTCATTTGCCAATTTAGAATCCATCAATCATAGTGGAAGTGAATGAACATTCCCTTAAAATGCTGTCTGTTTAGACAATTGATGCACTTTCACGTCAAAACCAGAGCCTGGCTATTGAATGGACGCAAGTGGCAATGTTCCCATAGCTTAGGTAAATAAATTCATTCGCAACACCCAAAGGAGTAGAAATGATATTTCAAGTAAAGCTTATCCAAACCACAGCTAATGGCAAAACCTTGGCAATAATAATTTGCTAGAATTGAATGAAATTAGTGCAAATAATTAATTTTTCAAAAACATTTTTTACTTAAAATGTTCAGATTAGACATTCAGTGAAGTGAAACTTAACTACTCCATGTATGAAGACAAATTACCTGTTTGTCCAGATAATCATAATACGAGCTAACAATATTGAATGTACGAATTTTAACAGGAAAGTAAATCAATCTTCAATTACAACATTGATGCACGAATGTGTAATCTAAAAGTGTAACAATTTACTTGCAGGAATAAAAATGGAATGAGCTGAACTATATCAAAGCATTGTGTAGCATTACAAAGTTCCTTGGCTCCTGTCATTGTATATGTGACCTCTCAAAGAGGAAGCAAAATAACAGCATGGAGATTTGAAGCAGTTGACAATATCTACATTAGACTGATGACAGTTCTCTGGAACACAGGATGTTTGGTAACCTTTCCTTTTGTGTCGGTAAATCCTTAGGCTAAATCTATGATGAACAGCCAGATGGAAGCATCTGCTGCAGGTAGCTGTTGATATCAAAACAACTGAACAGAAGTGAGAAAATGCAGTAGAGCCTTTCAAACCTGATCTGACTTCAAAGATGAGAAATCCACCTTATTGCATTTTTTTTTGTTTTGACAGCAAAAGCGATAGATGAAAATGCCTTCCATATGCAATGTACTGAACTATGTCTTGGCCAAATTAAGCATTCATTGCCGACCTCCATAGTCATAATACAGTTTCCAGATGACTATTGTATATAGGCCCCCTCTTTCTACAAGGAAGGTGCATTTTCCAGTAGATAAAATATCAAATTATAGTTTAGGAATAACTTCTCATGAGCAACCATAGGAATACTCTTAATTTGCATAATCTAGAGGAAAACCATAAATAAATGAGCAAAATCTCAAAAGCCCCAATCCACTCACCTTTCCTTACATCTATCAGCCAAACCACTGACCTAAATGAATCTTTGATCACAAAACTGACCAAGTCCCATCTGCCAAATGCAAACATTCTCCAATGGAGGATGAGCATCAATTCCAGATGTAAAGCAGTCCACTGGAGTAAAATATTGTACATGCATTTCCAGGCAGAGTACAGAAGTACACTCCTTAGCGTGTGGGAGTTGGGGGGGAGGGGGGAGGGGCGGTAAGGGGACAGCAGCGTTGCACAATGGGACCAAGCTAATGGAAAACCTTTTGTCTGTCAGATACTAGGCACAGGCATATTCTTCATTTTGTGAAAGTACCAATGATGGTTCAGGGTTCAATCTCTGAGTCTGTTCTCATGTAGGCATCTGCGTATTACCATGGGCAGCATGGCGGCTCAGTAGTTAGCACTGCTGCCTCACAGCACCAGGGACCCAGGTTCGATTCCTGCCAGGTAACTGTCTAGTGTGGAGTTTGCACATTCTCCCCATGTCTGCGTGGATTTCCTCCGGGTGATCTGGTTTCCCCCCACAATCACAAAGATATGCAGGTTACATGCATTGGTCATGCTAAATTGCCCATAGTAAGGGGTGAATAAGGGGAATGGGGCTGGGTGATTTACACTTCGGAGGGTCAATATGGACTTGTTAGGCCGAAGTGCCTGTTTCCATACTGCAGGGAATCTAATCTAATTACAGCGTGATGACAATGGATAGTTTGATTCCCCCCTTGGGTGACTGTGTGGAGTTTGCACTTGCTCCCCATATTTGCATAGGTTTCCTTCCACAGAGCAAAGCTGCGCATGTTAGGTGGATTGACCAAGCTAATTTGCCCATAATATCCAAGGATATGTAGGTTATTTGGATTATCCATACGGAATGCGGGTTTACAAGGATGGGACAGGATGGGTCTGGGTGGGATGCCCTTCGAACCAGCAGTATGGACTTTATTGGCCAAGAGGCCTGCTTCCACACTGTAAGCATTCTACGATTGGGTTCTGGTTTGCAGGCAGTGTAGATTAAGTCATTTTCTGTTCATTTTGTAGATTACCTGAACTCCATTAAGGACCTTTATGGATATGTGGTGGAGAGTTGGGACAAGGAAGATGGACAAAAGCACTTATTCAATGCCTTAGCTGTTCTTGCCTCAAGTTTCTGCTCACATTGGTCTATGGTAGTGAAGTTCCTGGTTTGTAAGTGGGGAAGGGTGACAAATCTCTGCAGACAGCCAAAGTAAGAAGATGCTCAGTAATACCTCCATTTGACAGAATCTAAGGTCAAAGAGTGCCCTGTATAGAGGTTGTAGCTGCTCTCTGCATTTTCCTTGGACTTGTCGAGCTGTGAGTACATTATATCCAATGTACTTCCTGATCAACTGAATCTATACTGCCCCTGGTGGGAACTCCTCAGCCATGGGGAGGAGGCATTGAAGATCTTCCTCACAATGATATCAGAGAGACACTGCATTAGTGATGGCAATTAGTCTTGCCTTATTTCTTGAAGGTAATCACAATGACCATATCTTAGAAATCTTTCATTCAGGATGAGGTATTGTATTCATGCTCTGTATTATTAGTATTTTGGCAGGAGTTCCAAGTGCACCCATGGCCTTATTGGCTCTCAGCTGCTTGATGGCTTTTTTAATCACATGGGGCTTGTATGTGATTGTGATGGGTAGCAAGCCATGGGCTGGGTTGAGATTAATGAGATCTTCAAATTGCTCCTTCCTATGAACACTAATAGCTTCTTTGCCTTTGCAAGCCACAAATAGGGTGGCACAATCTGTAGGATAGGTCTTTGGATGCTTGAACCATGGATCATCTTGACTGCAATAAAGAACTCACGCATGTCTTGGCTATCAATGAGTTACTGGGTTCAGGTTTTAGGTGATTTTGTTGGATCTTGGTCTTCACTTATCTATATATCTGCTTGCTTTCCCTTGGACTATCGTGCTTCCAGTTCAGAAACAGCTTGAGCTTGTAATTTTAGAACCTCTTGGTCGTTCTGGCAGACCAGTTGAGAGGTTTCCTAGTACAGAAGCCAAGAAGGTCTTCACGTGCTTTTCATGATGGAGTTAGGGGCAGAACAAGCAGTGTGGAATTGCTATGGTGTCTATTCATTGAACACAGTCCAAGTGATTGATAGTGAAGTACCGATTGAGTTGGTCCGTTTTCAGAACCCTGAAGTCCTTTTGACATTGAGGTCTGGCATGTTTGGACTAGCTCGATGGAGATATCTACTGAGAATTGATGTTGATCAGTCCAGCAGTTATCAACTCCTATTATAGTTTGGACTGAGAACGTCTCACATCCAGATGATGACAAAGTTGAGCAGTTGTTAATGTCTGAAGCAAGGGTGTTGCCATGAGTTCTTTGTGTATCAGACAAAATAGGGTGTGCATTGTGACCAGCCCATCTTTGGGCAGTTTGTCTGAAGTAATCTGGTGCTCGTTTTCCCTACATCTTCTTTATGAGTTCCCTCCATCATCCCCCGCACTCCTCTCCTCCCTCCCCCCACCCCACCACCCTCAGCGTTGAAATCACCCAAGGAGAATCTGTTTGTCTCTCAGTAGAATAGAAGCTGCTTGTCTCTCAATAGAATAGACATGAATAGAATTTTTTCAGCATCCATTGGACAAAGTCAAAAATCTTTCATATCACGGAGTCTCCTCAGCATTGGATGTTGCTGAAACTCAAATATTACCTCTGAAATGTGAGTGTGACAGTTCTTTCGCTGTCTGAGGAAAGCAAAACAAAAAAAAAAATTTTGCAAGGCTTCTGCAAAATCCTGTAAATTCAATGGCAGGATGGGTCCCTGAATATCAGTGCCATTCCTCAGACCAGCATTAAGGCACTGATTGTGCTCAATTCAAATCAGATGATTGTTTTTACCTATATGGACATATCGTCAATGACTGCAGATGCTGGAAACCAGAGTCTGGAGTAGAGTGGTGCTGGAAAAGCACAGAAATTCAGTCAGCATCCGAGGAGCAGGAAAATCGATGTTTTGGGCAAAAGCCCTTCATCAGGAATACAGGCAGAGTGCCTGAAGGGTTGAGAGATAAATGAGAGGAGGGTGGGGGTGTGGGGAAAGTAGCATAGAGTACAATAGGTGAGTGGGTGTGGGGATGAAGGTGATAGGTCAGGGAGGAAGGTGGGGGAGGGTAGCAAAGAGTACAATGAGTGGATGGAGGTGGGATGAAGGTGATAGGTCAGAGAGGAGGGTGGAGTGAATAGGTGGAAAAGAAGATAGGCCGGTAGGACAGGTCATGGGGACGGTGCTGAGCTGAAAGTTTGGAACTGGGGTGAGGTGTGGGAAGGGGAAATGAGGAAACTGGTGAAGTCCACATTGATGCCCTGGGGTTGAAGTGTTCTGAGGCAGAAGATGAGGCGTTCTTCCTCGAGGCATCGGGTGGTGAGGGAGCGGTGGTGAAGGAGGCCGAGGACCTCCACGTCCTCAGCTGAGTGGGAGGGGGAGTTGAAATGTTGGCTCAGTGGGAGGGGACACCAATCAACCACACCACATGACTTTGGTCACCTTCTGATCTGCAAACTCGCATTATCCTCTGATTAGTCTAATAGATCAAGTCTTGATCATACACCGAACAAGTTAGCTGCCTACCCTTTTCAGACATGGCAACACGTTTTCATGGATCTTTATCAAGTTTCTCAATACAAGTGTGCAAAATTCACCTGTTAAAAATGTTTTTTTTTAAACATCAGTCCCAGATTTTTCCATATGAGTCTAATGCATTTTATCTTCTGTGATTATTTTGAAAAAAAAGCAAACAGATATAACAAAGCAGTTAATTTTCAATCCAATATTTCTTGTGAAGTAACAGTGAAATTTCAAATTATATCTGAATTCTGGTTACTCAGTTAATGAGTAACTATTTTCTCTGTCTTACCAAAGTAACCAGCACAACTTTCATTAGAAAGGGCATCTGGCTGCAGGCTCCTAAACCATACAATATAAAAAGTTACAATCAGGATATATCTAAGAATGGAATAAACATTTTGTCTATACATGAAACATACACAACCTTCACCCCCAGTCTTTTTATTGTTACACAAAAACAAAATCCTGAGGATTGTCGAAATCTGAAACCAAAGCAGAAAATGCTGCAGATATTTAGCAAGTTTGACAGCATCAGTGGAGAGAAACAGAGTTTAAGTTTAGAGTCTGGTATCTCTTTTCTTCAATTCTACAGAAGTCATACTGAACTTGAGGTGTTAAGTCTATTTCTCTCCACTCATGTTGCCAGATCTACTGAATTTCTTGAGCACTGTGTTGTATTGCGCAATAATTAATTCTCTTGACACTCTTCCAGGATCCTGGAATAGAGATTTTCTTTCCTATATTATTTAAAATCAGCTAATAACAGATATGAAAATGGATCAGTGCTGTTTGTTTTTGATGGAATTTTCTCAACATTTTATTTTCACATAAGCAATACCTGTGGTCTATTTCTCGAGGGCAATGATAGGCCTGAAAAGAGGTCTATGAACAGCAACTGCTCTTGCAATCGTGGTTGTTAGCTGCTAGATAATTGAAAAAATAAGCAGCCATAATCCAGAACATCTCTCAGTAGCTTGGAACCTTAAACAAGTACAGTAGCTAATGACGTAAAGAAAGAGTGTGGTTTCTGTGATGGTCCAATCTCTCAGTTAGTTATGTGGTTTGCTGGACTTCTGTCATGATCACTCAGAGGTCCAGTTGGAAAATCTCCAGAAAGATTAGTAGGCAATTTATTGTCTAATCTGTATTGGAAATAGGGATTCCAAAATAGATCAAGTTACTCAGGCCAAAATAGTTAGGAATGAACAAGTAACTGGGTTATAATGGATTTAATAATCAGCACATTATTGTAATTAATTAATAATTTGTTGCAAAGAAATATCATACTGTAATTATAACATAACTGAAACTGACTACGTTTGGGAGGGAGAAGAGATTGTAAACCAGGGTTTGAAATTTAAAGCAAACTTGGAAGAGATGAGAAATAAATTGACTGTAAGTACTAGGCTGAGGGTTATTGAAGATCACTTATGGGAAGTTTTCATAAATATGTTTAACGTGGAAAGGAAAAGTGAAAATATTCCTCAATAAAGCAAAACTGCTTCTTATGTAGTTTTGTAAACTTGATTAACAAATAAGGTATGGGACATTAATAAGCTTAAAAGATTAAACTTTCACAAATAAGGAAAATGAAAATTCTTTGATGGAGAGAGCTGTAAAAAGTAATAACAAATTATAAAGACTGTCAGAAGTATTAAAGACAGCAGGAAAAGGGTTTAACAAAACCATAAGAAATTGGAATAAGAATAGGCCATTTAGTCTTTGATCTTACTCTACCATTAACAGGATCAATAAATAAATTTTAAAAAGAGTGATATAGAAGCAAATTTGACATTAAAGATGGTGTAAATGAAAATATAATGAATAATATGAACAGTGTCAGGCATGTTAAATTTGCACTTTTGTAGAGATTTTCAAAGCAATAGATGAAGACAAAAATAATTATGAGTATAAGATATTGTTTAAAAATAAGTCAAAGGAATGAGCTTAGCAAAAAATACACAAAAATATTACAGAAAATGATGTAACCCAAAGTAGGCAAGGTTTTCTGGATATCATTGCCACTTCAGGCTATAATGATAATAAATGGAGAAACAAGAGATATGTTTTTCAAATCTCTGTACAGCCCAGAATTATATCTTTGAAAATAGGAAGTGCAATTCCATTATTTAAGGAAAAAGAGAGAGATAAACCTGATAATGCAACAGTGTAATCCCAGTTCTGTTGAAGTCAACGTTTGTCCTGTTATTTTAGCGAAAATCATTAATGCATTTTAAAACCTAAACTGCATCGTGCTTTCATTACACAGTAGACAGACCAACTCTGTATAAACATGTCACCATGATTGCAATGATTGCATGAAAAAGTGCTGATTACGCCATTACATTCAATCACATTCATCTTCTCTCACCATCTGTTCTGCTTAGTATCTATAGAACGCTTCCGAAAGCATATAAAGTAATAGGCTAGGCAATGAAGCTATTCTGCCAAGCTTAAACATCCCACCTTCTATAAACTCTCTGTATTCAGTCTTCTGCTTCACCTAGATTAAGGCACCGGGACTTGGTACAAAAAAGCTCCTCAGAAAATTCTCCTCCGATGTATTTCTCAATCCTCTTTCTCTTGTGCACTTCTTAAGTTTACTTAGAAAAATAATGGTTTGGGATTTGCTGCAGCGATGCCAGTAAAACAGTCAATTTTGTTTGGATATAGGCCTCACCAGGCATCTGTTGAGAAGTTGGCGGTAAGTGTCTTCTGGAACCACTGGTGTTCATGTGGTATCAGTACACCCACAATGTTTTAGAAAAGGAGTTCCAGGATGGGCAGAAACCTGATCTCTGAAGTACATATCAAACTATTGAATGATCATATTGATTTTAAGTAAGGTCGTTCTACCCGGAGCTTGGAGGTAGACTCGTAGACAAGTAAGCAGTTTCACTTAGATTATGATGGGCACACGTACCTTCCATGGCAGTTGCTTTGCTCCTAAGCAACCATTACACTTCATATGCAGGCAATAAAATTTGTTCAATTCAATAAAGCACAAGCATTTGTTTTTTTTAATTCCTTTAAAATAAAATTATTAGTTTGGGACAAGTCAAGCATTTGTACACTAAAAAGATCATTCCCAGCACCATCAAGGATTATAATGACAATCTCCTCAAAAGGTTAGAGAAGGGTGCTTTGCTGGTATAATCAAATATCGGTGAATTGCCAAACACAAAAAAAATACAACAAAGTGTATTGCAGAAATAGTAGCTCATTCTATCCATTTTGGGAGCATTATTTCACTCACTATGTAATAAGAAATTCAGGTGTCTCAAAGGATATCTGTGCCCTCTCAGGATCTAGATAGAGAAATACTCAAGGAGAAAGAAACGGGTACTAATATAACCCCAGTATCTTAATTTCCTTTTTGTAGTGATAGAGATTATCTTGTGCCCTGCACTCCTGTAGTCCAGTAGCTGTACTTTGTTATCAACAGGCACTCATTGCACACAAAAGGTTAAACCTCAACAACATCTTGTTCAACCCAAAATATAGGGTACATGATGGTACCAGATTAGAAATATTTAAACCAGCAAACCATCATTAACAAGTTCACAAAAGGGGTGGTCAAAGTCTTTATTTAATTAAGATTATGTTCATTATGCTGGAAGTAATTACTGTCTTTTAAAGTATCCTTTGTGTGATATGAATGATGAGAGTAATAGTTGTTCAATAGCAAACAGTAAAAATCATATATTCTTTGAAGAATTGAGGTTGGAGGTGATACTGGTGAAAGATTTAGAGTATCTGAATATGACTCAATTTCTCACTTAACTGGCACATGTCTAATATTGTGAAAAATGTTAATAGAAACTTGAGAGTTATCACCATCTAATAATCAGTCAGGATCAACTGTAATGGTGGGATGTTGTGCTTAAATCAGAGTTTAAGATGAGATATAACATGCTGATTATACAATAAAAATATAAATAATGAGTGTTAATGGAGATTAGGCAGATCAGCTGGCAGTCTCAAACAGCTTTGTCTTTCTTCTTGTTCCATTTCTTGGTGCCCAGCCATTCTTGACTCTGTGTATCTCTCTGGCTCATTTGCACCAAGTCCTCCTTCAGAATTCCTTTCCACCACCTACTACAGTGAACTTTCCAAAGTCTCTCATTTTATACCCTTTTTTATGAGTGGATACCTGATGAATTAATAACAAGGCCTTTTCCCCTTACAAAGATTTACTCCATTTTGAAATATCCTACAATAAAGAACTTGTTATTTTAAATGAGTTTGGGTTAAAAATTCCATCTTAAAAATCATCCATTTCTTGAGTCATAGAGTTATTCAGGACAGGAACAGACCCTTCGGTCTGACTTGTTCATGCCGACCAAGTTTCCCAAATTAAACTAGTCCCGTGTGCCTGTGTTTAGCCCGTATCCCTCTAAACCTTTCCTATTCATATACCTGTCTAAATGTCTTTTAAATATAAGGGTACCTGCATCTACCATTTCCTCTGGTAGTACACTCCACTTACGAACCGTCCTCTGTGTGAAAAAGCTGACCCTCAGTCCTTTTCAATTTTTTCTCCTCTTACTTTAATAATATACCCTATAGTTTTGAACTCCTCGATCCTAGGGGAAAGACTTTTGCTTATCCGATGGCCCTCCTGATTTTATGAACTTCCATAAGGCCTCCCCTCAAACTCCTACACTCCAGTGTCAAAAGACGCAGCCTATCCAGCTCTTCTTATGTCTCCAACCCTCCAGTCCTGGAAACATCCCTGTAAATATTTTCTGCACCCTCTCCAATTTAATAATATCCTTCCTATAGCAGGGTGATCAGAACTGTACACAGTACTCCAAAGATGGGCTCATCAACATCCTGTACAACCTCAACATGATGTTCCAATGGTCTGAGCAACAAAGGCAACCATGCCAAATGCCTTCTTAGCCATTCTGTCTACCTGTAGTGCAACTTCCAAAGAACTATATATTTAAATCCCAATGCCAATGTTTGACAACATTGTTCAGGGCTCTACCATTAACTTTATAAGTCCTGCCCTTGTTCATTTTATCAAAATGCAACACCTTGCATTTATCCAAATTCAATCCCATTTGCCTCTCCTCAGGGTCCCTTTGTAGCCTTAGATAGCCTTCTCCACTCTCCACTGTACCACCAATTTTGGTGTCATGCACAAACTTATGAACCACACTCATGCAAATCATTTCTATAAATGACAAACAACAATGGACCCAGCACAAATCCCTGTGGAATATTGCTTGTTACAGGCCTCTTGTCTGAAAGACAACCCTCCACCACCTTGAGGTTTTTTTGTCTAACTTCTGGTAAGTGAGGGTGAATGGATGATAGACGAGAGTGTTCAGGTGAGAGTGCAGGGTATTCTGATGTCAATTTTAGATACTTGGGAGCATATTTGGTTGCGTCTCTGGAGTTGTGCGAGGGTGATCATGGGATTTGGGTCAGGTGTCCATAGGGTAGCAGGGCTCTATTTGGGGTGGGAGGGAGAAGGTCAGACACTGTCCAATGAGGTCAGTAATTTTGGGTGCATGAGTTGGAGTTGGTAGGGTGACTGGGGGAGTTTGGGAATTGGTTATCCAACAAACAAGAGTCAGTGAAAATGAATGATTGCAGATCAGTTTCAAGGTGTTTGAAAATGTTTTAATTCCTCTTACTTTTCCTGGTTAACTATTCAGGTGTAACAGTCAGAACTTTCTGACCAACTCAGTATTGTGTGCTTTTTCAGTCCCTTCTGAATACTGGGTAATTGACCATCAAATATTTCAACTTCGGGAGCAATTACTGGATAGGCAGTGATTTTGGGATTTCTAAGTCGTGTGGAAGAAATCTGCAAAGGGTGTTTCCTGTCTCTGACGAGCGGTAGCTGTAAGATTTGGGCCATTGTTCTGGAACATTGTCCTGCGTCCATTCGAGAAGTTCATTGCATTTACCGCTCAAGGTGTTCTGCTTTAGTTAGTCAGTATTAAAATGAGACCCGAACAAAATAGCACTGTCTTATGGTTTTCATTTCCATTGCCTGATTAGTCTTATTGAAATGTTTTCTCACTATTACGGGGGCAGACAGTGGCTCACAGCGCTGGGACCTGGGTTCGATCTCAGCCTCCGGGGACTGTCTGTGTGGAGTTTGTATGTTCTCCCTATGTCTGCGTGGATTTCCTCCGGGTTCTCCAGTTTCCTCCCACAATCCAAAGATGTGCAGGTTAGGTAAATTGGCTATGCTAAATTGTCCATAGTAACCAGGGACATGTAGGTTAGGTGCATTAGTCAGGGGTAAAATGTTGGGGAATGGATCTGGGTGGGCTGCTCCTTGGAGGGTCAGTGTAACCTTGTTGGGCCAAAGGGCCTGTTTCCACACAATAGGGATTCTATCAAAAAAATTGTATTAGTTACGTCATTGAACATTGTGAATCTCCTTCTTTCTGAGTTTATCAAAAAATACTCTTTTGTAATCTTTAGTGATCTGATATTCTATCAGCAATCTTCAGCATACTGCTGAGACCATGTTACTATGATGTGGAATGAGAATCAGGGGATTATATTGAGGTGGACACAAAGGATAATTAGGAAAGTAATTTAAGGTTGACAAGCAGGGTGAGCAAATGAGAGAGAAAAAGAAGTTGCTTGTGATCTAGTGTTTGACTGTTAATATCTGTCTGAATCCTTTTTAGATGTTGAAAGGTTGCACACTGTAGTACTGTGGAGAATGATCTATGATTACCCAAATTTTGACAATTTTGTAAATGTTCTGTTGAAACTGTGTGGGTTTCCTTGTATTCAGCATGACAACAGCCAATAAGATTCAACTTGTTAGCAAATCAGCACCCTTTCCTCATGCAGCATATGTTCACTTTGAAATCCGTCATTCTTGTATCTGACCTGACGACTGCGAGAATGCTCAAGTGTACAGCTCAAAATAGTTTAATATTTGACTAAAGAGAAGACTCTAATTCGGGATTATCATGTTATTATAAACATCCAACCCATAATATGAATAAAACCTTCAATCTGAAATGACAAGTTGAAGATTTACCAAAGTAACCATTATTGGAATGTGTGGCATAACACAAACTATTTAAGAGGAAATGTATTGCTTATTTTTCATTTTGAAGGAGTGACATGGTAAATTAGATTGTTCATTAATATCCCTTAGGGCAGGAAACCTGCTTTGACTTACGTACAACTCCAGACCTACAGCAATGTTAAGTTTAAACTGCTTTCTGAAATATTCTCTTCCACCAAAAGAACAAACTCTACAGAGGTGGCACTACATATGAATACAGTCAACAGTGTTATGCTGGAAGTCCTCAATATTGTGTGTCAAAGACAGAAGCAATATACAATCAACAGGAATAAGCAATCACACACCTAGCATGTTCAGATTTGCCAGATCCAGTTATGAATGGCGGTAAAACTTGGTCAGCACGCACAAATTGAACCAAAGGGTGTGTTTAGATTCCGAATGACTCAATGACTCTAATGAGTAGGAGGAAGATGCTCTGCAAATATTTCCATCTACTGATGCGATAACGCAGAAATTAATGCAACAGGTAAGGCTGGAACATTTGTATCCATTTTCAACCAGAAATGCAGAGTGAATGATCCACTCAGCCTCCTGTGGACATCTCCAGCATCACGAATGCCAATTTTTAACCAATTCAATTTGCTTGTTGTCAGAAAATAGCTGAAAGCATTGCTTACTGCAAAGCATATGGTCTCTGGCAATATACTTGTAATAGTACTGAAGCCATGTACTCCCGAATTAGCCCTGTCTCTAGCTAAGCTGTTCCAGTACAGCTACAACACTGGAAACTAACATAGAATGTGGAATTTTGCCCATGTATGTTCTGTACACAAAAAGCAGAACAAATAAAAGCTGGCCAATTTCTAGTCCATTGATCTAATTTCAATCATCCATGTTGTCCATGCTTAGGAGACTTTGACCAGTTTATGTTTTAAAAACACTTCATTCAAGTGTTCTTACTAGTGAGGCATATAAAGGGACACCCAATTCGGTTGACAGTTCGACTCTATTTTAGTAACAAAATATCCCTGTTTAAAAGCACCATGGGAGTTAAATGGGAGGGAGGTGGGGCTGGGGAGAAGGTAGCTAAGAGTGCAATAGGTGGATGGAAGTGGGGGTAAAGGCGATAGGTCGGAGAGGAGGGTGGACCTGGGGAGGGAGGTGGGGCTGGGGAGAAGGTAGCTAAGAGTGCAATAGGTGGATGGAGGTGGGGGTAAAGGTGATAGGTTGGAGTGGAGGGTGGAGTGGAAGGAAGATTGACAGTTGGGACAGGTAATGAGGGCAGAGCTGAGCTGGAAGGTTGGACCTGGGGTAAGGTGAGGGGGGAGGAGAAACGAGGAAACTGGAGAAGTCCACATTGATGCCCTGGAGTTGAAGGGTCCCAAGGCGGAAGATAAGGCAGTTGAAATGTCTGGCCGAGGGGTGGTGTGGTTGATTGATGTAGATGTTGTGGACATGTTGTCTAACGCTCTCTGTGAGAAGGCGTCCAGTCTCCCAAATGTAGAGGAGACCGCATCGGGAGCAACAGATACAATAAATGACGTGTAGAAGTGCAGATGCCAACCAACCCCACTGTCCCGTGGCCCAACCTTTCAACTTCCCCTCCCACTCTGCCAAGGACAGGCAGGTTCTGGGCCTCCTCCACCGCCACTCCCTCACCACTCGATGCCTGGAGGAAGAACGCCTCATCTTCTATCTTGGAACACTTCAACCCCAGGGCATCAATGTAAATGTGGACTTCAACTGTTTCCTCATTTCCCCTCCCCCCACCTTACACCAGTCCCAACCATCCAGCGCAGCACCACCCTCATGACCTGTCCCACCTGTCAATCTTCCTTCCTACCTATCTGCTCCATCCTCCTCTCCGACGTATCACCTTTACTCCCACCTCCATCCACCTATTGCCCCTTCCATTTATCTCTCCACCCCGAGGTTCCCAGCGTCATTCCTGATGAAGGGCTCCAGCCCAAAACATTGATTCTCCTGCTCCTCGGATGCTGCCTGACCTGCTGTGCTTTTCTGGCAACACACTTTCGAGTCTCATCTCCAGCATCTGCAGACCTCACTTTCTCCTTGGAGGGATATGGGCCAAGGCACAGGCTGGTTGGATTAGTTTGGTTTGGAATTATGATCGGCATGGACTGGTTGGATTGAAAGGTTTGCTTCTGTGCTGTATGACTCTATGACTCAAAAAGGTACAACATTAACATGGTGAAATATGTCATTAAATGGAATATTAGATTTTGTTTTTAAATATTAGTGACTCCTGGATAATGGACATTGCTTGCAAGTCCATCTCTCTATAATTGCCCTGTATACAACCAAGGAGTTTGTTAAACCAGTTTAGAAAACAAGAGCCAACCATCTTATTATGAAAATAATGTCACTAATTGACCAGAAACATTCAGGATTCCTGACCTCAGTCATACCACAAACCAGGTGGGTGTTCATGTACATGCCATGATAGCATTTCCTGGTATTATTGTTCCAGGCCTCTGGATTTCTAACCCAGTAATTAAATAAGGATGCTCCTGTAATTCATCCAATTTATAAACTATAAAAAAGCTGGAAGTAATTTGGTGAATTTCCATTCCTTCAAGGGTATTAAGTAAGGCAATCCAGTACTTGTTTCAAATGTTTTGGTTGCTTCTTGAACTGTGCCAACACAAATCATAATTAATCATGAATTTGATCATTAAATCAGTCCCTGTTGAGTGAATTCAATGTAATTTCATAAATAAATATTGGTAAACAACAGCTTTTATTTCTTCCTGACAATAACTTCAATAAAGTTAAAGATCACACAACACCAGGTTATAGTCCAACAGGTTTACTTGGAACCACTAGCTTTCACAGCGCTGTTCCTTCACGTGGTTGTGGAGTATAAGATCGTAAGACACAGAACTCACAGCAAAAGATTACAGTGTGATGCAACTGAAATTATATATTGAAAAAGACCTGGATTGTTTGTTCACAGTACAACTCAGTCCAACACCAGCACCTCCAAATCATACTTTAACAATAGGAGTAAAAAGTGAGGTCTGCAGATGCTGGAGATCAGAGCTGAAAATGTGTTGCTGGTTAAAGCACAGCAGGTTAGACAGCATCCAAGGAACAGGAAATTCGACGTTTCGGGCCAGAGCCCTTCATTTTCAGCAAGACATTTTCAGCTCTGATCCTGCTGTGCTTTAACCAGCAACACATTTTCAGCTCTGATCTCCAGCATCTGCAGACCTCACTTTTTACTCGAAGATTTTAACCTACTGCGAATCCTCTTGCAAGGATGCCTTCCTTGAAGAAGCTCTCTTCCTCCCTCTACAAGGATTTCAGTGAGTCTCTCTCTCACTGCACCCCCCAGGTCATCTCCTCTGCACAGAAACTCTTCAGCCACGTTCTCAAACAGACTCGTTACCACAGCCACATCTCCTTCCTCAGCACCTGCCTACGGAACTGACTGATCCCGCACGGACTCCGAACTACATTCCAACCAACAAAATTTGGACCCAACCAGGACAACCTGTACCTATAACAAATCCAAAGCCTCCAGCAACAGACCTCCTTCCGGATCCTCCGCTCCACCCTTGCAGCCATGCGCCGCTACCTACACTCCCTACAATCAGCCCTACCCCAGCTCAGGACAACACACTCACAAACTTGTAAAGGACCTCTACTGTTCTTCATCTACAGAAGAATCCATACACTAAACAAACAGTTCTTCTTAGCCATATCAGAAATTAAAGACAGTAAGTACCGAAAACTTTCATGTACTTACCCCTACATTTGTGGTTCCTCAACGTTTCCAGAACCTTCTACCGGCCTTCATAATATGTCGGACGCCATTACACACGCGGCCGCTACAGTGCCCACGGCACCAACGGCCGCCACCGACCGTGACGTCACTTTCGCCCCCACTGACCTCGGAGCCTCCGCGATCGCCGCCCAAACAACCACCCCGGCGATCGCCGCACAGACAACCGCTCCCACGATCGCCAGGAAGATCGCCGACGGACTCGCGACCCCTGCGGCTATCAGGAATGACAACGGTTCTTTCATCGCCACAACCATTTCCGCCCCTTCGGTTGCCATCGCCGCAGCCACTTCCGCCCCCACTGACATCACTAACCTGCACGACCACAATGCCTCAGGTGTCTCCGCCCCCACGCCGTCTTTCGTCACTACACGTAACCCCGCCATCACGCAAACCTTCGTCACCACGCGTAACCCCGCCCCCACACCGACTTTCGCCACCACATGTAACCCCGACCCCACGGTTACTTCCGTCACCACGCATGACCCCGCCCCCACGCTTAACCCCTCCCCCAAACCGAGCTTCGTCACCACGTCTAACCCCGCCCCTACGTCGATCTCTGTCCCCGCCCCCACCCCCAGCTCCAGTCCCACACCAGGTCCTAGCTCCCATCCTTGCCGGATCTTCACCATCCCTCCATGACCTCCCCCTCTCTGAGGAGGAAAGATCAGTCCTCAGCAGAGGCCTCACCTTCATTCCCCTACGCCCTCGGATCAATGAGTTCAACACGCAGCGAGATATTAAACAATTCCCGCCCACCCTCTGACGACCCCTTCTCCCACCTCCAACACACCCCATCCACCTGGACACCCCGTGCTGGCCCTCTTACCTGCCCTTGATCCATTCCTGATGAAGGGCTCTGGCCCGAAACGTCGAATTTCCTGTTCCTTGGATGCTGCCTAACCTGCTGTGCTTTAACAATAGAAGGGCAATTTTCGATTATCACCAAAAGCATATTTCGGATTTGTTTCTATACATTTGATCTCCAAGGTTCACCAAGCCAGTTTCTACCTCCAGTTAACTCAGCTTCTCACAGCATGTATTTTAACTCACACTGGGCTAACTTCCATCTGCCAGAACAGACCAGAAAAGATTTCGTGTTCTGTTTTTTTATGGTGGTAAACAGTGACCTCTAGGGATCTTTATAAGTATTGCAAGACTTCTATGGCACAAGTTAAGAGTCATAAGGATATACAGCACAAAAACAGATCCTTCAGTCCAACTCGTCCATGTCGACCAGGTATCCTAACCCAATCTAGTCCTATTTTCCTGCACTTGGCCCATATCCCTCTAAACCTTTCCTATTCGTATACCCAT